>NC_141624.1:16312738-16624783 GCF_047967505.1 Dipteris shenzhenensis
ACGAAATGGTGCGCACTTTTGCCCGGGAGAGTTGCTACAGGCTGAAACTGAGTTTTGACGATTTCTCCCTCGTTACTGAACCAAATGACCTGAAAAATGGCTCAAAATCTTCGTCTTGAGGTCGCCCATCTACTCCTAAGAGGGCTCAGGCAATGGTGAAGTATGCAGGGAGTATTGAGCAACAGAAGAAATTCGCTCTTTGGAGAATGGCAGCCACCACAGACGTTTTTTCTTCAATTGCTTGCAGGTGGAAGTTCGCCCATACTAGAGGAGTTTCCAGCTCAGAGGGTTTGGGCAATGGCTATTTGTAGATGGAGAACCAAGCTCTCAAAGATTTTGGGAAGAAAGAGGAAAATGGAGAAGAAGAAGATGAAGAAGAAGATGATGATGTGGCAGAAATGGGCTCAAGGGGGATCAAAGGGCTCTGATACCATGTTGGAATACTGAAAAGAAAGAGTAGAGTGGACACAAACTCAGAATACTTGCTTATAGAATGAAGAAGAAAGAGGTCCTCAAGTAGGCACCTCATACAAGGTCACTGACATCACTGATGACCTCAAAGCTTCTCAATCATCTCCTCAATCTGCTCCTAGATTCACTCAATCATCCTATGTGGCTTTTCCACCACCTAACTGTGCTTGTGGGCACCTAACTGTGCCTCTAGCACTCACACATAGAAACATAAGGTGTGCTTGAGGCATACACCTTGAGATATCCCAACAACTCCTACACGGCGAGTTCTACATGCGAGTCCTACATGCAACTCCTACATGCAAGTTCTACATGCAAGTCCTACATGCAATTCCTACATGATGCAAGTTCTACATGTGAGTCCTACATGCAACTCCTACATGCAACTTCTATATGCAAGTTCTACATGTAGAGAGAGAATGACTTACAATTCCTACATGTAGAGAGAGAAGCTCTCCAACTTGTATAAATACCCCATAATGGAATGAAGCCAAGACTCTTTGGGACATTGTGTTAAGTTCTACTTTAGTATTCCAAGCAATTGTCTCAAGTGTCCATGCTTCCTTGCACTCCACGTCCAAAAGCATGTCCTAACCTTGCAACTCCTCCTCTCCTCTCCTCCAACCTTGCAACCCATCCTCTCCCTCCCCTCCTCCCTCCCCCTCCTCCCTTCTCCTCCTCCCTCTTCCTCCTCCCTCTTCCTCCTTCTCCTTCCTCCTCCTCCTTCTCCTCCCTCCTCCTCCCTTCTCCTCCTCCCTCCTCCTCCTCCTCCTCCTCCCTCCTCTCTCTTCTTTCCTCCATGCTCTTACACCTTCTTCCTCTCCCACTCCTATGCTCCCCCAAAACCCTTAGTTCCTCAACCCTTAACCTCCATGATCTACAAGGGAGACGAGCTCTCCACCATGTACTCTACACTAAACCTTGGAACCTCCTTCTAACCCTTGAACCTCCTTGTAAACCTTGGAACCTCCTTCTAACCCTTAAATCTCTTCTAAACTCTGGAACCTCCTTCTAAACCTTAAACTCCTCCTAAACCCTGCAACCCCCAATAAAGATGAAAGTCTTCATTACCTCAACCATGATTATACACGTTCCTTTTACACATGCATGCACTATGTTTGCTTACCATACTTAAGCCTACATCTCTCACTAGAACACGACTTGAGGTCCTAACCTACATGTATACTACAAACGACAACCTCGATAAATTTGTAGGTGACAAAAAGCCTCAGAACCCTACATACTGAGAATACACTACTTTTCCTATGGAAGCCATAGAAAAGAGCCAAGATTTGGCATCATTGTGGGAGAGACTAGCGTCTCAAGCAACGAGTAAATATATGTAGGTATGTATAAAAAACAAACAACTTTGAACTTTCAAGAACATAACACTCAAGGCCAAGGAGAGTAAAAATTTTTCCATTTCTAGCCAAACATATCAACCCCAAGCATCAACCTTGGGTTACTACCTTAAGAAATTTACTTTATTTCTTAAAAAGAAGCCACTTGATAAACAATCAGGCTAGGTAGTGGACATGAATGCGTAGAGCTTGCAATTTCAATCATTTTACCTTTTTGCAGAAGAGCAAACCGAGCTATCCATAACAAGTTACGGCTCGGGAAGAGTTTAGGGTTTAACTCTAAACCTAAACCCATTTTCTATAAAAACCCACTCCACCCCCTCATTCTTCATCTTTCACATCTTGCCTCCATCCTCTTCCCTATTCTGAGCCCTACGTAAGACACTCCTTCCTCTCCATCGACCACTACCCTACTCCCATCCTCACATGGTAAGTGACTTCGAGCCCATCTCGTAGCGATAACCTAGCCATCCACCCACCGTCCATTGGTCCTCAACAATCCCGTTACATCGAGAAAGACTTGGAGAGCGTTCAGGTGACCATCTCTTCCTCCCTTTGGATTTCCATCAAAGTTTTTCGTTCGTCAAGTGTTTCTTTTTTCTTTTTTTTTTTTCCCCTCCCTCTCCTCCATCTCCCCCTCCACCCTCCCCTCCATCTTCACCACCCCTTTTCCCCCCTCCCTCCCTCCATTCCCTCCCCAACCCCCTCTCCATCTCAACCACCCTTTCCTCCTTCCACCACCACCACCCCTCCCTCCACCACCACCCCCTCCCCCCCTCCATCTCCACCACCTGTTTTCTCTTTTCAACCACCTTTGTCTTCCCTCCCCCCATCCCCCTCCATCTCCACCACCCCCTCCCCCCCTCCATCTCCACCACCCCCTCCCCCCTTCCTCCCTCCATTCCCCCCCCACCACCCTTCCATATCCACCACCCTTTCCCCCTTCCACCACCACCTCCCCCCCCTCCACCACCACCCCCTCTCCCCCTCCATCTCCCCCCCTTCCCCCCTCCATCTCCACCACCCCTTTTCTCTTTTCAACTACCTCTGTCTTCCCTCCCCCCACCCCCCTCCATCTCCACCATCCCCTCCCCCCTCCCTCCATCTCCACCACCCCCTTCTACCACCACCACCACCCCCCCCCTCCTCCACCACCCCCTCCCCCTTCCCCCCCCTCCATCTCCACTCCCTCACCCCCTTTGAGAGTGCTCTCAACGGAAGTAAGAAAGGAAGAGGGAGAGAGAGAAATAGAGAGCCACACAAGTTTTGATGGGTGCAGAACCCTGATCTTCATTTTCATTCATTTATATATGTGTTTAAGTATTGTACATAACTGGGGTAAAGGCACAGTGACCTTTAACCCCCACAACCTCCCACTTAAAGGACAATGTGCCTTTAAGGGAGAATAACCAGTGAGCATACTATCCAATGCCCATCAATACACGACAATACTCAAACTGCAGACTAGGTAGACTCTTCGTTAGCATATCTGCAGGGTTATCATCTGTATGAACCTTGACAAGCTCTATGAGCTTATCCTCAAGTACCTCCCTGATGAAATGGTACATGACCTCAATGTGTTTGGTCTTTGCATGAAAGACCGGATTCCGTGCTAGTTGAATAGCACTCATGGAATCACTATGCAATGTCAGTACACCTGTATGAATCCCCAAATCTCCCACTAGCCGATCAAGCCATATAGCTCCTTGCAACCCTCTATGGCTGTAACATACTCAGCCTCTGTGGTAGACAAAGCAATGCACTTCTGTGCGCGAGACATCCACGACACCACACCACCTGCAAAGATGAACACATAACCAGAAGTGGATCTCCTATTATCCACATGCCCTGCATAGTCTGAATCTATGTATCCAAGTATAGGCATGTCTCCTTTACCAAAGCAGATGTACATCTCCTTGGTATCCTTCATGTACCTCATGATGCACTTAACTGCCTCCCGATGCCTCTTTCCTAGATTAGCCATATACCAGCTAACAACTCCCACTGCAAATGCAATGTCTGGCCTAGTAGCTATCATAGCATACATAAGACTCCTAACCGCTGATGCATAAGGAATCTTGGCCATCATGGCCCTCTCCTCATCTGATTTGGGACTATTTGTATGTCTCAGTTTCACATATGGAGGCAATAGAGTACTCAATTCCTTCCCCCCCTCCATATTGAAACGCTGCAATACTTTTGCAACATACTCCTTTTGTGAAAGCCAAAGGAGTTTTCTACTCTGATCACGCATGATGCGCATACCAAGAATATGACCAGCAAGTCCCAAATCCTTCATATCAAAGGCCTCATGTAACTTGGCCTTTAATGCATCTAGCTCATAAGTATTCTTGCTAGCCAATAGCATATCATCCACATATAGGTCCAGGATTATCAGGCTTTTACCCTTAGCCCTTTTAGTATAGAGGCAGTGATCAATTTCACTCCTTCTAAAACCCTGGGACCAAATGAAAGCATCAAACTTTTGATACCATTCTTTAGGCACTTGCTTAAGACCATAGAGACTCTTCTTTAGCTTGCAAACTAAATGCTCTTTGCCCTTTTCTTCAAAGCCTTTTGGCTATACCATGTAAATTTCCTCATGCAAATCCCCATGCAAGAAAGCTGTCTTGACATCCATCTACATAAGCTCCATATCCTCTGCTGCCACTAATCCAAGCATGCATCTAAGTGTGGTCATCTTCACAACTAGAGAGAATATCTCATCAAAGTCCACACCCTTCTCTTGCTTGAACCCTTTAGCGACCAAACGGGCCTTGTACCTAGGCACATCATCACCTGTGACCTTTATCTTGTAGACCCATTTACACGGCAATGCTTTCTTTCCATGTGGCAAAGAAACCAAGTCCCAAGTCTTATTCTTCATAAGTGAACTCATCTCTGATTGCATAGCATACTCCCACTTGCATTGATCCTCGCGCATCATAGCCTCTCTGTAGCAAGAAGGCTCCCCACAGTCAATAAGCATCACATAGTCTACCCCTGGAACAAACCTATCAGGCGGTCTAGACACTCTAGATGATCTTCTCAAGGGCATTTCAACTTGCTGTCCCACTATCAGCCACATTTGGCTCATCATTTCCACCAATAGATGATCCATCATCTACCCTTGATTGTATACCTGTGGGAGTATTTGGTGGTACTATTTCTTGCACATTTGGATAGCTTGTTGTCTATCAACATATGTAGGTGGATTCACATCCTAGAAAGTGATTCTCCTCATTTCAACATCCCTCATGGGTGCCTTATGCATCTTCTTCTCATTGAAGACTACATCATGGCTCTGTATGATCTTCTTTGCTTCTGGATCCCAGAGACGATAGCCCATCTCTCCACTTTCACGATAACCCAGAAAGATGCATTTTTAAGACTTAGGATCTAGCTTCTTTCGAAGCTCTTTCGGCACATGTGCATATGCCTCATACCCAAATATACGCAAATGAGAGTAAGAGGGCTTCTTACCACTCTATGCCTCTTCAGGAATACCACCATCCAAACTCTTACTAGGTGATCTATTGATCACATGCACTGCAGTCTTCATTGCCTCAGCCTAAAAAACTACTAGAAAGACTTGCATTGCAACCTTTCTTGAATGGTACGGTTCATCTTTTATGCAACTGGATTTTGCTCTAGAGTACGAGGGGATGTGAGCTCCCTCTTAATCCCATGTGTATCACAAAAATGTTGAAAGTCATGAGAGAGATACTTTCCACCATTGTCAATCCGTAGGCATTTAAGCATTCTACCTGACTGATTCTCAACCAATTCTCAACCAAGGCTGGCCATTTCTGAAATACCTGGAACACATCACTCTTCCGAGCTATGGCATAAGCCCATACTTTCCTAGTTGCATCATCAATGAATGTCACATAGTATTCAGTCCCGCATAATGACTGTGTAGGCATGGGACCACATACGTCTGAATACACCAAATCAAGCTTTTCAAACTCTTTCTTTCCCCTTCTTTTATGGGCTGATTTAGTCTACTTCCCATAGAGATAGTGCTCACAAAATTCAAAATCAGAGAAACTCAAATGCGGTACATAACCCAAACGGCATAAGAGTTTCATTCCATTCTGGCTCATGTGCCCCAACCTGCAATGCCACAAAGAAGTGCTTGGCTACTCGGTTATTGCAACAACATGATCAAATACCCCTGATACATGTAAGGGATACAAAGTCCCACACTTGGCACCCCTGGCCAAAAGCATAGAGCCCTTCTGGATTTTCCAACTCTAAAAGCTAAAAGTGGTGTGAAAACCAGCATCATCTAGCTGACCCACTAAAATAAGACTCTTGGTCAACTTAGGCACATGTCTCACATGTTTCAAAACAAATGTAGACCCATTTGCAAAAGAAAACTTTATGTCACCTACTCCCACTATGTCACATGCATAGTCATTTCCAAGATGCACACAACCTGTCTTTCCACTATCATAAGTGGAGAACCATTCCCTATGGGGAGTAACATGGAATGAAGCACTAGAATCCAAAATCCAATCCTGGGAATATGCATCATCTGAAGTGGTAAGTAACTTTGCAAATAAAGTAGACATGAAGAGAATGTCATTGTCACTATCATGTGTGACTGCATTGATCTCCTCGATCTTCACTTTTCCTTTTTCCTCCCTTGGACTCTCTTCCTTCTAATTTGCACCCCAATTTGTATTCTTTTTCTTATCCTTTTGCTCTCTTTTCAGCTTGTAGCAATCCTTTTTCATATGGCCCTTCTTGCCACAGTGGTAACACTCAATGTTCCGTGCCCTGGATTTGCTACGAGACTTCCCTCTTTCTTGGGACTTCCCTCTGAACTGTGATCTACCCCTTTACACATTTAAAGCTGCATCCTGTTTGTTGCCATCCATAGACTTCCGTCTAATCTCCTTGGCTAACAAGCTACCCACAACATCATCAAATTTCAGTACTCCACCAGGTGCAGAGTTACTGACAGCTATACGGAAGGTATCCCATGAGGATGACAATGAACATAAGAGAAATATTGCCTTAGTCTCTGCATCAAAATTCATCTTCTGAGCCTGAAGCTGGCTGAAAATAATATTGAATTCATTTAAGTGAGAAGCAATGGAGACCCCTTCCTTCATCTATAACTCAAACAACCTCTTCATGAGGTAAACTTTATTAGAGGCAGTTTCCTTTTCATAAGTGGCACATTGTTTCTTCCACAAATCTTTCGTAGTCTGCTTATTTACTACTGTGAAATAAACAAACTCTGCAAGATGAAGTCTAATAGTAGATTTTGCTAATGCATCCAACTCATTCCAATCATCCTCAGACATATTTGCAGGCTTAGCTTCAATCCCTGCCAAGGGTTTAATCTGGTTCTTTTGAATAAGCACATCACTTATTTGTTCTTTCCACAAAGAAAAGTTTGTCTCATCAAACTTTTTAATGCTAAAAAACTCCTTTTTAGACATGGAAGAGGATGCCATAATGCAAATAAAGCAAAATCCCAAATGCTAGTGCCTGTAAGAGAGAATCACACCAAATACCAGGTGCACCCAAATGTGTATGCCACAATAGAGTGAAATATCACCAAAACTCAAAGCTCAAAGCATCAAAAGATGCATCTGACTCATGTGCATATACTATGCAACCATATGAGCAAATCTGGCCCAAAAGAAAATGCCAACTACAATGGCAATCCAAAATGCTAATAAGTGCCAAATGACTCAAGCATAAACACCGTCCATTGGCATATGCATCAATAATATCTCATCCAAGAGAGCATAGCACTATCAGTGCATCACCTGCAATGTGCCAAAGCTATCCCTCAGCATAAAATAGCATCCATGTGCAAAGTGTCCATAAAAATAGCATCCCACAAGGCAATTTGGGCCTATCAATACATCTAATAAAGACCGCAATGCATCCAAATGGCCTATAAATCATCCACTGCAACCCAATGCACAACACGAATGAGTGCACACTGCTCAAACTGCAACCAGAGTGATCTGCATAAGGTATGCTCAAGAAATCATGGTCCCACGGTAATAACCGCTACTAAAAATAGAACCTGAGATGCCTCAAAACATAGGTGCCATTGCATAATTGGACTCCGCAAGAAAATATGCAAATATCTCTCCTCTGCCAGAACTTCAAAATCCCAACCAATGAGTGAGAAATAGGAGTCAACACTTATCCACTGCCATGTGGCATAAATCTAGGGTTTTAAAACCTTAGAATGAAAAATGCATAATAGAGAGATGAAATCGAATACACAGAGATCTATAACTCTGAAAATCCTCCATCGAATCGCACAAGAACTGACAGGTAGGGGTTTTTGGGTGTCCGGAATGCAATGGGACAGATGGTTTTGGAAACCATGGTCTCAATCACTGGGTCCAACACACGGACTGAAAAACGTTTTTGGAAACAGAGCTGTTTGTAAACTCCACCAGAGTGCGAATGATGAGCAACATAGAAGTTTTAGAACCTTCTGAGTCTACCGAAACTGAGAGATCTGCAAATGGTTGCTCCAAACTTAAGTTCTAACACTCGGGCAGAAAAACGCAGAAACTGACACAGTGAGTCAAAAATCCAATGAAATGATCCCAGATTCAAGAATGAAGGTGTTTCCAAGCTCCTAAAGTGGATCTCAAAACCACTTCACAAAGCCAAAGTGACTTTTTCAAAGGTTCCTCTAAGGTCTCTACACACTCGGATGCAAGTAAAGTCACCCATAAAGCTTCCCACAGAGCTTCTCCTTTCTCCCACAGAGCTACTGAGCTTCCAAGCATTCACGCACGCTCAACTAGATCACTTGGGCTCTGATACCAGTTGAGAGTGCTCTCAACGGAAGCAAGAATGGAAGAGGGAGAGAGAGAAACAAAGAGCCAGACAAGTTTTGGTGGGTGCAGAACCCCCTAATCTTATTTTTCATTCATTTATATATGTGTTTAAGTATTGTACATAACTGAGGTAAAGGCACAGTGACCTTTAACCCCCACACCCTTTTCCCCCACCCCCCCATCCCCTCCCTCTTTCTCTCTCTTTCTCTCTCTCTCTCTCTCTCTCTCTCTCTCTCTCTTTTTCCCCTCTCTCTCTCTCTCTTTCCCTCCCCCTCCCTCTTCTCTCTCTCTCTCTCTCTCTCTCTTTTCCTCTCTCTCTCTCTCTCTCTCTCTCTCTCTCTCTCTCTCTCTTTTCCTCTCTCTCTCTCTCTCTATCTCTCTCTCTTTCCCTCCCCTTCTCTCTTTCTATCTCTCTCTTTCCCTCCCCCTCTCTCTTTCTTTCTATCTCTCTCTTTCCTCTCTCTCTCTCTCTCTCTCTCTCTCTCTCTCTCTCTCTCTCTCTCTATCTATCTATCTATCTATCTTTCTCTCTCTTTCTCTCCCCCCCTCTCTCTCTCTCTCTCTATCTCTCTCTCCCTCCCTCCCCCTCTCTCTCTCTCTCTCTCTCTGTCTCTCTACCCTCCCTCGCCGGTCGCTCCCTATAATCTAACCTACCTATACTAAGCAAGGGCCTTAAGGCCCTTGCTCTGCTGAGAGCTAATGCCCACAGTGGCAGCATCGCACGCAGCGCCCGCCCCGCCAACAGTAGTGCCCGCTCGCCCCACGCCCCTCTGTGCCACTGCCCACCCGCCCGCCCCATGCCCCTCCGTGCCCTGCTCACCCCCTCCCCCCGCCCACCCTCCACCCTGCACCAACCCCTCATCCACCCCTTACCCACCCCTCAACCCTCCCCTCCCCTCTACCCTCCCCCCTCCACCTCCCTCCTCTACCCTCAGTGCGAACCCCGCTCCCCCCCCCCCCCCGCGCCACCATTGCGCGGAATTTCCCCCCCTAACGAAAATTTAGAAAATAAAATTATATATATATAAACCCTCACTTAACCAATAATCTAACCCTAGGTTAGTTTAACCTTGGTTAGGTTATGTTAAGTTAGTTTAACTTAGGTTAGGTTACTCTAACTTAGTTAGGTTAGTTTAACCTCGATTAGTTACTAATAGCTAGGTTAGTCCAACTAACCTTCAATTAGTAACTAACTGTAGTAGGTAAGAGTAGTTAGATTTACCTCCCAGCTACAGTAATTGGGGGGATATAGGTTAGTTTATCTAACTAGAATTATCTTGGTTCAAACCCCTCAGTTGGACTTAAAGTCCATTCACACCACCCTTAAGACGAAAACCCCCCCAAAAAATCCAATTTTACCCCTACTTTAACTGTTCGTAACTTATCCATTTGGGACCAAACTAGATCCTGTTTGAACCTAGATTTCACACATGAAAACACCACGCTATGGGGTATTTTTTCAGCCCATTTCACACCATTTTGGCATCCCTAGCACTCACTCATTCGTGCCTCTGTATGGGCCTTGTTTTGCACGAATTCGCTCGTATCTTCACGCCGTGACCTCTGATTAACGATCCGTCTGCACCGGCACATTTCCCTACACATGTAGGACAATCTTAGGCACATTATTAACACGATGGTCCCTACACAAACTAACACCACTCTAATTCTCCCAACAAAACTACATCAACACTCGCACTTGTGGCAGGGACACCCTTTGCAAATCTCACCCAATCTACATGCAGCTACGTTTCGACCAATGCCTCTGACTCCAACGCTCACCAAATCCGCATATAACTCCACTGCAACCACCACCCCCGACAATCCTCTATCCCGAATACCCCCCTAAAATTCAATCACTCCCTTTAATTCCTCCATGCCACAACATGGCTGGATGCCATTGCAAGACAATGATGGGGATATCGACCTTGATGCAGAGGCTGACAATTTCTTTAATCAAAGAAATAATAACACTCAAGGTAGGCGTCCCTTGGAAAAACTGAAACTTTTCAAATATAATGGTAGGGGAGATCCAGCCCGATTCCTCCAGCATTTTGATGTAGCATGCTGAGCAGGTGGAGATCAATCCCATGAAACCAAGGTGGCTTGGTTTCCCATGGCCTTAACTGATGAAGCGTCTGAATGGTACCTAGAGCTTCTAGTGGAAGAGCACGCCACATGGGACCTACTTCAAACAGAATTTAAACGACGCTTTCAAATGGAGAGGCTACAAGATGATCCTGCTCTCCAACTAAGCAAGATCGGATAGAAGATGTACGCACGTACCTGTGTAAGATGAAAAGATTAATCGCTAAATGTGACCCACGTCTCGATGCAAAGTACCTCACGGCATGGTTAATTGTAGGACTAAGAAAGAGAATCCGAAAGGATATGAAAAAGATTAGCAGCTATGAAACGTTCAGTGCTGCTCATGTGCAGCCATTGACATCAAGGATGGCATGACCGACTCAGACACTAGTAGTGATGATGGCAGATCTAGTGCACGAGATAAGTGCTTGAAAAAAGGCAACAGTGCCGAAACATAAAATGAAGATCACCTAGAGGCCATGACCATGAAGTTGAAAGAGACATGATGCAGGCCATGGAACAAAAACTTCACTTGTCTAAGCTGCCAACTCAGACATATCCACTGCATAAGCAAATCCACCGCCAAGGTTGTGGTGCCATATCTGCATCGTTGGTGGCCATGATGAAAACAGTTGCATCTTCAACATGTGCAACAACCATGGATGATTTTTTCGAGTTAGTTTCGTTAAGAGGCAAAACTTTTATATTGGTATTGAAAGTTTGCATGGTCTAATAAAAATAAAGGTTTGAAACATCCGCCAGCAGTTGAAACTTTTATGAGAAAAATTTTAAAGTTTCGCTAGAATTTACAGTTTTTCTTCAAATTCTGAAAGAAAAAATAAAAAATTATAATTTGTTCTATCAATATAATGAAACTAAAAAATCTAGCTCAATAAACTTTTGCTAAGACTCTATATTAATTTTTAAGTATAGTTTTGATAAAAAAACATCCCTAGCAACAACTTGCCTCGACCTCAATAATACTAAGCGACACCCATGCCAATATACAGACAACTGGTATTTGCACAAATGCCACTAGCTCCGAGGCTAAATCTTATTCCTGTTCGGACACAAGTCCCACAACTACTCAGGAATCTGAATCCACAACCATATCCAAGAGCACCTAATCCAACTCCTCAGGCAGAAAGAGGCCACCAAGGACCCTATTATTCCAATCCAACCAAAGCAACTTCTTAAAAAGAAACCACAAGTGCCTCCACCTCTGCCAAGCAATGAGCAGCCGAGCTCATCCACGTCAACTCCCGAGTCTTAAATAAAAGAAGCTCCATACCCAAATGCAGAGGTGGAGAAGGCTCATTTTTAGGCACTTCAACAATGGGTACAAAAGGAACAAGCTCAATTTGAGGCTGAGAAACAAGCTCAAGACCCAATCCATGACTTGGCCCCACAAAGTATTGATACTATACTCGAGCCTTTGTTCAAACAGTAGACTCCATAACATGATGTACTACCACGTCAACTTGAAGGAGCCACACTCTCTAGCATCCTGAGTTGCCCTGTGTCAATTCCCATTGGAATCCTCCTACAAAATTGTCCCAATCTCTAGAAGAGTTTCAAAGGATGGATTGAACTCACAAATCCCCCTCCATTTATGAACGACATCGAAGATATCCCTGTGTGGATGGGTGAGAGAGATGACATACACAACATTACTGTGCCTTTGATCCACAAGGCATATAATGAAGTCCAAGCCATAGTAGATGGTGGAGCAGGTGTAAATGTCCTATCAAAGGAGCTCTACGAAGAATGGGTTCTCCCACCAATACAAAAGGCTAATTTCAACATATGCCTTGCCGATGATTCATGGGCTAAACCCTTGGGAAGTTGCTTGAATTCACAATCTTGGATCTTCCCAAAAAATCCTATCAAATCTTATTGGGACGTCCTTGGTTATGGGAACCATCAGTCCTCCATGACTAGGGAATTGATAGACTGATAATCCAAAATCGCAACACCACAGTCAGGGTGAATGTGGGTATAGGAGCTATTAAACCAATTGTTCCTAGAGCATCGGATGACACATCTTCTACGACAATCTCAAGCAAATCAGCTCCCTTGCAACAGCATGCCATAGAGGGTGACTCACAAAGCAATGTCAATAATTGGATACAAACATTGGCAACCATTGACAACTACCATTCATTAGACCCTATCTTCTCATAGATAGATGCTAAGGCACTACAGGTAGATCCTCCCCTCACACATGAAGAACCAATTGATCTAGAGATGCCATTCTTTATGGCTGACCTCGAGTGGGATAATGAACCTGAAGAAGGTACCCATACCAATGATGACTCAGATTTTCCTTGGGACCAAATCTGAAATTGAAGATCAAATCTTTGATAATAACTTAGCCATTCTGCATGCCCTAATGGCAGTCGAGCTCTCAAAAGTTGAACCTCCAAAGTTGAATAACAGCAGAAGATCCCGCAAGAAAGCTGAAGGAGAAAATTGCAGCAGAAAAGTCAAGGCCAAACACTTCAATGAATTCGAATGAGTCCCAATAAGGATCGTCGAATTGTACCTTGCAAATCCAGCTCCCTCAAAATCAGAACCACCACCTCTTGAATGGTCCCCTAAGGGACTAGAAGGAGTATGCATAGCAAATGAACCCTTAGTTGTTGGAAACACATTATCAGTGGAAAAGTTACCCCACAGTTCCCAATGTAAGAAGTTTAGGAGATATAAGCCACATGTGCGAATGAAGCTCGATCAAGACACTTCAGAAAAAGAAAGCAAAGAAGAGCCTAACAAATTGGTAAATGCAACTATGCCACCCAGTGCACATGGCACATGTCAGGCTAGTTTAATACCATCAGAGGCCGATCTTCGAGAAGTGCCGGAATACTTCAAGAATTACACAAGCGGCAGTGCATCAATAGCAATGCTAAGACCACTAAGAGAATCTGAAGTTCAAGAAACTAATAGCATTGGAGAAACGTCAATCTATGAGGGACCGGTAAAAACATGCACAATAAACCTCGCCCTTGAAGGGGAGGAATAAAAACTAGTTTTGATTGGGAAACAACTTCGACAAGAAGATGAAACCAAACTCAAAGCACTCCTAATGGAATACCGGGATTGCCTCACATGGTCATACAAAGAGATGAAAGGAATTTCACCAGAAGTGGCAATACACATGATATTTATAAGGGAAGGTACTCACCCTAAGGTATGTGGACCTTATCGCACAAATCCTAAGTATGGCACCATGGTTTATGACGAGCTGGAAAAACTCCTAGATGCTGGATTCATCTACGAGATAGAGTACACTGATTGGGTTTCACCCATCATCATTGTGCCTAAACGCAACAAGAAGCTCAGAATATGCGTAAACTTAAAAAATGTGAATGCCACCACAATTAGGGATCACTATCCCCTACTCTTAACAGAAACAGTGTTAGAAAAGGTGGTTGGCTCCAAAATATATAGCTTCTTAGATGGTCTCAATTGCTATAACCAAATGCAAATTGCTCCTAAAGACCAATCAAAAACAGCATTTGCTACAGAATGGGCTATTTTTGCACATAGATTCATGCCATGCGGCCTTTGTAATGCCCTGGTCACATTCCAGTGAATCATGTTCATAGCTTTCAAGTCATTTCTGAATAAGTTTTTGCAGGTGTTCTTGGATGATTTGTGCATTCATTCAAACAAAAAAGACCACATCAAATGTCTTGAAGCAGTACTAATCAAATGCAGGGAGTATGGCATCTCCCTAAATCCAATAAAATGCCAGTTCATGGTCACCCACGGAGTTGTTTTGGGACACATCGTCTCTCAACATGGGATTGCAATTAACATGGACAAAATCAAAATCATCATGGAATTGCCTCCTCCTATAAATTCCAAAGGTGTACAGGTCTTTATGGGACATGTTGGCTATTATAGAAGATTTATATTGCGGTATGCCATGATAGCTAGACCACTTTACAAATTATTAGTGGAATTCTTATGGACCGAAGAGTGCAACCAAGCCTTTGAGCTATTAAAGTGGCACCTAATCACAGCACCCATCCTTATATCTCCTAATTGGGATACTGATTTTCATGTTCATACTGATGGATCCAAGTATGCAATTGGGAGTGTGCTTTGTCAACCTAGTGAACATAAGAAAGACTACCCATTCTACTTCGCCATTTGATAACTCAATGATGCAGAGATCACTATACCACCACAAAAAGAGAAGCCCTAGCAATGGTGTATAGTGCAAAGAAATTTTGGCATTATCTACTGGCAAATGATTTTATCTTCTACACTGACCATCAACCATTGCTTTATCTTGTGAACCATCCGTGTACAACAGGAAGAATAACTAGATGGCTCCTCTTACTTCAAGAATTCAACTTTAAAATAGTGGTCCGCAGAGGTGCCCAACACTACATTGCCAACCACATGTCTCATGTCAAGTCGAGAGAAGAAGCCACTGGAGTAGAAGATGACTTACCAGATGCCACACTATTTCAAATAGATGTTGTTCCAAAGTGGTGTGGAGATATCATTGGGTACTTAATGGCAGGAAGACCACCCCCTGAAATGAAAGCAGTAGATGCCAAAAAATTGATTCTAAAGGCTGCACCCTATCAACTCATTACAGGACAACTGTACAAGATGGGCAAGGACCAGATATTAAGAAGATGTGTAATGCCTCCTGAGATCATGCCAATCTTGAGTGAAGTCCATGAAGGCATTGCAGGAGGACACTTCCAAGGGGAAGCCACAGCAAGAAAAGTTATCCTCGTAGGCTACTGGTGGCCAACACTGTGGGCAGATGCCTATGAATATGTAAAAGGCTGTGATGTTTGCCAACAGACTACTAAACCACAACACAAAGACTTCAATCCCCTAACAACAGTTGTTGCACAAAAACCATTTGAAAAATGGGGGATGGACTGTGGGTCCCATACATCCAATAGCAGTAAAAGGAACACAGGCACACTACATCATTGTGGCCACTGATTACTTTACAAAATGGGCTGAAGCTAAAGCAGTCAGAAAGGAAGATGCCAGAAGCACAGCAAGATTCCGATACAAAAATGTGATCACCCAATTTGGATGCCCCATTGAAATTGTGTCGGATAGAGGCACACATTTTGTCAATGAGGTAATCCAAGAACTCTTGTCTGGCTTTATGGTAATCCATAGAAAAAGCACATCCTACTACCCCCAAGGGAATGGACAGGCTGAATCCACCAACAAAATAATATGCATTATCCTCACCAAGATAGTAGAACCACAACGTTCTGATTGGGCAAAGAAACTGAATGCAGCCTTATGGGCATACAAAACCATACTCAAGGTCAGTACAGGGAACACACCTTTTCAATTGGTATACGGCCTTGAAGCTGTGGTCCCACTAGAATTTGTAATACCAAGCCTATGCATAGCAGTACAGGAACGCATGGGAGAACATGAATCCTTAAAAGAAAGGCTCTATCAGTTGGAGAAGCATACAGAGACAAGAGTAGTTACCTACCATGCTATGACAACAGAAAAACGCAGAAGAAAGGCATGGTTTGATAGAAATCTTAAAGCTAAAGACATCAAGGAAGGCGACTTAGTCCTGTTATACAATGCCAAAGTACATAAGGGAAAACTGAAGTATCTAGGTCAAGGACCATACCGAGTATGAAAGATGAATCCCATTGGAGCTGTGCTGCTAGAAACATTGGATGAAGTCCAATTCAACACAATAATAAACAGGAGCCAACTGAAGTGCTACTACATCAACACGCAAGCCATCCCCGATAAAAACAAAGATTTGGGAAACCAAGTCTTCCTTAGTTAGGATTAGATTGTATCACGAGCACTCACTTGCATATGTACATCTTCGCACATATAGGTAGCATCAATTGATTTTAACCTAGGGCTCAAAAGTGATGCCTGAGTTCTAACTGCCCTATGAAAATCCCAACAACAAAAAAAGCATATAGTTAGTCCCTACCTAGCTACTAGGTCACGTGCACTCACACGCTTTTGCTTAGACACATACATGATTGCATGAATAATTGTACCAGACACTTTCATTCCACACTCTCAAAGCATGTATAAAAGAATAAGATCTCTCACACACACACAGAAAGGACATACCGGCATGCCAACCAATCTAATGATCAATGGTACACCACATGCACATGGATGCAGGTTTAGAAAAGATACTGCCACTAAAGAGGATGCGCAGAAAGAGCCCACCGCCTCAACCACGAGACCCCCTCCCGAGTTTGCAGCCATCTACATCCTCTCAACCACGGTAACCACAGGCATTCGTGGTCCAAAGCGATAGCTCCAAAGAGGATTCAGTGCATGAAGAACAAATGCCACCGCAGTCACCACCGGCCTACACAGCCATTGATGGGGCCCAGTCACTGGAACTTGTTTGGCCACCCACATTGACTTATGCTCTTTCCCAGGAAGCAACATCTTACTTAGAGCAAAGGGGTCTAGGAAATTTGCATGAGAGCCTAAAATCCTTGGAGGACAGTCTTACAATAACCACAAACATCAAGAAATTTCTCCATTCTTACCACTCCAGCAATGCAAAGGTTGGCAAGTACGGTATAATCATTATACATCAGAGCCCACTAAACATTATCCTCGATAGTACAGTCATTCAAAGGGCTTTCTCACTACCAACACAAGGTGCCAAATACCCTACACGGCCTGTCGATGCAAAGTTTCTCGAAGTACAGTCTCTCCTCACCAAGGGCACACTATTCCATAGGGATGGCATATTGCTTCGCATAATCCTTAACCATCGCCTCAAGGAAGTAGCACAATTCCTATCCACAATCTTGGGGGTTAAGTGCGGCAAGAATCAATCCCTTCCACTCCGCACATTTGTTTTGCTAAGTAGGAAGCTAAAACAAGACTGGGTCCAGCACTTAGTCATCTTCTTTACAAAGAAACTAGATGGTTCTTCAGGCCAAAAATGTAAAATTCCACACTTATTGGCTATAATCATCAAAAAAGAACTACAAGAAAGAAAAATGACTCTGCCCCAGTCACCAAAACCAATTGAGGAGTTGGACATACCCTTCTCACCAGTATGGGAGCCGTCACCAACTTCTCCTACTATCACATTGATAAGTGCAGATGCCTTAGAAGAAATACCTATCATGGAGGTCGAGATTGAGGAATTACCCCACTAGATGCTACACCTCAGTGCACAACTTTAACCAATATATCTCCAACAACAGTAGCAACTAGAGCCCGAGAAAAGATCAACACCAGAACCTGAGGAAAGATCAACACTAGAGCCTGAGGCTACAGAACTGCCCATCGACGCCATGCCAATTGATGAACCACAAGGGGAGCTAGTACCAGATCAACAGTATGACTATTGTACACAAGGGACTGAAATTCCATTGGAACAACCTCCCCCAAGTACTACAGAATCATCGGGATGGCTACATGGGCACCACTTGTACTCCACTTGTATCGGCAATATCGCCAGACCTCATCATCGTCTATCATTCTCCAACATCAAGCTAGCCAAGTGATCCAAATGTCACAACTATTCACTTGCTTGGCCAAGAAAGAATATGCAAGAGAATTAGACAGACAAACTGCAACAGAAATTGAAGACCAATTCCAGGCAATCACCATAGAGGTCAAGGCACTTCGGGTGTAGATAGATGAGGAGGTAGAAGAAGTGCGCATGAACCAAGCTCTCCAAGCTCAAGAGAAGGCAATGAGGGATGTGACCTCCAACCTCCACCAAAGTCAAACACAGCCGACAATAGTAGTACAACCAACGGCAATCCTACAGACCTACTATAACTCCTTGACATCCGCACATGCTCAACAGATAGAGGTAGTGGCACAAGCTCGACTCACTCTAGTTCACAAAGAAGAAGAGCTCCAGGATTGCAAAGACAAGCTTGAAGAAATGAAACAACAATCTTTGGCAGTGTGTGCCTTCAGCATTGACGAGCTTACAAGGGAATGCAGAATCTTAAAGGACCAACTTGCTACCGCTCAAGAGGCGAGCACTTCACAAGCACAAGTCTTGGACCAATGGTCCAATACCACTGAAGACATTCCTCATCAGGCAAAGGTCACCTTGCAAATGAGAAAGCTTAAGGAGGCATATACAACCATCTACCATCAATACAAAGAAAAAATGAATGAGATGCACTCTCAAAAGATAATCATCTCCAAGCTTGAACTCCAATTGCTAGTGCACAATAATGAGGCATTGGAAGACAACACCAATGAAGCCCCACTAGAATGCATAATGGTGGTGTACCAAGAGCTTGTGGCTGCTCTACAAGTGGAAGATCACCTCAACGCACGCGTGCTTATCCAATGGAAGCAACTCCAAATTAGGATCATATCTGCTCATCCAACAATCAAATGGGAATGTTCCATCGGGACCAAAACCCTATGCATAATTTGCCAAGACTTTTCTGAAGAAGAGAAAAATATATTCTGTCTGTCTACACATGCCGAGTTTATAGCACTAAGGGCAGATGCTTTCATTGCATATGTATGCCTCATGGGCAGTCCTCCCCTCAGGGTTATTGCAAGTTTGTTGCCATTGCTACAAAGTCCATCACTATTATTTGCAAGGCATGACATAACCAACATCCCACCCATGCAGCTGATGATCCCATTGCACTAACAAAAAGAAGTGTTGGAAGATGATAGGGCATATCTCACATCCAACTTCCCATATCTCACTCTTTCTGCCAACCTCATAACCTCACTTACCCTTGCTACTACCACCCTCTTAACCTTCCCCGAGCTCCATCCTCATATCTATTCCCTCCATTGTCTCTTTGCTCATGCCTCTCACCATTTTCAACTAACCCAACTGTCACAAACTTACGAGCCCCTCACACCTAGTTTCTTCCCCTCCCTTGCTAATCCTACCCTTGAGGATTACCAAGCTGCTCAAACCATTTGCCCAGTTCTTCCCCCCTCCCCTCTGCTCCCCCTTTCGTAACTAACACTCTTCTATATTTCTCCCCCATGTCCCCAAATTCTCTCCTTGCCCCGTCATCACCTCCAACACTACTTGTGCTTTCATCAGCAAAAAATGACACAGTGTTTGATTTTGAATATCAAGATCCGGATAACCCAATTCATACTTCCATGCCAAGTTCCAATGATGGGTATGATTTTGATGAGATACCACTTCCCAGTAACCCCATCAAGGAATTTTGAAGCAAATATCCTAATATGAAAACTTGAGGTGGATGGACCCTGGACAACTTTCCTACAACCTTCGTCAGCGTCAAATTAGTGAAGGTTGGATTAGCAAGTTGGATCCACAACCTGATTGACATCGCCCCAAGCTCTGTGATGTAATCTTCTTGAAGGAGTACCTACGTGCACCTTCATGTCTCAGAACCCATCCCAAGTTCTATGCAGTTCCACGGCATAAAAAATGGGAAGCCAACATTCACACTTTGGATGAAGATCGAGCCATTAATTGGCCAATGATCGAGCCATACTCTGGTGTAGAATGGAATATCCAAGGCACAATGGTCCGAGCACTTCAGCAGCATGAGTAAATAATGCGCGGCAACATTGATCGCTTCCTTCGCCTAAGTGCTACTATAAAACATTGAAATTCATTCTGGAGGTCCCATGTTACCTCGATTCCCATTTGCCTCTACTCAGTTTCAGTCCCAATGAATGGGTCGATACTCAGATTACAAGCCGACTCTATCAAAGAGTGATCTTCTTAGAAGCACGCCACATATCTCTGTTCGAGCAAATGGTGGATATAGGCTACGTGGAAACTGAGCAAAATTTGTATGGTGCCAAGGCTTTACAGCAGGATCGATTGGCATGACACAAGTTATGTTGTCTATGTGCCAACACGGACTTCGGTAGAACAGAATGTGTGTGTAGAGTAGCGGCAAAGCTCCGCTCATAATCCCTCTTAGAAATCCAACTTGCATGTTCTATATGCAAGTTCTACATACGATTCCTACATGCAAGTCCTACATGCAACTCCTATATGCGAGTTCTACATGCGAGTCCTACATGCAACTCCTATATGCGAGTCCTACATGCAACTCCTACATGCAAGTTCTACATGTGAGTCCTATATGCAACTCCTACATGTGAGTTCTAAATGCGAGTCCTACATGCAACTCCTACATGCAACTTCTATATGCAAGTTCTACATGTAGAGAGAGAATGTCTTACAATTCCTACATACAGAGAGAGAAGCTCTCCAACTTGTATAAATATCCCATAATGGAATGAAGCCGAGACTCTTTGGGGCATTGTGTTGAGTTCTACTTTGGTATTCCAAGCAATTGTCTCAAGTGTCCATGCTTCCTTGCACTCCACGTCCAAAAGCATGTCCTAACCTTGCAACTCCTCCTCTCCTCTCCTCCAACCTTGCAACCCATCCTCTCCCTCTCCTCCTCCCTCCCCCTCCTCCCTCCCCCTCCTCCCTTCTGCTCCTCCTCCTCCCTCCTCCTCCTCCTCCTCCCTCCTCCTCCTCCTCTTCCTCCTCCTCCTCCTCCCTCCTCTCTCTTCTTTCCTCCATGCTCTTACACCTTCTTCCTCTCCTACTCCTATGCTCCCCCAAAACCCTTAGTTCCTCAACCCTTAACCTCCATGATCTACAAGGGAGATGAGTTCTCCACCATGTACTCTACACTAAACCTTGGAACCTCCTTCTAACCCTTGAACCTCCTTCTAAACCTTGGAGCCTCCTTCTAACCCTTGAAACTCTTCTAAACTCTGGAACCTCCTTCTAAACCTTAAACTCCTCCTAAACCCTGCAACCCCCAATGAAGACGAAAGTCTTTATTACCTCAACCATGATGATACACGTTCCTTTTACACATGCATGCACTATGTTTACTTACCACACTTAAGCCTACGTCTCTCATGAAACACGACTCAAGGTCCTAAGCTACACGTATACTACAAACGACAACCCCGATATATCTATAGGTGATAAAAAGCCTCGGAACCCTGCATACTGAGAATACCCTGCTCTTCCTACGGAAGTCGTAGGAAAGAGCCAATGACATGGATGCCATCCTGGATGTGGGAGTGGGAATTAGTGTCTATACCAAGCAATGCTAGGTGGGGAAAACCTGCGCTCGAGGAAACCCACCTAGTAGTGAAGTTAGCCGATGGCAAAACTGCTCAACCCTTGGGAGTCCTTACTGGTATTAACATCAAAGTATTCAACTTCACGTACCCCGTTAGGTTTATAGTCATGAACTTTACCCCCAACATCCAAAATATGAAGCCATCCTAGGTAGGCCCTTCTTGTCACATTAGATCTAAGCAAGCCCACTTCACAATTCAAATAATTTAACTAAAGCTTTCGACATTCATAGACAACCACTGCATTGGTCAGACCACTTTAGAATTCAAACAATTTAACTAAAGCTTTAGACCATCAAAGACAACCACCACGCTAGTTTGGGCATCACAGACAACCACCACACTGGTTTGGAATTTTGAAAGGTGAAAATTTTAGCTGATGTGGTTTCCCCCTTCCTTTGATATATGTCAGCAAAATTGGATGCATGGCTTGCCCCCAAGTAAGTGCAATGTGGCCTAAAATGCTTCAAAACACAAATAAGCCAAGGGACACGCTATCAAATTTGGTGTGCTGCATTGTGCAATCCAATGCCTTTTACATGCTTATGAGTGATATAGCAAGGAATTGTAGGAAAAAAGAAGCAATGAGAAATTGTAAATAGTGTTTCAGTTATTAAAAGATCTTTGCACAAGCACAGATTGCACATTTTCAAACTTTATCATTCTAGGATGAATCTACCAACATCATCAACTATCACTATTTTTAGACCACATTGCACTAGTTCAATAAGTGTGGATTTGTTCTTTTCAATCCATTTCGGTTTTCAACAAACCAACAACAAAATGTTATGGAGCATGCCCTTGAATGGGTATAAAAAATGTTAGCACAACATTGGAGGCCCCATAAACCATACTCAATGTTCACAATTAGATGTGTCATTTGGTTGAGGAGAAGTTTATGTAGTGAAATTTAGAATGATCACTTGGTTGCATGTATGTGCATACCAAAATTTTGAAGTTTTTACGTAAATTTTTATAGCATATATTGTTTAGGATACGTGCCTCACATGCATCAAAGCACTTGTAATTATTTAATCTGTCTGCTGACTACTCCTAATGTTGTTTTGTATTTGTGTGTACATGGGGATCGTTTTCTTTAAGTCATTCCCAATGCAATAGAAGCGAATGCTACATAAATAGCAAGTTGTTCTCCCTATCATCAGAAATGTAGAATTGTTATGTGTGTTGGATTGACCTAGACTCTTTTGAGTCAGCCAATATATTGGCATCAATCTTATCAAAATCAACAAGAAAATCATTGTATGTAATTTGCACTAGAATTGTTATTTGCCTATTGTACCATTGAGCACTTTGGATCTCATCTTCTTCCTTAAATGAGTAGCTTTTTACAAAATCTATGACAAATACAATAGTGTCATGGGGAAAGTTGGATAAGGCACATCTTGAACTACTTATCTTACCATCTGGCTATGAAATTGTGTAGCACGTACTTTGGGATGGATTGAACCACATCTTCTATGAGCTCCCTTTGCTAAGTGTTCTTATATGATAGTAGCCATCTCTTTTTATTAATCCTTCAACATTGACCATCTCGTATCTCCTCCATTTAAGAGCTTGGCTTTCTTCCCTCATTTCATTTGGGCAAACATGAAAATCCTTATTCTTTGGACCACAAAATGGGCACATGCTATGAATGCATTCGATCACGTGCAACTCAAAATCTCCCTTTCGCCAAAGGACTAGCTCCTACATAGATCTTAGGCTACCAAACCTATTTTTCCTTGCAACACATGATGAGGATTTTGGTGGCCTACAAACTGAGCATTCACCTGGGAGACATGCGCATCTACTCAATGGAGCGATGCTCCAACATGAGCAGATCTCAGCTCATTCAAACCTTGCCAGGCCATGTCAAAGTCTATGCGTGCAACAACCCACATTCTTGTCTTTAAGTTTCCTAACATACTAGGGATTACAAAGCTCAAAGCTCATTTGCTCAATAGAAATGTCAGGTTTCTAAGCTATAAACGTGAGATACAACTCTGTCTACTCACAGAACTGGTTTTTGACCCAGGTTAGACCTTCAAAATTCAAAAATAAAACAAAACAATTATTCACTACCAAAAAATAGAACAATTTAAACCACCGGGTTGGTTTAGGACACCTTCAATCATTTGAAAACAAGATTAGCTCATTGGAAATTTAGTGATAAAACTATACAGCTACTAGAAAACAAAACAATGATTTGCTACAAAAAAAAAAACAATTTGAACAATCGGGATGGTTGGTTTAGGACAACTTCAATCATTAGAAAATAAATCAATGTCAAAGAATTTCTCAATGGTAGATATTGTTATACCAACCACCGAGCTGGCTTTTTACGATTGCATTAAGAACATCAAACTACTAGTTGAAACAAATCAATTCCAAATTAAGAACATCACCATATAAATCAATGATATTTCTATTCCAACCACGCTCGTTTAGTACAATCACATAGTTGGTGTCTGACATGAACCAACTTGGGGGTAGGTTGCATGATGTTTCAGTGCCAAACACTGAGCTCACAAGCTCAATGATATTGATGTATACTTCTAGTCCAACCACACTAGTTTAGGATAACTACACAGTCGGTGTTTAACCTAAACTACCTCAATTGAATGTTACATGATGTTCCACTTCCAACCACTAAGCTGGTTTTGGATGATCGAATTAATAACATCAAAATAAGTAGAAGAAAACAAACTTGAACAAGCTTGGTGGTGCATTGTTGTTTATTCCTATTCTGACCATATTGATTTAGGATAATCACATAACAAGTGTTGGACCTAAACCAGCTCGATTTTACATATCACATAAGTGGTTGTACTTGAACCAATTGGGTGGTATGTTGCATGATGTTCCAACCACCGAGCTGGTTTAGAATAATCACATTAGGTCCAAGCAAGCCCACTTCAGAATTCAAACAACTTAACTAAAGCTTTAGACATTCATAGACAACCACTACGCTTCTTAGCTCACTAATTTGACTAAAGCTTTAGACCATCAAAGACAACCACCACGTTGGTTCGGACATCACAGACAACCACTGTGCTGGTTTGGACATCACATACAACCACCACATTTGTGAGCCCACTTTAGTTCAAAAATTTTAACTAAAGTTTTAGACCATCAAAGACAATCACCATGTTAGGTAGGACAACCACTGACCTGCGTTGTGTCAACCATGTGTATGATGTGCTCATCAAACTACTTGTGCGCTCTTTGCAAATGTCCTTCTTGTTCAGAGAAACTCTCGTGTTCCTGTGCGAGAACGATGTCACCATAGCAATGACTTCTGCTCTTAGTCTGTCTCTCCTTTTCTTGTGTTTTGTTAAAGCCCATGGTTTTCTCAGATCACATTGCTTCCACTCTACATCCAACTGCTCAAGCCCTATTGGTCCTTCTGATTGACAACATCTTTGATGTTGTGCGCCCAAACCATTTCTCCTATGTTTCAAGAGATATTAGCCTAGCTAATGTCGACCTATTTGTAAGTACTTAATCTAATACATACACCCCTTTCACTTAATGTAGGCCATTTCTCAAGTTAGAAAGCAACATCTTTTGTGTGTGCATCTCCTAAGCTATTAACAAGGTTGTCACTCTGAATTTTAGGGTGCGGGGTGAAGCTTTTGATTACATGAAAGTGATACTCATTTGAATGGCTTGAGGCTGTTTCCGTGAATTCTCCCACCAATCGATTGACCACAGATTGTGTTCTTTGTTTTGATGGCAATGTTTGAAAGCATACATCTTTAACTACTTGTTATTGGTGCTATTGTTGCTCTTCAAGGAATCTTATGTCTTCTCATTATTTCTCCCTCTGCATATGTTGTCAAAATGCCTTCTGTTGCCACTTTGAGCTTCTTTCTCGTCCAATGTTGTGCCATTTCTTTCCTCGCCCCCTGCAATCTACTCCTTGAGTCTTAACATGCTTCCAATCACATATGCACTTGATTTCATTACCCATCTTAGGCACAGATACTCCAAATGAATGCATGATCAACACCATAGCATCTAGCCATACCCCCAGCCTTAGATCTCATGTGGTCGAAAGATCGTAACTCAGCTTGTACCCCAAGTTTGAGTCTTTTGCCATGGCGACAATTAGATAGAGAGCAGCTAGCTGATGAGTCAAGCAAAGGAAAGAAGACGCCTTACCCTAATAAAGAATACAATACCACACTAGCCTCACTAGTGAGGAGACTAGCTGGGGAGGAGAACAAAGAAATCAAGAAGACAATACCACACCAGTAGCCGAAGCGTGCAAGTTGAAGGGCAGGCACACTAGATCTTGCAAGTACTAGGGTGGGCACACCAAATATCTTGCAGGCAAGAGACAAACTTGAGGTGCACCTTCATTGTGGCCTGTACTTTATTCAAAGAACCAGCCATGGTTTTCTCGCTTCGGCGATACACGTTAGCAAAATTGGATACACGGCTTGCCCCCCTTGCAAGTGCAATGTGGCCTAAAATACTTCAAACAAATAGGCCAAGGGACATGCTATCAGATTTGATGTGCTGCATTGTGAAATGAAATGCTTTTTACATGCTTATGAGTGATATAGCAAGGAATTGCAGCAAAAAAGAAGCAATGAAAATTTTAACTAGTGTTTCATTTATTAAAAGATCTTTGCACATGCACAAATTGCACATTTTCAAACTTTATCATTCTAGGATGAATCAAGATACCAATATCACCAACTATCACTACTTTTAGACCACATTGTACTAGTTTAATAAGTTTGGATTGGTTTTTTTCAATCGATTTTGGTTTTCAACAAACCAACAGACTGTTACGGAGCATGCTCTTGAATGGGTATAAAGCATTTGAGCACAACATTGGAGGCCCTGTAAACCATAACATGCACAAATTGCACATTTTGAAACTTTATCATTCTAGGACTAGATCTATCACTATTTTTAGACCACATTGTACTAGTTCAATAAGTGTGGATTGGTTTTTTTCAATAAGTTTTGGCTTTCAACAAACCACCAAAATGTTACGGAGTGTGCTCTTGAATGGGTATAAAAAATTTTAGCACAACATTGGAGGCCCCATAAACCATACCAAATGTTCTCAATTAGATGTGTCCTTTGGTTGAGGACAAGCTTATGTAGTGTAATTTAGAATGATCACTTGGTTGCATGTATGTATAGACCAAAGTTTTGAAGCTTTTACATAAATTGTTATAACATATACTATTTAGGATACGTGCCTCACATGCAACAAAGCACTTGTAATGATTTAATCCATCTGACCACACCCAATGCTATTTTGTATTTGTTTGTACATGGGGATCATTTTCTTTAAGCCATCCCCAATGCAATAGAAACTGATGCTGCACAAATAACATGGCGTGCTCCCTATCATTAGAAATGTAGAAATGATATGTGTCTTGGACTATCCTAGACACTTGTGAGTCAGCCAACAGATTGGCATAAGTAAGCAAATGATTGTACGTAATATGCACTATAATTTTTATCTGCCCATTGTGCCATTAACTCGGCCATTAAGCACTTTGGATCTCATCTTGTTCTTAAAATGAGTAGCTTTCTGCAAAACCTATGCAGATACAATGGTGTCATGGGGAAAGTTGGCAAGGCACATCCTAAACTGCTTACCAATTGGCTGTGAAATCGTGCAACACATACTTTGGGATGGATTGAACGACATGCTCTATGAGCTCCCTTTGCTGTGTGTGTTGGAAGAAGAGGAAGACAGAGCGAGAGACATCGGGAACAGGCACAAGATTGCTCTCGGAAGTAATATGTATTACATCTCTCCATAGAGAGGCCATAGCCGAGAATAGGAGTGAGCTATATATAGCTCCAACACCCCCGCTCAAAACTAGGGCCTCTAGCTGCGGGTCAAGGGAAAAACCTGAGCTCCTACATATTTCTATGGTACAAATTGCCAAAATATTTTACAAGAGTGATCATAAGCCACAAAATATTCTGTGTGCTCATAATACAGTGCCAAGTGCATGTAGATGATGATACAAGATATAATTAATCATGTGCGCATATCACTGTGCAAATTTCATGTAGACATTTCTTTGCATATGGATGCCTCGCCTCAACTTCAATGCGGTGTATACAAATACACTAAATATTCAAGTGTCCTTTTCTGTTGTACCAAGGATGAATGTACGAGGGAACAGCTTCCTCCACTCCAAAGGTGAGGAGGTAGAGGGCAATGGTTCGATTTCGGTAACGAGCCCCCCACATGAAGCTCCAAGTGCATTGTTGGTTTATTGCATGGGTGGTGAAATGTAATCTCGTTCATCTCCAAGTTTGATAGGCAGCAGTGCATTGCAATATGGTTCATCCTTAGATAGGCAAGAGTGCATTGCAATATGGTTCAGCCTTAGATGTCCCAAAATTAATCATAGTCCTGAAAGAAAATAAAAACTCTTTTAGTAACAAGCATCTCGAAGTAAACAAAAACTCATCTAGTAACAAGCGTCTCAAAGTAGGAAAGAAAACAAATGGTATGATCATAATGAAATACTTAGCTTTGGATGTCTGCAAAGTCATGTCACAAATGTCGCTTACATATTGTGTAAGAAAACTAGTGTAATGCAATACGAAATCCCTTCATAAATATTGTCACCGTGAAGACCCTGCAAATCAAGCACCAATAACTCAAAGGAATGCCACCACATGCAGGCATCCAGGAACACAAAACATCCGGGAATCGGGGCATCCGGGAACACCAAACTTCCAGGCATCCGAGAACACAAAACATATGGGAGAAACAATAAAGATCTTCCCATCGAAGGGAGATGAGCATATAATCCAACCAAATGCTAGTTAGGCACCACGAGGGATAGTAAAATGACAGCATCGGGAATGATAGCTCGAATAAGCTCGATCATGAACAACTACGTCCCACCACATTAGCAAGTGATAGTAAAATGGTGGCATGAGGAACGATAGCTCAAATAAGCTCGACCGGGAAGAAGAAGAACTTCCCACCGAACAACTACGTCCCACCACATTAGCAAGGGATAGTAAAATGACAGCATCGGGAATGATAGCTCGAATAAGCTCGATCAAGAACAACTACGTCCCACCACATTAGCAAGTGATAGTAAAATGGTGGCATGGACCGGGAAGAAGAAGAACTTCCCACCGAAGGGAGATGAGCATATAGCTCATTGCAAGTATATGCTGCCGTAGCAATTTTGGCTTTCTGCTCCGCTCGACCTAACTGTGATGTAATGCAGCCACGTCAGCAAGACTTGACCAAGGTCAAGTTAGAGACACGTGTGAGCGTTCTGGAAAACCGTGTGAGCAAGTCTATAAAGTGCCTGCCCTAGCCATTTTTTGTTTGTGCACGATCCAGGAAGGGGCGTCTCTGGCTTTCTGCTCCTCTTGACCAACTCTGATCTTAGGTATGTTTGTCTAGTTCTGATTTCTTCTGCCTCGAAATGGATTTCTGGATTACGGACACCGAAGGGAGGGATTATTGGTGGTAGTAGCGCCCGCAGACACACGCATCCTCTTGAACGGATGGAAAATTCTTTAACGGAGATTATCCAAACGGGGAAAGAAAAAATGGAAAGGTGGGTGGGCCTCGTGATAAAAGTCACGGGCCTAGAGGATTCTTTCAACAGGGGAACGCCTGTTCGGGGGAGGGAGGAGGAAAAGGCTGGCTTAGTAGAGGGGAGGAAAGAGGTGAAGGCTAGAAATAAACCGATGGGAACAATAGCCAAGAGGAAGAAAGGAGAGGAGGCAGGGAGGCTTCTTCTGGAAGAAGGGATTGTTGATGTGTTTCTCTGTGATGACTGAAGCAAAGGCACAAAGTCGCTGCGTTTTAGCCTGGTGTCGTGTAATCGTGACCTTCGTCAAAAAATATTCTTTTAAACTGAGATTCACAGTTTCTGGGCATGCCACGTTTTATGAATTCTTATTTGATCTGTATTCTTGAAGGCTTCCAGAGGCTCGCGATCTTTTTTCTTTGATATCTTAAATACAATTTTAGCGGACTTTGTTTTGTCATGAAGTAGTGTCTTGATTGTCGGTGCAGTCTTTAGTCGGCGATTTTATTTGACTGACTGTCGCAGTCTCTTGGTCGGTGCTTCTCGTGGTTGTATAAATAGAACGAAGGCATAGCTTTTTGTCATTTTTCAATTTGATGCTGTTTACTAATCTTGCTAGATAGCATTGATAAACGCGGCTCAAATTTGAGTTTTTGGGGATTAAGGACAACTGCAGCATATTAAGGTGTGAGCGGCTGAATTTGTTCTATCTTATTCTGGTTGCCTAAATTTGTTTCCCCCTCCCCCCCTTTTGATAACGTGGAACTCTTTGTTTTATCTTCCAACTTGTTGCTCTATGTGATAGTTACAGTGAAACAGCAATGCCCAAAGATAAAAGTAACCGTGATTATGCCTCCCATAAAATTAGAGGCTATCCTTACAAGCCACGTTCAAGTCATGGCAAAGGAACTGCAGCTACTGGGGGAAAGGGCTTGGAAGAAGAAGACTCTACTCTGAAAAAAGACTGGGAAGATGCAACATGCCCTGTTTGTATGGAGATCCCTCACAATGCTGTCCTCCTCAGATGTAGCTCTTATGAGAAAGGATGCCGTCCGTACATGTGTGATACAAGCTATCGCCATTCAAATTGTCTTGATCAGTATTGCAAGGCTCATACTACAGCTCAAAAGGCTCACGCCAACTTGCAAGAAAGTGGTTTATTTGAGGTTACTGATGACGATAGTAGATCAAGTGCAGATGATGCATACATCAACAACTCTGTTAGGATCTCCCAACATTCAAGGAGTATGCACACGGCAGGTACCAGTGAATATCAACGGTCTCGCATATCAGAAGCAGAATTCTTGGATGAAGAGGCTGTGGAAGGTGCTGATGGATGGATAACATCGCTCTCGTCTTTGGATATGCCTGTGCTAGGAGCCACATCTCTCCGCGGTGGTGACTTGTTAGGCTTACTTTGCCCTCTTTGTAGAGGCCATGTCAGAGGCTGGGAAGTAGTTAAGGCAGCACGACATTGTTTGAACAAGAAGACTAGAAACTGTGCACAAGAGACTTGCCCTTTCGCAGGCTCTTATGAAGAGCTTCGTGCTCATGCAAGAAGAGAACATCCCACCGCACGTCCAGCTGAAATTGATCCTGCTCGTGAACGTGATTGGAGGCGGTTGGAACGGCAACGTGATCTTGGAGATGTTCTTAGTACCATTCGATCTGCCATGCCGGGTGCTACTGTTCTTGGAGATTATGTCATTGATGGTCAGGAGGATCCCTGGCATAGTTATGATGCTGACTTCCCTAGTGATGAGGGTCGTCTGTTGACTGTTTTTTTACTGTTTCAAGTCTTTGGACCTTCACACTCAATTACGGGAGGGAGGTCATTGCCACATTTCAGAGGGGTTGCGAGGGGCCATCACAGAACAGGGAGCTCAAGGCGGCAGCTTTGGGGGGACACTTCGCAGTGGACTTCAAACATGGAGGGAAATGATTTGTCAGGGAGTAATGCTTATGGGGAAGGGTCCTCTTCAAGGAGGCAGCGGAGAAATCAAAGCAGGTCTCAGGGTTGATGATCTTCAAGAAGACTTATACTGTCTACTGGAAGAATAGCTTTCGCCACACAATACAACTGTACTGAGCAGACACAGCTCATCAAGATTGCATAATGCATTGTTGGGTGGCATCGTGTCCTGCCAACCATCTCTTTGTCATTTTGATTATTGGTTGCTCAATTGGACCAACTTTTAATGTAATGAGTAAATTCTATTGTTGAAACACTACCAGAAAATGCTAAGTGGTTATGCCATTAATTCTCTCTTGTTGAAACACCACTACAACTCATATGAATGGCACTCCGCAGGTTTTGTAAGCAATGTTTGTACATGCAGTGCGATGCTTCTTTGCTATCTAATTTGTCTTTGTAAGCAGTTGCAGGTTGGCAGAAGAGAACTTATCAGTTCACCTTTTCTCAAGTGCTGGCCTTCATTGTCTAAAGTTTTAACTTCATGAAATGTAATGTGCATGTATGCGTGAGTGTTCTGTGGATTGCTAGGGAGCATATGTTTATTACAATGGTCTAACCCACCATTGGGGAAGGATGTTATGGCACCTATGTATAGCTTGGCTGATGCCTTTAACCTTATGGGATCATGAAATGAGTTGCCTTGCTTTATTTTGTTTTGGGTTTTTAGAGGATGAGTTTGGGAATGTTCCTGGATTCATCTAGGTATATTGATTTGACATAGGTTTTGTAACTATGAGCTTTAATATCTCTCTCTGGTTCTCTAGTATGCATCTTGCCTTTTAAAAATAATTATTTTGTTTCTTCAGTTCAATTGTCATTTATCACTTTGACTTCAGTCTTGTTATGCTTACCCTGAGATGCTGCGGTGGACAAATTATGGGCTAAGTGCCCCACTATGCTTACATAATTTTATGGATTTTAAAGCATTACTGGCACTATAAGAAGTCACAACAGATTTTCCCGGAACTCGACAGCTAGTCTGAACCGTCCAATCCAATAACTGTCATGTGGGTTTGTACGGGGAATAGTCAAATTTTATGCCATCGTTAGGGCCCAGTGTATTTCCAGCATAGATTGTGGCATCTGGCTTGAGTAGAATCCTTATGCCATAAGTTGTAAGCATTGTTGATGGCTGACAGACAAATTAGGTTGGATAGTATGTTGGTTTTATTATTTTTCCATTGGTGACTCATGAGTAAACATTTAAAAGTAGGGGATCTTGGCGAGTAACCTGCAGGGAAAATATTGTAGTGATGTAAACAAAATTATACTAGGAAAAAACCAGTTACATCTGCTTACTCCAGTTTAGCTACCTTTGTTAGGGACTTCTGACATGACAGGGATGAAGAGGTTCGGTACCAATTTTTGACAAACCTTCTCGTTGATTCCAAGCCTTTATTATGATTTGGTCTCCTCTCAGACCTTTGGCATGAAGAGTTGCATGCGATGTTTCTACATTTCCGGATGTCGCTCAGGCAATCCCTTTATGACTGCCTGTCTGTTTGTCAGATAGATTAATCCGTTTATTCGTCTTACAATGAAATCTTCTGAGATTGTAATTGCATGTCTGCTCTTTGGGGACTGCTTCCTGTAATCATATATGGATTTCACCACCCAAAAAAAAAGTGTGTGTTGATGGTGTTGGCAAAGGATGCCTTTGTGGGATAACCCATCGGCCGAGCTTGATGTCAGATGCAGTTGGTTGTTTGTGACTGCACTTTTATGGCTGGGCATGCCCTATGTTTCTAGGAACTTTATTAGGAGGACTTATGCCTTTCCTCGTGCATTGTTTTACGATTTATTTGTGTTTTGGAAATTGTCTGGAGTCCTGAAAAGTCCACATGTTTTCAGACACTTCAGCAGAACCTTCAATGGCTAGTTTGAGATAGATCTCGGTTTTTTGTTATGCCCAATCGTCCTCCCTGCTTATAGAACTTAGTGTGCTTGCTTTATGAGCTTTATGAAGTGTTCTGAGCCACTTGTGTATTTTCTTCAGGAAAATTTTCCATCGTAGTTCCATGGGTGATGTATCTGCAACAGCTCTCCTTGTTTTCCGTACTGACCCCCATCCTTTGTGACATCCTTTGCTCTGATTGCTTTATGGAAAATTCAACTGTTGTCATCTTTTTAGCCAAAACCCTGTTAGAGACTCTAATTTGAGAGACGGACGCATGTCCAACACAGCTAACATTAGGCAGTGATTGCTTTATGGAAAATTCAACTGTCGTCATCTTTGTTAACCAAAACCCTGTTAGAGACTCTAATGTGAGAGAGGGATGCGTGCCCAGCACAGCTAACATTAGTCATCCTTTGCTCTGATTGCTTTATGGAAAATTCAACTGTGGTTATCTTTGTTAGCCAAAACCCTGTTAGAGACTCTAATGTGAGAGAGGGATGCATGCCCAACACAGCTAACATTAGGCAATGCACCGTCTGGCAAACGTGTCTTTTTGTTGCCCAAGGTGAGTTTCCATGCTAGCTAAAAGTCTGAGGCAGCTGTTGGACCCCTTAGAGTGAAAAAGCATATAGCAAGCCCTTCTTTCTTGTCAACGAGCATGGGAAAGAAAGCTCGTTATCATAAAAGAAAAGAGTACAATCCCAATGTAGCAGGGGCAAGCTCAGCTGAGTCCGTTCCTTGAGTCAGAGTTGATCGATATCTGGTTTCCCGGGGACAAAACACGAATTGTTTTTTGCTGCCAGACCTACTCCCTAGGTACTGCAGGTGAGAGCAGAGATGAAGCCTCCCTGCTAGGATCTCATGGTTGGTAAGTTCTCCCAGATGAGCATTGTTCTCTTGCAGCTATCACTTTTGCCTTTTATCTTGCCTTTTAGATAGGCAGGTAGATATTTGGGCCTTAAAGTCGCTTAAAGTGTAGTCACTTTGATCACTGGAGGGAAAATAAAAGGGGAGATCTATCATCCTATGAAGGGCGGTTTGATGTCAGAAACTTGTCTCGTAGCACATAGATTAGGGCTGTTGTAGAATGAAGTTTGATGCTGATGTTGGTTTGAGTGAGTTGCCAGAAATACTGTTTATGATACAAGTGGCCAAGCTTAATAAATTCCTAGTAGACGATTAAAACATTGGAAGCTTGAGCATCTGAAACCCTCAAAATATTTGGGGTCTTGCTTAGGTTTTCTGAGTTGCCTCATGAAATTTTAGTGCACTTGCTGTATGGCTCGGAAACTATTGGGGTTCTCTGGGTGCCCATGGTAAGGTCTGACTCCGAAAGTTTCTCTATCTTAGTTTTTTAGCAAGGATTGTTTACTTTATGAGGTCGCCCTCTGACTATCTGGAGTAAAGTTGCCAACCTTTGCCATAGGTAGCCTCTTCTATGTTGCGCTGCTTGGCTGTAAACTTACAATGGGATGATGATGTAATAGATTGTGTGCATTTCGCCATGTCATTTTTGTTTTGGTCTTTCTTATTTTCCATAATTTACAGTCAATCTTTTGGGTAATTCACAACCATATAGACACACATATTAAGTACACATAAGCCAAGTTATATAACCCATAAGAAGTAGAAGTATCTATCATGAATACATAAAACCAAGTATGCAAGCCAACATGTTATGTAACTACAAAATCTTGTTGTCATGATGCAAATATCCTATGAATTTTATGGCTGAGTGGCTGTGTGAGCTGTCCTCTTGGTCCTATTTTGTCTATAATTGACAAATTGTAAGCTAAAATCTAAGTCTCTCTACATTTGCCACCCAAGAATTTCACTTTTAGTTAGTTGTGGGACGGCCCTAGTAGCGTATGGACCTTTATCGATGGCAAAATCATTTTGTAGCCTAATCCTTTGGGAGTGGAGTAGGTAGCCTCATGGCATATGAAATGGTAGCAAATGTCAAAGAGCTTTGACCTTGCATTATCCTGGCCAAATACATGATACAATTTCTTATTATTGGCATGGCTTTTTTTACGAAAAGAAATAAAACATTTTCGAAAGACCACTTTCAATACCACACACCACAAAATCCATTAAGCAAAGCATTTCTAGGCGTCATAGAAGCCTAACAATTTCTTTCGTTTGTCTAAAGCTTCAAACTTGCATCATCTTCATGATCATTTTCATACTTTGCTTTCATTCGGTCCTTAGGTTTCGATACATGTGTCAAAAAAACAAATTCCACATAAACTTCATGTTGGCTTGAGTCCTTATGATGCTTCTACCCAAATTCTATACTATAACACACTATTCAAAATTTTTGGACTTGTCTAAAGTCCAATTTGAGAAATGGACTAAAAAACAATCCAAAAATTTTGAATATACTAGTAATGTTGTTTTTTGAACTAGATTTGACAACTCCAAATAAAAGATTTGGTGATTAAGTACTACGAACATCAATGCATAACCAAATCTCTTACGGAGGTGGTCCACATAAACATCTTCATAACTTCTTATGAATTGAGCTACTATCACCTAAGAACATCAATAGATGACCAATTCTCTTACAAAGGTGGTGTAAATAAACACCTTTATGTGTAAGGGGTGTGCACACACCTTTATGACCATTTCTTTTAGAAAGGTGGTGTACATAAACCCCTTAGAAAGGTAGTGTACATAGATCCTTTTATGTGTAAGTGCTGTACATATACACCTCACTTGGTATTAAAAAACACCCTTAACTGTAAAAATACATTGACATAAAGTTTAAAATACACCATTAAGTATAAAATGGACCTCATAAACAATCTTTATACACAATAATGAGAGTAAAGAAATACAAAAAGTAGTTAACTTTTTATTAGATATTCGCTTTACATAGAAGTTCAAAACTTGCGAAGTTCAAAACTTGTGATTACAAAGCCGTCAGCCATCATGTTTCTCAGTACCAATGTTCTCAATGCCAGGCCCTTGACTACTAGGGTCCTAACTAATAGGCTGCTCTGAGACAGTACCAATGTCCTCAATGCGCCCTTGACTACCAGGGTTCTGACTAATAGGCTGCTCTAAGACTGGAGTCTCAGTAGCAAGGTCCTCAGAAGTTTGTTCTTTAGTTCCAAGCACCTGACTAGTAGGCTGCTCTAAAGTCTCATGTCCAAGTTTTTGGTGAGTAGGGTCCTGGCTACTAGGTTCCCGACTAGTAGGTTACTCTGAAGTCTATAAGGTAATGGTTGAAGAACCATCTATGCCTCTTGGTAATTCCTCCTGGTCATGCTTTACCTCATCCATACCTTCTTTGGGTAAGGCTTCCTTGCTTGATCCACTTGCATGTCCTTCACCCAAGATCAAAGGTGCCTTCCTCACTTTTAATTTCAAGGTAAGTGCTTCCACCTCTTTAGCCTTACCTTTTCCTATGACGTGCTGTACTACTACTTCTTGCTGCCGCGAGCCTTCCCATATGATGAACTCACTACTAGTGACTACGTATTAAAAATGGCGCACGTACTAACCAAATACGCATGTGGACTTATCTATTGGGAATGAAACTTTGCACGGCTCTTGTGGAACCTCCTTGACCCTAGTTGACAATTGATCACCCTTATTCTTTGTGCGGATTTCTTCTTGGCGTAAGTCATCAGATGTAGAGCTTTCATCCTCATCATCACGTGAGCTAGAATCATCACCCTCAGACTCACTACCCTCGTCTTCGACATTTTCCTCACTACCCTCTTCTTTAACATTTTCCTCGTCAAAGAAGGTAGTGCAACAGTAATATGTGTCAAAGAACTCAATATGATGGGGGGTATCAATGACATTTACATTTCTACCTTGGCGTAGCAATTTCTCAGCAGCAAAACCCATTCGATACAATGCTACTTCCCACCCGTCATTCAGTAAATTCTTTGTCATCTCTAGTATCACATCAAGATCCATTGGCTTTCTGTAATCCACCATTGCTGCATCAAGTTTAACCTTATTGTCCTCAAAGTAATGAAGCTTGTGAGTCCTTAAAGGAATTTTGATTAGATTGCCACCACCCCTAGATAAGAAGCACATCAAGAAAGGCTGCAAGACTTGAATGGCAGTGCCTTCCAAGATAGTCGTATGATTGCGTAGGACTATACCATGGTATACTTTTGAAAGTAAATACCTAAATGCAGATGTCAAACTTGCATACAAGGCATCCCTTTGTGATTCTGTCACGAACAGGACCAACGTTGATCTTTTCTTATATGCCATAGGACCTTCTATGATAAACCGCTCAAGTTCAACTATCTATGACACTGCAAGGTCTTGCAATTCATCTATGAAAAATACACATGGCTTCTCCCAAGCATGACCGCTCATTGTTATGAAATGCTCTGTATCAATGCCATCGATGTGTGCAATTTTTGTATCATTCTTTGATAGCAAGATATCATAGGAGAAGCTGAATGGAGAACCATCATCTAAACCATCAATTGCTCTACCTTGGGCAGTGGACTGCAAGGCCTTTTTCTTGATGTCCATATATTCTGTCTCAACAATCTTTGACATTTTAGCTCTTAGATCCTTTGTTGGTGTGGCATCTGCATTCATTGAAGCCAACCACTTTCTAGCCCATGTCTTATCAAGGAGTTGACCTAGGCTAAGTGCTTTCTTCTTATCCACATTAATTGACTTGCTAGCTAACTCATCATCAGATTTCAATAAAAACAATAGTGTCGAGAGAGCAGCCTCACTTTGAATCATTCGGGTGACCACTTTATCCAAGTTGCTATGCTTGCTCTTCTTTCCAAAGAAGTAGTCACCGCTTAGGATCTTCTTGCATACTTCTTCTGTTATTGAATTTGGAACAAACCTTAATGCTCTCCACCAAACAATGGACATCGGTTTCATTATTTCTTTCCTTTGAGTTATAGTGTGCTCTGGTGCCTCAAAGGACATATTTCCTATTTCATATGCTTGGCAAACATCCACCATGCTTTGAAACATTGAGTCCTCACGGAAGACAATGCAAGTAACATCCCTGTATCTTGCAATGGTGGTGTTCAGATCCTTTGCCTCAACCTTATTACTTGGTATGCCTTGCGTATTGCTTACAACACCTTTCAAGCATCTGTAGATTCGAGTCCTCTTTGCCATGTACTCAGATGTAGGTCTCCTGCCCTTCACTGTTTGTGGCTTTCCACAGCCCACCCATAACTCCCTTGCCTTTATCAGGATCTCGAAAAGAGAAGAGCTTTTTTTCAACCTACATGGAGCAAAATTCAGCCTTTCTGATTCTAGAATGTACTTTGAGACATCATTAAACATGCATACATGACAAATGACCCATTGAAACTTTTCCATCCACTCAATCTGTGGCAAGTTTCCTTTTCTTCCCTCATCAAAGGCGATCCTGCAAGCTTCATAAAAGTGTTTCCCATCAATGGGCTCAAACCTGCATCTTTCCAAGAATCTATTCTTTGCCAGCATGTATCTCTTCTCGATGTCAGTCCCATATCGGCTTTGGTACAAAGACTCTCCACGAACAAAGTCACTTCTTCTAAAGTTCTCAAAAGCATCAAGAAAGTACACGTGCTTTTGAAATGTGACATCAGGCAATGTAGGATCATCTTCTTGAAGTCTCTTAAACGCCATAGGATGAAGAGTGATATTAGTGGCAACTGGAGTTCTTGTTTTTCTCATATCTTCATACAAGTTGCGTGCAAATGTCTTATCTAGCTTTCTTTGATTTGTGAACAACGAAGCTCGATTAATAAGCATTGTGGCCACGTTAAATTGTGAAAATCCCCAAATGTACCCCTCATCCTCTGGAAGATGTAAGTCTACCACACTTATAGAAAAGTGTGCGAGACTTGTATCTTCTTCTTGCGGATCCTCCTGATCATCACTATCCAATTTTTCGCCTGGTTTTAAATAACCTGCACTTGAACGATCTGCACGTGGAGTAGGAGTTATTTTTGCTCTCTTTCTGGGAATAGCTGTGGAACTTGAATCTGCTCCACAATCACTCCTTGTTCATGTAGTTACAGCAGTTGATGGTGTAGGTACAGTTGGAGATACTGTAGTTACTGCTGCAAATATTATACTCTTGCCGGAGATACTGTAGTTATCGCCACAGATATTGGCGGTACAACTTGAGGGTTACATGTTATAGATGGCGTACTTACTGCTGCTGAAGGTACAGGCACTAAGTAATTCTTGGGATCCCTCAATTGAATCTGGTAAGGGCTTCAAGAAGTGCTTGTGCATAACTCGTAACTTGTAGACCACATTGTCATTCTTCCCTTTGCACACAACTTCTATCAAATTGTTTTCTTTAATGTTGATGGTTGAGACCATGCCACCATTTCTTACTGCCTCTGGAGAATATTTCATGCTTGACACATTCTCGGCAGTGATCACCAAAAAATACTTTGATTTGCGCTCCATAAAATACCAAGCATGTTCAAGATATTTGAAAGACACCTTGGAACCAAAACTCGAAACCATAGTTTTCTGCAAAGCAATCAAAAACAAAAAATGAGAATTACAATGATTTTCAAACTCAAAATATTAAAAAAATTGCTAATTAAATATTTAAATATTTAAAATTAATTAAAATTTCAAAAGTTTAAATATATTTTTATATTTCAAGATACTATTTTTTAATCTAATATTTTTCTACATAAATAATTTAATTCAAAATGTTTTATAAACATAGATAAAAGAATTTGATTTAATTTTCTAGAATTTTATTTGATTTTTTTAAATTTTTATTTATTTATTTATATATCTATATATTTAAAATTTAATTTATTTTTTCTAAAAAAAATTTAAAATTTTTATTTATTTATTTATTTATAATTTTTAAATTAATTAATTTAATTTTTTAAAATTAATTTATTTTATTTTAATTAATTATTTATATATTTAAAATTTAATTTAATTTTTTAATTTTTTAATTTTAGTTATTTCTCGTTTTTTTATTTTTTTAAAATTAAATTAATTAAATTTATTTTTTAGTTCTTTTTTTCCCAACCTATTACATGCGCAACAGGTTGGGGGGTTAATCCCCCCGCCCTCCCCTCCCCCCTCTCCCGTCTGCCCGCTACTCCCCTCCCCTCCCCTCTCCTCCCGCCTCCTTGCCTCTCCCCTCCCCTCCTATCTCCCCTCCCTACCCCTCCCCTCTCCTCTCGGCCCGTCTCCCCTCCCCGCCTCTCCCCTCCCCTCTCCTCCCCGCCCCTCCCCTCCCCTCTCCTCCCCTCCCCTCCCCTCCCCTCTCCTCCTGCCTCCCCGCCTCTCCCCTCCCCTCCCGTCTCCCCTCCTCGCCTAAGGTGGGAGGGGCAGGGAGGGAAGGCGAGAGGGGAGGGGCGAGGAGGGGAGGCGGAAGGGGCGGGTAGGGGAGGCAAGAGGGAGGGGCGGGGTCTCCCCTCCTCGCCCCTCCCCTCTCGTCTCCCCTCCCCGCCCCTCCCCCCGCCCCTCCTACCTCGCCTCCCCTCTCCGGCCCTCCTCGCCTCGCCCCTCCCTCTTGCCTCCCCTCCCTGCCCCTCCCCTTGCCCGTCCCCTCTCGCCTCCTCGGCTCGCCCCGCCCCGCCCCTCCCCTCCCCTCACCTCCCCCTCACCGCTTGGAGGGGGAAGCGGGAGAAGAGGGGAGGGGAAGTGGGAGGGGAGGGGAAGGGAGGGGGAAGGGAGGAAGGGAGGGGAGGGGAGGGGGAAGTGGGAGGAGAGGGGAAGGGAGGGGAAGGGCAAGCGGGAGGAGGGAGAGGACAGGGGAAGGGAGGGGGAGGGGAGGGGAAGGGAGGAGAGGGGAAGGGGGAAGCGGAAGGAGGGAGGGGGGAGGGGAGAGAGAAACCGGGAGGAGAGGGGATGGGAAGCAGGAGGAGGTGGGAAGGGAGGAGAGGGGATGGGAAGCGGGAGGAGAGGGGAAGGGAGGGGAGGGAGGAGAGGGGAAGGGAGGGGGGGAGTACCTGGGTGGGGAGGTGGTGGAGGAGCTCCAGGAATGTTGTGAGAGAGAATGAGGAGAAGTAGAGTTTTATAGGAAATGGGTAGCTTTTAGGTCAAGTTAGCTTTTTTTAGTTTTTAAGGTTTTTTTAGTTCTTTTAGGTTCACTATAAGTAGAATGTTCTTCATTCTCTCTTTCATTCAAAGTTCATTCTTTCACACTCCACGCTTCTCTCCTCTCATCAACCTATTGCACGATTCTCAAAATTTTCAAAATGTTGTAAGAGGTGAGTTCATTTTCAACCTATTGCGTATGCAAGAACTTCTAAGAATCAAGTTTTTGTAAATTTGATTTTTTTTTCAAATCCGATTCTTTTCTCAAAAACTTGTTGCATACGCAACAACTTCAAAAAACCATCTTTTGCATTAAATTTTTCCCACAAATTTCCCTCTTTACCTCAAACTCTCACAACCTATTGTCACAAATTTCTCTCAACCTCAAACTCTCCCAGCCTATTGGGCATGCAATAATTTAAAAAAATAAATAAATTAAAAAACAATCTATTACAAATTTCTCTCTCAACCTCAAAACTACTCAAACCTCTCTACCTATTGCGTACGCAAGAACTTCAAAACAAAATTTAACCATAAATCTCTTCAAAAACTCTTCTCACAATACTTTATTAATATAAGAAATCCATTTATAATATTTTTACTCCATAATATAATATAATTTTATTAACTTATATTAAAATATAATTTTGCTAAAAATATATATTGTTAATCTATAAATTAATATAAATATTGTATAATTATTATATTAAAAAATATATAAATACATTAATTAAAAAAATATAACAATGAAAATATTTTTGAATGGAAAGTCTTCTAGCATATGTGCTTTATATAATACTTATGCTTAATGTAAGAAAACAATACAACATCTATGCTCATCAGATAATAGGATCTCGTATGCAAGAGAGAAAAGCTGATAGTATGGAGAATCCAAAAATTGATTACTATAAAATTGATACAATAGATGGCGCTGCCTCCCAACCGTGCGCTCCTGTGTGAGAAGCTTCGATGGCATGCTAGAAACAGTAGAGGACGGAGGCTGGATGCTAAGGAATCAGGGTTGCTGTAGCCAGTGATGATTATGGGCTTCACGGGCTTGCTCTTATATAGCCACCAAGCGTAGTCAGTTAGACCCAATTGGGAGACCGACCCAGTCGGCCCAAAACGGCTGACTGGAGGTCGGTCCCGAAATAGGCCATCGACCACACATTAGAACCATGGTGCAGAATAGAGCAACTTACCTACGGTGTCCGTTCACATCCGAGATCATCTGGGGCTCCAAATGGGCCCCGCAGCCCAAGAGTGGGCTACCCTGGGAAATGCTCCATCTACCCTCATTGCGGTCAATCATGGGATGCCTTCCCACACTTGCATGTAGCCTAGTTGGTAGTGTGCCAACTCTATCTGAAGCTGTCCAGCCATCAGGCCACACATGGCCCCCATTTGGTGTCCAAACCAAGACCTACCGGATAACCGAGCTACTCAAATGCCTTCTCCTCATATGGAGGGCTTACAAGTAGAGTTAGCTGGTTCCTTCGTAGTTACACGAGAGTGGAGCATTGATATCTAACACCCCCCCTCAATGTCCACTCGCAAGTGAACTTACTTTTTCGGTCCGATGCCAAGTCGATGAAGATGCCTCTCCAGCAAGTCTCTTCCAAGAGCCTTCGTGAAGATGTCTGCAGCATTCTCTGTATTTAATAGTTATGAATTCAATGTATAGGATCAGCCAGCATACAATGACTTTATATATTTGATTTTCCTTTATTACATCAAAAAATTATTTTGGGATCATATCGTATCCCATCTCTTATTATGGTCGCATACATATATCAGGTTTGATTCTCCTCAATGAAAATTAACACATTGAAGCTCCACAGGAGCCCTCAATCATGTACCATTTGAACATGATCACATGAACATGAAATCATTGATAAATATCATAAAATCCTAGTGTCACCATGAATGGATAAACAAGCTTTAGTAACCCTAAGGTTGATACTTTGATTGGTGACCAGGATACTTCAGCCATACCATGGAGGGGGGTTTGTTAGCACTTAGCCCTAGTATGAGCCTTGTAGGTCAGGTCAACTCTATGAGTTGACTTCTCTAGTCAACCATATGGTTGACTTGGGGGCCAGATAGGCCACCCTTTGAATTTTCCTCTTAACCCCACAATAATCAGCAATGCTTGGACATCTATTCGGTTGTGCTGGTTTTCCTGAACCGCAAATCGTTGTAGACGCCCAATTAGAGCTTTTGCGGGTCCTTGAATCTCAATGTGTTTTGTGCGAGCGTGGAATACAGGGTTCTTTGCAATTGCCATGCAACTCTGATTGTCACATGATAACTACGTAGGCTTGTTCTGCATTGCACCCATGTCACATGATAACTACGTAGGCTTGTTCTGCACTGCACCCATGTCCCCTAAAATCCTCCTCAACCACACTGCCTTACAAGAGGCAAAACATGATTTGTACTCAACCTCGGTAGAAGAAAGAGCAATTGTGGGCTGCTTCTTGTTGACCCATGACACAGCTCCAGATCCAAGTGAGAAGCAGTAACCTGTCACTGATCTCCTGCTATCCATGTCTCCTGCACAATCTGAGTCACAGAATCTGGTCAAGCTGTTGCCCTTGGTATGGGTGATGCCATAATCAAGTGTGCCTTTGATGTATTTCAGCACCCGCATCCCTGCCCTCCAATGGTTCTCCTGGGGCTTATTGAAAAACTTGCTTAGTACAACAGTCGCAAAACTGATGTCCGGCCATGTGTTGCACAAGTAAATCAAACTACCCACAAGCCTTCTGGACTTCACTTCGTCCGCCAGTGGTGATGAATCCTTGTTTGAGAGCTTCACATCAACCTCCATAGGAGTGCCAACTGTCTTGCACTTAGCCATGCCAAATGCCTTTAGTATCTCTCTAGCATACTTTAGCTGTGAAATGAAGATCTGTTTTGGCTCTTGCCAAACTTTAATCCCAAACAGAAATGCATCAGTCTGAGGTCTGTCATTTTAAACTCTCTTCCAAGCAAATGCTTTGTCTGCGAGATCTTCTCTTCATGATTCCCTATTATGACAAGGTCGTCCACATAAAGGACCACGATCATACACCTGCCTCCTTCTCTGTAGATATACAAATTTGCATCAGATGGGCTCCTCTTGAACCTGTCTTGCAGAAAGTAGGCATCAATCTACTAGTACCACGCTCGTGGGGCCTGTTTGAGCCCGTAAAGTGCCTTCTTTAGTTTATGGACTTTACCTTCTGAACCGGGGATCACAAAACCTGGTGGTTGTTCCACGTATACCTCCTCCTTGAGATCTCCATTCAGAAAGGCAGATTTTACATCCATCTGAAACAGGGGCCAACTTTCCTATGCTACTAAAGCCAAAACACTGCGAATTGTGGTTAATCGAGCTATGGGAGCAAAAGTATCCTGATAATCAAAACCATGTACCTGTGCAAATTCTTTTGCCATGAGCCGAGCCTTGTACTTATCCAACGTGTCGTCGGACTTGTACTTGGTCTTGTACACCCACTTGGTGCCGATTACCTTGCATTTTGGTGGTCGATCCACAAGGTCCCAAGTGTTGTTCTTCATCATGGAGCCATACTCCGACTGCATAGCCTCCATCCACCTATCATCACCCTGTGCTTCTTCAAGACACTTGGGTTCTTCAGCACGGATTACCTCTGTCATCAAAGCGTAGTTGACCAAGTGTTCCTACGCCCTTCTTTGCTCCTCTAATCTCTTGGACCGACGGTGTTCGGATGGTTCCTCCTTAATGGCTGGAGGTTCTTTGCTGTCCAAAAGCTGCTTTACCCACTTCGAGAATGGCCGTTGCCGTTGTGGTTTTGCAGGCTCTTCTTCCTCTTCTTTATCTTGAATCCTCCCAAGCACCATTGGGGGAGTTCAGTCTACTGTTGGTGGTTGTACTGGATGGATATCCTGGTCCTGGTTGTCTAGGAAGGAAGCATCCTCCTCCAATTGATGCGGCTGTTCTGAGAAGACCACATCATGACTTACTATTACTTTCTTGGTAACAAGATTATAAAGCGGTAACCCTTTGCCTCTTCACTGTAGCCCAAGAAAATACACTTGTGTCTCTTCGGTTCCCATTTGGTCCTGTTAGCATCAGGGACATGCACAAAATAGTCACATCCAAAAACTCTGAAATGTGCAACTGAAGGTTTCTTACCAGTGGAGTCATCCCATTCACAGCCTTCATGTAGCTACGATTCAGAATGTAAACTGCCGTGTTACATGCTTCAGCCCAGAAAGACTTTGGCAAATCTTTCCCTTTCATCATACTCCTGCCCATTTCGGAGATGACACGCATCTTGCGCTCTGCTACTCCATTTTGCTGTGGTGTATGTGGTGGGGGTTCTGCCTCTTGATCCTGTGACTTTTGCAGTAACTTTCGAATTCACTTGATGTGAACTCTCCACCTCTTCTGATCTCAACTTCTTCACCTTTCTCCCCGTTTCTTTCTCAACCATTACATGCTATTGTTTGAACTTACTAAAAGCCTCATCTTTAGTCTTCAGGAAGTATATCCATATCCTTCTACTGTAGTCATCCGATTAGCATCATGAAGTAGTAGGAACCACCCAAAGCTTCCCTCTCCATCTTTTCGTAGAGGTCCGTGTGAACGAGCTCTAGAGGAGCCTTTGCCCTACTGGCCTCTTTAGGAAAGGGCTGCCGATGCTGCTTGCCCATCATGCAAGCTTCACATACATCGGGCAGATTTGTAATTTCTAATAGGTCTACAATCATTCCACTTTTATGTATCTCCTTTAAAGAACTAAGGTTTAGATGACCAAACCTCTCATGCCACAGCTTAATGTTGCTCACATCGGCTCGAGCACTGAAAGCTGAGAGTTCGTAGATGTTGTTGCGCCGTGTACCTTTACCAATGACCTTTCCTTGAAGATCCATAATCTGTGTGCCATTCTTATCGAAGTGAACTTTGAGGTCCCGATCCGTGATCGCAGAAATGGACAACAAGTTCCTCTTGATATCCGGCACATAAAGAACATCAGACAACTGTTTTACAACTCCATCTGACTTGAGAGAAATCATACTTTTTTCTTTTGCTGGACATTTTGCATCATTGCCAACTGCTACCAGGATGTCATTCCCTACCGGATGTAGAGAGGTATACCAATCCTTCCGACTGCTCATGTGGCGTGATGCACCACTACCAATAATCCAAGGTTCATCTGCAGGTACATGAACTACCTCCGTGCAAATATCCTCAATTGCTACAAACAGCTCTACTGGTACTACCTACGCGCTATTGCTGGACTCTTTCTTTACTCCATTCTTCTCATCTGCAATTTTCTTCTGGCACTCATTCTGCTTGTGCCCTGCCTTGTTGCAATAGAAGCACTTGATCTTCTTCTTCCTCTTTTTATCATCAGAAGAAGATGGGTTACCAGAGTCCTTACCCTTACCTTTCTTTGATTTAGCCGAGAAAGCTGAATCTTCTCCAGTCCTCGTCTTTTGACACATCTCCTCCTCCAGAAGCATCGCACTGAAATCCTCAAAGTTGGCCGGATTTATGTTCTGCGTATTCAATGCCGTAACAAGACCATCGTACTTTGGTAGGAGAATCCGTATGCACCTTCGTGCTAGATTCTTGCTAGTGATGGTGATGCCAATTGTAGTCATCTGCTGATCGCGCAGATTATTCACCTTAGTGATGAACTTCTTTGCCGTTTCAGACTAAGACAGTTTCTCGTTCGTGAGTTGAGTCTACAGATTTTGAATCTACATCTGATTCATGGTCTCGTACTGATTTTTCAAGACCGTCCATGCCTCCTCCGCTATGGTGACATGTTGAATTAACGCCATGATAGAATCACTTACACTTCAGACAATAGAACACATTGCATCTGCATTTCTTCTTGTCCACACGAGAATCTAATCCATAGTTGGTACTATCTATTGTCCTGCATTGGCTAGATTCGGTCTCGCAACCGGCTTCATGTCCACCCCAGTAGCAGTATCCCAAAGCTCGTATGCGCTTAGTATGGTCTTCATCTTGAACTTCTAGAGTGGATAGTTAGTGCCGTCCAACTTTTCACTTTCGCCGAATGGTGGGATTCGCAGTCTTGCAGGCTATGCCATCTCTCACAATCTGCTCGCAAATAGAAACACACTACCAAATCTTCTTGCTAGAGCCCAAGCTTTGATACCATGTAAAAAAATAATACAACGCCTATGCTCAACAAATAATAGGATCTTGTATGCAAGAGAGAAAAGTTGATAGTATGGAGAATCCAAAAGTAAAATTGATATAATAGATGGTGCTGTCTCCTAGCCATGCACTTCTATGTAAGAAGCTTCGATGGCATGCTAGAAATAGTAGAGGACGGAGGCTGGATGCTAAGGAATTAGGGTTGCTGTAGCCAGTGATGATTATGGGCTTCACGAGCTTGCTCTTATATAGCCACCAGGCGTAGTGAATTAGACCCAATTGGGAGATCGACCCAGTCGGCCCAAAATAGTCGACTGGAGGTCGATCCCAAAATAGGCCACCGACCACACGTTAGAACCGTGCCACATAATAGAGCAACTTATCTATGGTTACCCTTTGGCCCAAAGCCATTCGGGATCATCTAGGGCTCCAAACGGGCCCCGCAGCCTGAGAGTGGGCTGCCTCGAGAAATGCTCTGTCTACCCTCAATGCGGTCAGTCATGGGATGCCTTCCCACACTTGCATGTAGCCTAGTTGGTAGTGTGCCAACTCTATTTGAAGCCGTCCAGCCATCGGGCCACACATGGCTCCCATCTGGTGTCCAAACTAGGACCTATCGGATAACCAAGCTACTCAAATGCCTTCTCCTCATATGGGGGGCTTACAAGTAGAGTTAGCTGGTTCCCGTGTAGTTACACGAGAGTGGAGCATTGATATCTAACACTTAAAACAATGAAGAATTAGTAAATGTATTTGTAAGGTAGTACTTAATATGAAAAATCTCTACAATATTATGTATTTGTAAGATAGTTCTTAATATGAAAAATCTCTACAATATTCTTCCTGCTATTAACTAGATATTAAATTTTAGTTTTAATAAAAATATACATTATTAACTTAAAAACTAATATAAATATAACGTAATTATTGTATAAATTTAAATAAATATATAAATTATTAATATTATACATTAATAACATTTAAAATTATGTATATTATATATAACAACCTTTAAAATTTAAAAAGGTAGTCAATCAAAGAATTGAATTAATTTAAAAAGTAAGGAAATATTAAAATTTACACAAGTACTTTTAGCATGTATGCTTTTCTTCCATGTGTATAATACTTGTTAGTCAAAGAATGAAGAATTAGATAATGTATTTGTAAGGTAGGTATTTAAAACCATAGAATCTAGAAGAGGTTTAGCATACTTACTTATCTTTGTTACAATGTCATACTTTGCAAAAGCCTTAAACTTTGTTTAAGGCTTTGCACAAAACTACAGTATCATTGAATCCATATCATTTTTCTACTTTAGCAACCACGAGATATCCATGGTATGAATCCATGATATGGAATACATATTTCTTAATATGAATATTCCTTATCACATACTTCTTCATTTCTTCTGATACACCATGCAGCATGAATGTAAGAAAATATGAATCGGTGTGCTTTTAGCCTATGTGCTTGTCCCTAATAAGTAGGATACTTTAACTAGGTAGACTTATAATTACTTAAATTAAAGCCTTTGCAAAGGATCGTACCTAGTATTGGATATATCCAACCTGTTGCACAAATCAAGAAAATTGCACAAATCAATAATTTTCTTGATTTCTGCAATAGATTGGATATACGGTTGGATAAACTTTAAACAATTAATACCAAAACATCTTAACCACCATAAATCCTAAACTTTAAACATTTAATTCCTAAACCCTAAATCCTAAACTCCTAATTAATGTTTTGACAATGGAGGATATGCTATTTTGAATTTGGAAAAAAATTGGAGAGTCTTGCAAGGAAGAATCAGAAGTGGCTATCCTAGAGAGGATGGTAGATTGGAGAGCATTCATATAGCCACATTTACAAGCAGGAGATGATACCCTAATAGGACACACAAATCCACACCACTTTCGGTTTCACATGCATAACAATATTTCAGTGATGCAATGGAAGCACTACTCAATAGATGGAGATCATTTATGGAGTGAGTCATATGCTTTATTACAACGAATAATTCCATCGAAGGAAACTAGATTTGTTCTTGCAAAAAACAAATCACTTGACATAGATAAAATGAAAGGCTTGAAAGCTTTCATTAAACATCTTCAAAGTATGATGCAAAAATATCCAGAGCAATCAACTAAGAATTTGGAGACAATTAAATCAACTAAAGCACTTATCCAATCTTTAGAAAGACAAGAAAACTTAATGAGCATTGAATACTGTGAATCCTTTTGGCCAGAACAAGCTAGGTCACCAAGTTTTCCTTTGGATATAAATATGTTAGTAGATATGGAGGAAGCAGAGGAATGCCTTTTACCTCAAAAATATTGTGGTAGGAAGGGAGACAAACCCTTACCAGAGTTTATACCATCTAATGAGGTTGAAGAGGGTCTATTTGTTGTAGTTTGGGCATTTGATCCAGGTTCAGAGTTGGATGACCAAGGTGGCCCAATTCGGGTTGCAAAGGTTGCTAAGATAGAAAGGGATGACAAGGGAACTCCTATAACATTCACAGCTTTATGGTATGAACCAAAGCCATTGAAAAATCTCCCTACAATAAAACAACTCTATGAGGGATGCTTGCAAAAGAAATGTGAATGGGTTCCAAATAATGAGGGATTAACATTTTCACTTTATAAGTATAGTGTTAAAATTGAAGTGGAGTTAGGAGACTACTATTATTATTATTATACTTATTGGATGGGGGCACCATGCACCAGTTTGGAAATTATAGCTTCATTGAGCCATATTTTTTTTAATTAGAGGTCACCACTTGACTTTTTAGCATAATAAGGCCATATTTGTATATAAGTGACCCATTTAGTGCTCTAAAAAACCCAATTTTTGAGCTCACTAAGTGAAGTTGAGTGGAGAGGATATGCTCCAAAAAAAAGTCCAAACCAGAAGAGAAAGTCCAAAAATTTTGATTAGTGTGTTTATGTTATCATAATCCCCTAACGATGCAGTTCATTGTCAAAATTTCTTCTAGTCCAAGGGCACTTCCACAAAGTGTTCTATTCTCCAAACACTAGTTCAAAAAGGTGGTCCATATGGTTGTCTCCTCATGGAAAATAGCAAAATAGTATAACAGTAAATCAATAAAGCATTGCCAAAAACTCCAATTAAAAAATATGCAAGAGAAATGTTCCAGCTCATGTGCTAGCATCCAACACAACCAACATAATGTTAGTATGTGTAGGGAAGACAAACTTCGTTGGTAGAACATGGCTGTTATCCATGTCCCTCTAATAGATCCCCAATATATTCATCATCCATCCTCTAAATAAATGGATTATATGAGATTTGCCCATTGACTTTTTTCTACCAAATTACTTTTTCAAGGGTGCAAATTCAAACCGTTACTAGGTCTTGCTCCTATTACATATAAAGGTGTGACCGCTATCATCCTTCTTTCTTGTGTTGAGAGCCTTCTTAATTCACATCTGAAAAATCCTTGATGTCATTTTGCATCAAGAGGATTTTGGAAAAATTCAAAGGAGCTGCTTCGAGCATTCCAAATATAATAATGTCTAACCTCGGGAGGTAACAACTGTAAAAACTTGAATAAGGAGAGTCCAACTATAAGTTCTTTCTTTCAAACTCTAGCACACCCGCTAACAAAATGGTACTTTGACACAAAAAATCATAGTAGCTCTATCTTGGATTTCACAAAGATCCTCTAAGAGCTATAGAAGCCAACTGGCCTCACATGCATGGTAGGAAAACGTGATATACCAATGTAGATAATGCCATAATTGCTTGCTTCTTACTAGGCCAAGACTCAAATGAGAACTTAGCATGAATGTGTATCTCAAAATAAAGTACATCTGGGGACTCTACATCATAAAAACCCTATGAGTTGTGGTTTTGCATAGTAGCGCTCTTGTAGATATAACATCTTATGGTTGGACGTCCCACTAATCAATCTAAAATCTAATTCCATTGCATTGGAGATATGCCCAAGTTGATATCATCAAAGATAATGGCTTGCTAATTGCTTGTTGACATAGCATATTAACGGTATCACATCCAATGTTAGTCTCCTCAATCGTAACACCTAGAATACAAGGCAAGAAACCAAGACCATGCATTTCAAAGATTGACCCTGACCTTTTTTAATAGTTGTTGTTTGAAATAGTGAGGCATCCACATAAAGTGCAATGATTAGAGGGCATTTGCGTTCTTCTTCACTCCTTATGAACCCTTGCTATCTGAAGTATATGCCAATCTTCCCATGGGGCTTGCTTATTAAGACAAAAAGTCCATTCTTCAATTAGCATATGGAAATTTTGGATCCTTTTTCAATTCTCCCTTGTGGGTACTTCATATAAATACATCTTCTTGCAAAACTTCATTTAGGAAAGCATACTTGACTTGCATTTGGTACATATGTAATCCCATGTTGCATGTAAGACAGAGTGTGGAGCAAATGGTTTTCATCCTTGTAGCTCATGCAATTGTCCCATCAAAGTCAATGCCCTTCTATTGAGCATATCTTTTTGCTTTGTACTTGTATGCACTCCTATTAGCCTTCTTGCTCAGCCTTGTAGGACCAATTGCAATCTATGACATTGTTTCCCTAAGGTGGTTTTGCTACCTCCCAAGGATCATTTTTTGGAATGTTATTGTACTCTTCTTCCCCTTCTATAATGTTATTGTACGTTCTTTGACTTGTACCACACACTACTATAGACTATTTTGCTCCTTCTAGACTTCCTGTTTATGAACCAGCATCTTGGTCTTTCTAAACATGAGACACACTTTTGGGTTGTGCATTTGTATCCTTCCGTAGTAAAGTTCCTCCATTCTGTTGAATGCTCCTACTAGTGTTAGATAGCAAATCCTCAAATATTATGGATGCTTGCAATTTTACATCTCCTGATGTTATGTTCAATGAAATTTTGATATGGCCTTCCATTTGATCTACATAACCATGATGGAAAGTAGCTTGTGTTTCTCATCAAACACCACATCTTGGAACCAAACAAGGATTATACAAATTATATTTGTTCTTTTGCATACCCAACCATGATGCACTTCTCATTTGGCATCAGCCTTACATCTTTAATCTTTAGGCATATGAGTGTAGGAAATTGATTTAAAAAATTTGAGATGATGAACACTTGGCTTGTGTCTAGTCAAAGCTTCCTCTAGTGTCATATCATGTAAATCATTAATAAGAGATTGGTGTACTAAGTAGATTACTGTGCAAATTGCTCCTACACAAAACTTCTAAAACTCATCCTTACTTTGCATCATACTTCTTGCCTATTCAACAATGCCGTGGTTCTCCTTTTTTGCTACATCATTCTGTTGTTGGATCTTGATAAAAGAGAGCTCTTTGTGGATTCTCAAAGCTTTGAAGATGTATTCTTCCCCAGGTCAAAGACATTTGATTACAAGAAATTTGGCTCATTCTTGCAACCTAGAAAACTCATGTTTGTGGAAGTCAATAGCTGCTAAGTAATAGAAGAACAGTTTCTAAGTAATAGAAGAACACTTTGTATTGCAATTGAACACCCCCCCCCCTGTGTGTGTGTGTGTTCTATGCTTTGCTCTACATTGTTCATTCTCCCTTGCCCCCCTGCTATGCATTTTCTCATTGACTATACACATTTTCTTGTTGCTAAGAGCGACTTTCCTGTGGCCATCTAGAAAAACAATTGCCTCACACACCCATATGAATGAAGAGCCACTAGATGAATTAACAAACAAGACACACCACCACCATTTGGCATTAACATTTGGTAGGACAGTTGGGGAGTGAAAAGATGATTGCTGTTCACAGACACCATCCTAGAGAAGGTAGTTGGACATGAGATGTATTCATTCATCGATGGTATAATGGAGCTAAAGCAGACCAAGAAAAGACTACCATCATCATCAAATTGGTGGGGGAGAGACTCAAGCAATGTGATTGCATTTGCATTGAAGAATGCACCGCAACATTTCAACACTTCATCATATAGACACAGTACATCAATGAATTTGTCACAATATTTCTAGATGATTTCTTAATCTACAACACTTCTTGGATGATTTCTCAATCTACAACATGAACAACAAGCACACTTGGAGTGCTAAATAAAGGTGTTTAGAAATGTAGGGAGACCCAACTTTTTCTCAATCCATACAAGTGTGTGTTTGTGTGTTCTTGGACATTTTGCTAGGTAAAATAATCCTTGGAGAAGGCATCACGACAAAAAAAGTGTGTGTTTGTGTGTTCTTGGACATTTTGCTAGGTAACATAATCCCTGGAGAAGGTACCACGACCAAAAAATCCAAGATAGATGCCATAAAGAAGATGAAAGAGCTAAACAATGACAAGCAATCATGGGATTCCATGCTTCTATCTATAATTCATTAAGAAGTTTGTAGGAATCATCGAGTCACTCCATCTTTTGACATGAGTAGAAACAAAGTTCAAATGATCAAAGAACAAAGCAAAGAATTCTAGATCTTACAAGCGACAGTGGTGAGATCAAGGCACCTATCTCTAAATGCCTGATTGGAATTTGATATTCCATGTGCATGGTGATGCATATCGGATGGCAATTGGATCTTGGCTCAGCCCAAAGTACTTGATTTCTCAATTTACTATGCAAGTCAAATGTTATCATGGGTGGAGATGAACTATTTGATGACTAAGTGAGAAGCCTTGGGGATGGTGTATAGTGTATAGAAATTTTGGCACAACCTCTTCGGCAACCCATTTGTCTTCTATGTGGATTGGGGGGAGGTTGTGCCTACCCTCTAGGGTAGTCTTGGGCTAGGTGCCCTAGCTATCTCGATAGTGAAGGGACTACCCAAGGAGCCTAGAGATCTCCACCCTCTATTGAAGTATACCCCCATCTAGGGCCTCGAGAAGCATCATCTTTGGGAGAGCCTCCAGGTGCTTAACAACTAGGCTACACTAGGGGACCCCATCATCTGCAACAACTACTAAAGCTTCCCTAACCCTTTCCCTAACCCCTGCGGGGACTCCAACACTATACCAAAAGTCCCTCCTATAGAAGGAAAAATTACCTGTACTCTCTTGGGAGCCCCAGAAAGAAAAGCATCACCAAAAAATGAGGTACATGGTGTGTCATAATATCCTCCACCATGAAACCATGGTACCATGGGATAAGATAGACCATATGTATGTGGTCCTAGGAAGATCACACTCTGCTCCATGAGGCCCTAAGTCGTGTGATGAGGGGGCTCATCAACTGGAGCATAAAGATGGCCCTCCCATAGATAGTGTCCTCTTGAATGTGGTCACCCTCTAGGGCTAAGCTCGCCTAAAGCCACTCTTAGATTTTCCTCCTCAATGGTGTCAAACTGATATTTGGCCTACCACAGCTCTATCCTGAAGAGATTGAATTGTTTGTTGAACCTATTGCTTGTTCGAGGGGGAGAGACAAATATTCATAGCTCTAGTAATCAAGGATGCTACCATGAGAGATCCTCTGGCCAGACCAAAAGGTCACCATCAAGACTCTACTCCCCACCAAACAACTACTAACGCTTTGCTACCACATGAAGGAAATAAAAAATTGATGAGCCTGCAAGAGAAATGTCAATTGGATAGCAAGCTGAAGTGTAGTTCCAAAAAATCCCTAGCTTGACTTCAAAGAGTGACCACATTCCAAGTTCTTGAAGTAGACATCACTTGAGAATTTGTCACGCAAAAAAAATGCCTGAGTTTCGAAGCCGGAATCAACTTGATGTGATGGGACTAATATGATGTCCACAACCTCTCTCAAGGCTGCCACAAAGCAAGTGACCTCACTTTGGGGGGGGCGCTTCTTCATCTTGTAGTAGTATGGGCGTAGAAGGGGGCTGTGAGCCACCCTTCCCCTTTCTATTCTGATAAAGATGCTCAAGGGGAAGGCCACTTCCCTTCCTTGACTTTGTTCAACTAGCAAAAAGGGGGTTGAGGGCTACCTTTACTCTATGACTTGGGTCGCCCAAGGTGATGGGGGAGCACGTTGCTCCCCCACCTTCTTGCACATGCTAGGGGCTGGAGGCCTATCAACCAAGGGGCTCAAGATCTCAGGATCGTATAGGTAGTATAGGGCAACACAGGCCAAGAGGCGAGGTTGAGAAGGCCACGTTGCCAGCAGCTCAAGCCACCAGGTAGCTATGCAAAATGCTAAGCACAAGGGAAGGACAAAAGTGGGTATGAGGACCAAAACTAGGCATGGGGGTGCAGAACAATAGGAAGAGTGTCTATAGTGAGGAGAAACGAAGGGCGAGGTGAGGGTGAAGCAGAAGGAAGGAGGGGGCAGCTCGCGAGCTAGAAACACAGTCCTGATTTGTATCCTCAGACTATGCTTTCGAGGGTGAGTTAGATTTCTCCCTGCTACAAATTTGTCTTTGTTAATAAAACAAAAAGATACTCTGCCTAAAGCCAATGGTGAAAATTCCAAGAAGACGATGATCAAATGTTACAAGAGCAAGAAAGAAGGACATATAGGGACAAATTTTCCAGAGAGGAAGAAGCCTCCAATTGTAAACTTTTACATGATCAAGGATGACATAGCCAAGCAAGAGGGTATAATGAGAAATAATTATTTTGTTGGAGGAGGTAAGGATAGTTGTCATGCAATTTTGAGTATGAAAGATTTTATAATGGAAAAAGGAAAAGTTTTTTTGTATGATGATGGTAATATGTCTGATTCATCTTGAAAGGAGCATTTGAATTTAGAATATGTTCATTCAGATTACAAAGTAAAGACTACATTCACAAGACTAAGGAAGTCAAGAAAGTAGAGATTTCTATTAAATCTTAGAAGCATTAATGAGACTTCCTAGTAGTAACCTTATTAGGAGACTAAGTACTAGAGAAATAAAAAACTTAGAGATATTTATTTAAATCTTAGAAGAATATATGGGAATTACACTTATCAAAGTTGATACTATTTTACCTAGAGACATCATTACAATCCAAAGAAAGATTATGACTCTCATCAAATGTGGATTGTAAAGATGAAAAAGAATTATGCTTTAAAATTCAAATAAGAAGAAAGTTTAGTCCTTTATTGATTCATACTTAGGCCAAGAGAGCTATTGGAAAAAAGGAGACAACTTTCTTGATTTTGAGCAATATGATTATGTCTATAAATCTTGTTAACAAATCTACTCGCCAAAAAGGTTTAAAGGCCATAAGATACAAAATTTACTAGTTGACACCCTGCCATGTGAATAAAGAACCATATAGAGTGAACATGATAGAATGAAGTGACCTTCAAGACAAGTGGAGGAGTTATGAGAAAGAGGATTAATAAGGCCAAAGGAAAGAATGGTACTTACCGTCTATGGAGCAATTGTTCTTTTGCCAAAAGGAAGAATGGTACTTACCGTATATGCATTGATTATTGAGCACTTAATAGGCTTAGACAATAAAGCACAAAAATATAATTCCTACGCATGTTTCCTAAACATGTTAGTTCTTATCTTGGTTCAATGACTTGAGCTTGAGTAGAATTTGACCTACCCCCAAAAATCCTACCTCGATGCATGCAATGCATGAGCTATATGCATTCCAAGTGTGCATACAAACCAAAGCTTTGAACTTATTTTATTTTTTGAGCTTGAGTACTAGGTAGGAGATCTTGAGATAGCTTGAGGCTTGAACCCTTGAAAAGCTAGATGTGGGGACAAATAGCACCACAAAGGGTAAGGATTGTCCCTTGTAATCTAATATCAGATTACCTCAAGATATGATAGTGCTTGTCTCAAAAAGCCTCACATAAAGCTAAATTATCAATTAGAAGTTGAATGCATAATACCTTGAAATTGTTTTTCGAGAATCAGTGGCCATGCATAAACCTACAAGTGATTCTGGATTTAAATAAAAAAGATTAAGGCTCCATTCATAGACCTTTGGAGAATCATTTAGAAATTGACCCCACAAAACCTTTAAAAAGTCTTTGGGCTAAGGAGAATTATTTAGAAATTGACCCCACAAACCCTTAAAAAAGTTTTTGGGGTAATGCATCGCCTTGTGAAATTGAGCATACTAATTGGGTGTCCCTAGTCATTTTTCTCAATAAGAGATGAGAATATGTGTGAAGCTAAAAATATGTATGCTGTAACAATTGAAGACCGCTATCCGTTATCCTTGATTGTAATAGTAGAAAGGGTGGCAAGGTTAACAAATGAATTCAAAAAATGTAATCAAGTTCAGATTGCACCATAAGATCAATCAAAGACAACAACGAGGAATTTTTTCATATAGATTAATTTCATTTGTTTAATGAAATGTCCCAGCAACATTCGAAGGAGTGATGTACCTAGTATTCAAGTCACTATTCAAAAAAAATTGCACACTTTTCTAGATGGATTGTGTGTGCATACATACAAAAGGAACACTTAATATTCCTTCAAAAAGCGTATAGATTCTATCATATTTCTTGATCTAATCAAATGTTAGTTCATGGTTACACATGGAGTTGTCTCAAACACAACTTGTAGGCACAAGATTGCCACTAACATGGAAAAAAACAAAAGTAACCACAAAACTGCCACCCCCACTTGATGCAAATGACATTTACATTTTCATGGGTCATGCAGGATGTTATAGAAAATCCATTAGTACATATGCACTATACCAAATTTTAATGTAATTCACTGGACAAAGAACTGTGAACAAGCCTTTGAAATCCTCAAGTGGAGATTAGCCACATCATCAAATCTGGTATCCCCTAATTGGAAAATTAAGTTTTATGTGGACATAGACAAATACGTGTTTGCAATGGGAGTTCGTTGTGCTACCAAAGTGAACATTAAAAAATTTACCAAGTCTATTTTTCCAAAAAGCATGTCAATGATGTAGAAAATGTGAAAAAGATTTGGCAATATTAGTGGCCAATAAATTTGTATTTTACACTGACGTTCAAGATTTACTATAATTAGTTAACTAACCTTCAAGATTTACTACATCTAGTTAACTAAATTTGCACTAAAAGAAAAATAATCAAATGGTCTTTTCATTACAATTATTTGAATTCAATATTGTTAGTGCAAAGGGAGCCCTATAGCCAAGGAACCAATAAGGGGAGAAGATGACCTCTAGATGCGCCCCTATTCAAATTGATACATTCGTCTTATCTTCTAGAAATGCCTACAAGATGGGCATCTTGATGTTGACACATGAGTTTGAGATTCTCCCTACTTCACCAAACCCTTAAATTATTTCATCCATTTTCACTCTAACTAGGAGTTTTTTTTCCCACTTCATGCTTCATCCTCCTCAGAGCTGAACTCTCCCCAGGAAGAGCCAAAAGAAAGTGTTGGTATCAGTGTCCTTGTGTTTTCTTATGGTGTATCCCTAGCCCTACAATCATGTATCATCATTGAATAATGCATTGCAATAAGTTGCTATCTGGTCGGGTGTGTCACCACTTGTCTTCAGGAGCTCGAGCACTCATGCTACTTCCTCCTTAGTGTTGTTGATTGATTACCACTTCATGCATAATGTCTTTGTTTGACTGGGAAGAATAGGAGACAGAGAGGTAGATGCAGGGCAAAAGAGCATTTGGAGTGTGAGTCATCTTCCTCTCATCAGGCAAGCAGACAATAGACTCATCTATAGGGCCCCCCGCAAGCAAGGAGGGTTCCCGGTTCAGTACAGGACCTCCCTAGAGCCAAGCATGTAGACACATAGCCCCCATTGCATCCTCAGGGTTCAAAAATACAAATGTCAAATGATCCTCCAAAGAGACCCTCTTAGGAGGTGAGGTAGCATCATCAGGAACTGACACCCGCCCTCCCTCTCCCCTCTACATTGCCCCCCATCACTATTCCCCCCTCTCCTCCTCCAGCACCCCTTGAGGTCATCACCCTCATCACCTGCCCCCCCCCCCCCCCCTGCCCTCCTCCTTCTATAGTAGAGTGGTCCACCCCTTCCTCCTCTAGTACCCTTATTGGCCCTTAGTCCTAGGGCAAGTTCAAGGGTCGGATCCCTACCCTAGCCCCACTCCCATTGTAGCAAGTGAGAGACCTCAAGTAGAGGACCACAGAATCACATCAGGAGTCAGGGGTAGCAAGACTCACTCGCAGGGCTCATACCCAAAACTGAGACCCACACTTCCCTTGCCCACGGGAGTTCTGGCACTTGGGGCCTTGGAACTATCTAACTATTCCAGATGCCTATCCTCCGTCTCTTGAGTTCACAGTTTTGATTCTACATCCCTGAAAGGGGGGCTCTTTCAGTGTGATCGGATCCCACAGACATCCTTTTTATCGTATGGACTTTACCTCCACAGGGGAGGAGAGATGGACGTCAGAGATGTTTGATGACATGATAGAGAAGCAGTTGTCCCGCATGATGGACGAGTGGATGGGGCCATATGGATTGGACATGTGGCTTGTCTATGGCTCATCCGCTTTCTTCCAGCTTGGCTTCATGCTTGAGAGACCGGGCTTAGGATTGGCAGTAGGAATGATTTGGCTAACATAGGAAGCCAAGATTCATCCGACATAGTAGCGTTGGATGATACAACAGTGTGCAGAGGTGTTGGGAGCAAATTTCTCCTTCATGATGGAGTGGGCTCAGAACGTGGGCATAGAGCCGGTGGCCACTGTAGTTAATAGGCGCATGGACATAGACTATTCCCCCTCCAAGCCTCCTTCGAAAGTGTAGAAGTCTCGGTTCTTAGAACAAGCTCCTACACATAGGCGAGCATTGTTCCCTTTGACATCTTTCTCATGAGCTAGACAGTGGTGAGTTGGAACGTGCATGGGCTCCACGACCGTGCACATAGTCTGCCTCAATACCTAATTCTTTGCCAGGAGTTGTAGAGGGCAATGGTGGCAAAGAATCCTGATCTAAGAGCATATGCTCACAGCGTCGGATATTGTACGCCATCACCACCTCCTCCTCGATAGGGGCCCCAAGGTTTGGTCCCTTGCAGTCAGTGAGAGCAGTAGGGTTTGTATCTCAACCTTGTAGGCAGTGGTGGCTACTAAGGTCTTTGACCAGGGTGACCTAATTACAGGTAGGGCAGTGTGGATGGGCCTTCAAGTGAGAGGTCTCAAGGTAGGAGTCTTGAACGCATATGCACCAAAATGTAGACAACACCAGCCTGGAGATGCTTGATCGAGTGTCTCCTAGATGTTGACTCATGGAGATGCCTCACTGAGTGTCCCCTAGATGTTGACTCATGGATTGTAGGAGGTGACTTCAACAATCTAGAGTTTGAGGAGGATAAACAAGGGGGCCCTCATTCTTTGAGATGCTAGCAATAGAGAGGATTACATAGGAGCAGTTTATGTTTGTGACGATTAGTGGTCGAGAACCCTGGCAGGAGGTAGAGTTCACTAGGACTCTAGGTAGCCTACACTTCTCCTTTGAGCAGGGGAGACACGATGGGTGCTAGAGCGCCTCAACTATTTCCAACACTCTATTGTAGCAATCTAGTAGCAGAGCCAGAGGGAGGACGCCTAGCGGGTTGGGCAGCTTGGGTAGAAGAGGCAGTTTAGAGGAGTAGCATAGAGAAGCAATCCTAGGCACTAAGACGAGGCTTGCCATGTAGGAGAGGGAGAGAGCCTTGCAGAGGGACTTAGGCTCCATAGAGCACCTCTCAAAGAGCAGGACCTCAGTTCACAGTGGCTCAATGAGAGATATGAGGCTACGAGGCTAATCTTGCAGGATATGGTAGTGTAGAGGGCCGAGTTCTCATACCACTCTTCCTGGGCCAGATGGGTGCATCAGGGGGATAGGATGACACGATAGTTCTTCCAGGTCACCGAGCCACTTTCAACCGACGCGTAGTTGCAATAGTTGAGAGATCCATTTGATTAGGTGCATACAGATCCCCAAGAGATTCTATATATGACTAAGTTGTTTTAGACAGAGGAGGAGACCCCAGCTTCCCTTGTGGCCAGAGAAGCAGTGTGGGAACAGGTTCCAACAGTGGTCTCTCAATGGACTTCAGCAGATGTTTATAGGCTCCTTTGATGGAGGAGGAGCTCTAGGAGGCCCTCAAGGCCCTTCCCCCTTAGAAGTGCCCAGGGAAGGATGGTGTGACTCCAACTTTCTTTTGTTTCTTCTGGGAGCATATCCGCATCCTACTCCTATGGGCATGCCAGAAGATCTTTGACATAGGTCCTCTCCCACAATCTTTGAGTCATGGCTTGATTGTTTTCTCTCGAAAGGGGAGACAAGATAGACATTTCGGCAGTGGAGGCCGATAACCCTATTGGACACTACATGCAAGCTCTTGGCCAAGGTCTTGAGTCTTCAGTTGAGACCCACCTTCCAGATATCATTCACGACACAGACCTGTTTTCTTTAGGAATGTAGCATCCTGGATAACATTTTCACCTTCTGGGAGGCAATGGATTGGGCTGGAGAGGAGACGTAGCCTCTCACTATCCTTCTCTTGGATTTCAAGAAGGTGTATGATAGAGTGAAGTGGTCCTTCCTTGAGGGCACAATGAGGAGATTGGGTTTCTTTGAGCGGTGGATCTGTGGGGCTTCAGTACTTTATGCAAGGAGGTCCAGCTAGGTGACCATTGGCGGCCACACAGGGGAGGCATTCCCTTTATCATGTTTGGTTTGATAGGGTTTCCCTCTTGCCCCCTTCCTCTTCCTCTTTGTGGTAGAGGCCATGGCTTATTTTCTATGCTCTCAAGTAGTTGGTTTTTTAGGCATGAGGCTCCCGATTCGTCGGCAAGAGAACGAGTTGCTAGACTTAGAGTTCATAGATGACACTGCATTCTTTGTGGAGGGGTCAGTGGTGGCAAGCCTCAAGATGGCAGTTAGGGGGGATTTGGCCATTTACTATGAGGCATTCGGGGCATGGATCAACTGGACCAAATCTATAGGCTTCTTCATGAGCATGGAGGAGTTCCAAGAGATCCACGACTGGGGGTTCTTGGCTTCAAGTGGATCCCACATGGACAGGACTGGAGCGTTCGGTGCAAGCTTCAATACTGGAGCTCGGCCAAACTCTCCGTAGCAAGTAGGACCCTTGTTGTCAACCAGGTTTTACATACTACATCTTGGTACATCGCATCTTGCTAGTGCTTCCACAGGGGCAGCATGGGACATCTTAGAAGACTAGTGCACAACTTTCTTTGGGCGGGTTTGGATGGCACATGGAACACTAGTGCTAGAGTGGCATGACAGACAGTGATCATTCCACAGGCTCGGGGTGCTTTGGGGATTATAGCATTGGGGATGTAGAGTCAGGCCCTCCTAAGCAAGCTAGTGGTTCAGGGGCTCACACCTGGCACTGAGCCCTAGAAGCTCCTCCTATAGAGGGGACTTTTGCGGACATGTGGACAGTGGTAGCACTCCTACAGGTGGATTTTCTCAGAGGCACCGTTGACAAAGACAGGATCCCCCTTCATTTGGAGCTTGATCAAGGTGTGGTGTAGGGTGTTAGGAGGATTCATAAGGGCCATCTCTTCCTGCAAAGAGGAGTTCGAGAGATAGCCTATTCTTTGGCACCTGAAGCTCAGAGACGTTGATGGTAGAGGATGCTAGGTGCCCATTGTGTGGGCATAGTGGGGGAGCGACCCAACGAGATCCTTTGGGTCCTGGAGATGGCTCCCCAGGGATATAGAGGCTAGAGCATAGTCACTCACTCACCTGCATGGAGCAAGCTTATGCATGGCTAAGATCGACTCATCGATCCCTCAGTCGTGGTGGGAGGGGTCATGTAGACCCTCGATTCCTCACTGTTGGGACAGGCAGTTATCACGAATGGGAGTACCTCTCAGGTTTTGGTTTTTTAGAGAGCATCTGGGCTTCATCTGCCATGTGTTTTATAGTGTGGGACTAGGTGGCCTTCTATAGGGTGAGTTGGAGAGAGAGGCGGAGGAGCTGGGAGCCCTAGAGGATATAGAGTGGCAGAGGATCAGGGTGGTTAGATGGTTGGGCAGAGTGTGGCATATAGATCCAACCATGGTCCTACTTAGCCCAAAGGGAGTAGTTTGGTGACTTTGGCTGTAGGAGGCCAGGCCTCTTAGGGACATCTAGTGGGACCCGATAGAGTGGTACTAGCCAACACGGGTGGGACACGTAGATAGGGGAGAGGAGGTGCCATTATTCTCTTATACGACCTGCCTTGGTAGACACATCTAATTAGAGGCAACAACATGGACCCCATCGAGGGAGTGACATTGGTTGGAGCAGGAGGTCCTTAGGGAGGTGGTTAGCCATTCTTGGCCACGACTATGGTCTAGCCTACAACAACGAAAGATCTCCTATTTCTTTTGGATGGTGGCTCACGGGGGCCTACCAATAGGTCCTTGGCTAGAGCAGATGATGGTCGATGACAGATGTGCCAAATGCACTGAGGGGGGACTAGAGTGGATCCCACACTATCTATGGAGCTGTTCTATGGCACATAGCATTTGGATGGAAGCATCCCAGATTGTGGCCAAGACAGAGAGGATGTAGAGGGACTTCACATGGGGGATGGTGGTGTGGCTCACAAAGGGATGTCACGCTTTTGGTATTGATCCAATATCACTAGCATAAAAGCTTGATTCACGGTGAGCAAGTCTTTTAGATGGAGTTCCTTGACATTGTCCCACCATCCTGCACTCACCCGCAATTGATACTAGAGGATAGCGTGTGGGACATAGTGGCCATCATCATTGCTTGGAACATATGGTTTGCAGGTGATGGGAGGGAAATAGGTTCTACTGGTGTCTACAATTGTAGCCATTTGGTTGGACATCATCTTCACTTTGCGCACCTGCTGGGAGCGCGGTGTCCCAGGCTCACGAGGTACCACTGAGCGATGGGAGCATTTCTGCAAGGCCTGGCCTGTAGGCATATTCTATGCCTTCTCGACATGATATATCCAATGGATAAATAGGCCTCTGTCCTGGTTGTTAGCCCCTGTTCTAGATAGTCCCTAGGTAGTGAGCTGGGATTACCGACGGCAAGTTGGTCTGAGACAACCAATTTTCTCTCCTTGTATATACCATCATCAGCCCTACTTTTGGCATGTGATTTGTATGGGGTCTTTTCAAGCATTAACATAATTTTACTTTCTTTGCAAAAAAAAAAATCACCCCTTGAAAATAAAATTGATTGATCCATAATAGAATGGGGTGTGCATTTTCATACCGTAAAAGTTTTGAAATGTGAAGGCTTTTGTACTAACCTTATTTCATATACTAGAACATTGTGTTTTGAGTGTAGCTTCCATGACCTACAAATGTCCTCCACATCCGTATCATCATGATGTCTCATCCTTAGTTGCATATCTATTTCTTTTCTTACTTATGATCCATACTTCTAGATCCTCCACATTCATGTACTCATGAACTGCATCTAAGTGCTTTTGAAGCATGGGTGGTTGTGGATAATCTCCCATAATGATAAAAATATGTGCTCCCACTCCTTCAATAGAGAGTGATGATGGATATAGGAGCTCGAATACTTGTTTCCATGCCCCAAATATCCTTGACTAAGAGAATGGATTGATTGATGTCCTTACTTCAAACACTAAGCCTCAAAGTACAAAAGGTCACCACGAGCTATTAGGTGTATGTAGCCATGAATAAATTTGACTAATCCCATAGTCTATTTCAAGTTGTCCATGGATCCTTTTGGGTCTCTTGACTCCAATTAAAAACTTCAATCCAATTCTCTATGTGCGCGCACATGCCAGTGTGAGTTCGAGTGGTATGTATGAAATCCATGTGGTTTGGGCACTCTCATTTGTCTTGATGTACAGATGCATGGGTCTTTACATAGGGCAACCTGTAATCTTCTCAACCTCCCATTGCCAAGATAATGTGCAAGTCTATATCTTTTGTGACAAACTATTTGAGACCATACTTGTCTTCCTCCTGTTTCCCTTTATCTTACTAACCATGCTAAATAATAGTTTTGATCGTCTTACATTTTGATGTAACACTCAGCTTTGCAATCCTAAAAGTGACTTGGATAACAAAGTGTGTTGCAAGTCTCTTTGATATGTTGAATGTCCATCAATGTGTGACGTTTTCCTCTTGTGCAGCTACATTTATTGAGCTCCACATTCATTGGTCTTTCCATAAGTCTTTCCTCTATAGACAAAATGGATTTCCTCTTTACATCTTTTGGTAACTATTGAATACTTATTTTTTTAAGTTTATGGAAGCATTACATATGATCACTTGATGGTGCTATGCACACATGATCACATGATGTTGAGCGTGAACTCTCAACACCTTCCCTCAAGATCAACATCATGAAGGAGGCCTTCCCTCAAGATGATGATTCTGGGGAATCGAAGAAGGATTGAGCATTACATTCCATCACACCCCTTTAATGGGAATGCCCTTCCTTTGCGTCAAACCAAGAGCTAGTCGGTGTTTCTCGAATAGCTCTTTACCGAGTGGTTTGGTAAAGATGTCTGCAACATTTTCTTTGCTATCACAATGCTGCGGTGTGATGTCACCAAGTAACACTCTTTCTCTGATGAAGTGCTCTCTAACATCAATGTGCTTTGTCTTGGAGTGATATAAAAAGTACTTGAAGTTGACATGACCATATCTCTTGTGCCATTTTGTAGATAGTGGCATCTATTGCATTTGAGCTGACATGGCATGCTTATCTGGTACTGTAGCTAGCATTCTATATAAGCGTCCTTCCTTGACACCTTTTGCTACTAGCTGACATCTTTTGGATTTGTCTCTGATAGTGCATTCATCACCGTCGAAGATGACTTTGTAGTTGTGTTCCGTCATTTGACCTACTGACAAAAGGTTCTTGCTGAGCTTTGGAACATAGAGCACATCTTTGACTAATCCTTTTATACCATTGAAATTGTTCATAGGGATAACACCTGTCCCTTGAACTGGATTTGGTGTATTGTCTGCTGTGTAGATGACATTTTTCTGTCCTTCTAATGGCTTCATTTCTATGAACCATTCCTAATGATTTGTCATATGAGATGATGCATCGCTGTTGATGTACCAAGGATCCTGTTCCACTTGGTCGACTTGATAACTGTAATCCTCTTTGGGATTGAAATCAGTGTCTAGGTGTATTGTATCCATCTAATGCAATTCCTCTCTTGCAAGAAACATATTTCCATGTTCATTTGCAAAATGACTATGACTAGAATGTCCACCACAATGATTTCCTCTTCCTTGGGAATTCCCTCGATTACTGTTGGATTGACCGCCTTGGTCGTATTGCTTCTTGCGGCAATCTCTTTCATAGTGTCCAAACTTATGACAGTAGTTGCACTGAATGTTTGACACATTGGTGGATGCATTCCCTCGTCCTTGAAACCTTCCTCGATTGGAATGATTTCCTCTTTGCTGATTCTGATGTTGCTGAGGATGATGCTAATGCTGATGCTGATGCTGATGCTGATTTTGACTTTGATTTTGTTGATGATGACCACTTTTATGATATGATCTATCTCTATTTCTGCCTTTGCCTTTGCTTCTATCTAAAGCTATGAATGCCTGATCATTAGAATGACCTTTATGTGCTTGAATGGCTTGAAACCTGAGTTCTTTACCAAGTAGGACTGATTGAAGTTCTTCCAATGTCGGAATTTACCGTTGGATGGTAATACTCTGGACTAGATTCTCGTATCCCTCTCCTAGTCCATTTAGGATTACTTGAACCATTTCTGCGGGGTTCATAGTCTCTCCTGCTGCTGCAAGTTAATTGTTATAGTCTTTGATGCAGAGTACACAAGCATGACTGGTTTCACTGCTGTTGCGAAAACTCTGGTTGATCTGGTTTCTCAGGGTGAGAATCCTAGATGTGTTCTTGGACTCATAGAGAGCTGTGAACATATCCCATGCTTCTTTTGATGTCTTAACTGTGTTGAGCTATCCTAGCATGACATCTTGCACATTCTGCTTGATCAAGTGATAGGCATACTTGTCTTTCTTATCCCATTCTGCTTGAGCTCGGGCAATGGCAAGATCTGCTATTGGTGCAGAAACTGTTTGTGTAGATGTAGATCCCATTGTAGATTCCGTTGCTGGTGCTATGACAAGAGATGGAGTAGAGCTACTGGTGGCTGGATCATCCGATGGTCTAGGTGTAGACCCATCGACATACTCCCATTTGTCCTGAAGCACAAGAATGGTCTCCATTCGGTATTTCCATGTACCATAATTAGAGTTATCTAACTTAGAAAATGCCTCCAGATTGAGGTTGCTAGTCGACATAGTGCAAGAAATGTACTCAAAAGTGTCGTCAAGATCTCTGTATGAATCAACTGCAAATACACTGAAGATGCCAAGTGAAATCTCTGAACCGTCGGTGAAGATAGAACTACAGTATATAAAATCTGATCTGTATTACAAGGCTTGTGACAATGATGTCGGGAATAGCCAAGAGGCTTTACAAGGCTGAAATGATGTGCACGATGCCGTGAGATAGCCGAATAGGATTTACAATGGTGGCATGTGTGTGTGAAATCAAATGCTATCTGCCCACTGAATCAATCTGCAATGCCTCTAAACTTTGAAGTCTACTCACTGAACCGATGAACGTATGGTTTTAGGTAATGTAATGATGTGAAACCGTATGTGAGCGTATAGACTGACTCCGAGTAGGTACTAGTCGGGAATTTCGGCCATGGCTTAGATTGGCAACTGGGGAAATTCAAAGCGTCCCCTCTATGGCGATCTAGTCTACTCTGATCTAGATCTAAACCAACCGTCGATCGATGAAAGAACAATAAATAATTCCTTTTTTTTTATTCTTTTTAAGTGTTGGGTGAGATGCATCGATGTAGAGGTAAATGTGCATAAAGGAAGTGGTTTTGTCGGCGAGGCTCAAATATGAGTGTAACTTGCACGAAAATGTGCGCGTGATTTGAGACTGCGTAGAGCACCAAAAAAAGAGCGACTTTCCTTTTTGGAGTGCCCTCAAATTCTTCATGGATCAAGAGATATGACTTGATCTAGGTGGAGGGGCAAAAGGAGTGCAAATGTGCTCAATGATGATGTGTCACTGTGAGTCATGTTGGGGTAAAGGGCAGTGTGCCCACCCACTTGTACAGTATCCATGTATACTCATATATATATGATAGAGGAATATGAGTCACATGGATGTGTCCTACACATGGCTTTCATAAATGCACTTGTCAAGATGGGACCTATGATTATAGCTTTTGCTCATAATTCACATGACAAAGGCGCTTTGAATGTTTTCCATCAGACGAAACTTCAGGGCTTCAAGCTGAATGAAATCACCTTTGTCAAGCTGATTCCTGAGATCTAACAAGTACTTGAAGTTGACATGACCATATCTCTTGTGCCATTTTGCAGATAGTGGCATCTATTGCATTTGAGCTGACATGGCATGCTTATCTGGTACTGTAGCTAGCATTCTATATAAGCGTCCTTCCTTGATACCTTTTGCTACTAGCTGACATCTTTTGGATTTGTCTCTGATAGTGCATTCATCACCGTCGAAGATGACTTTGTAGTTGTGTTCCGTCATTTGACCTACTGACAAAAGGTTCTTGCTGAGCTTTGGAACATAGAGCACATCTTTGACTAATCCTTTTGTACCACTGAAATTGTTCATAGGGATAACACCTGTCCCTTGAACTGGATTCGGTGTATTGTCCGCTGTGTAGATGACATTTTTCTGTCCTTCTGATGGCTTCATTTCTATGAACCATTCCTAATGATTTGTCATATGAGATGATGCATCGCTGTTGATGTACCAAGGATCCTGTTCCACTTGGTCGACTTGATAACTGTAATCCTCTTTGGGATTGAAATCAGTGTCTAGGTGTATTGTATCCATCTAATGCAATTCCTCTCTTGCAAGAAACATATTTCCATGTTCATTTGCAAAATGACTATGACTAGAATGTCCACCATGATGATTTCCTCTTCCTTGGGAATGACCGCCTTGTTCGTATTGCTTCTTACGGCAATCTCTTTCATAGTGTCCAAACTTGTGACAGTAGTTGCACTGAATGTTTGACACATTGGTGGATGCATTCCCTCGTCCTTGAAATCTTCCTCGATTGGAATGATTTCCTCTTTCCTGATTCTGATGTTGCTGAGGATGATGCTAATGCTGATGCTGATGCTGATGCTGATTTTGACTTTGATTTTGTTAATGATGACCACTTTTATGATATGATCTATCTCTGTTTCTGCCTTTGCCTTTGCTTCTATCTAAAGCTATGAATGCCTGATCATTAGAATGACCTTTATGTGCTTGAATGGCCTGAAACCTGAGTTCTTTACCAAGTAGGACTGATTGAAGTTCTTCCAGTGTCGGAATTTACCATTGGATGGTAATACTCTGGACTAGATTCTCGTATCCCTCTCCTAGTCCATTCAATATTACTTGAACCATTTCTGCAGGGTTCATAGTCTCTCCTACTGCTGCAAGTTAATTGTTATAGTCTTTGATGCAGAGTACACAAGCATGACTGGTTTCACTGCTGTTGCAAAAACTCTGGTTGATCTGGTTTCTCAGGATGAGAATCCTAGATGTGTTCTTGGACTCATAGAGAGCTGTGAACATATCCCATGCTTCTTTTGATGTCTTAACTGTGTTGAGCTATCCTAGCATGACATCTTGCACATTCTGCTTGATCAAGTGATAGGCATACTTGTCTTTCTTATCCCATTCTGCTTGAGCTCGGGCAATGGCAAGATCTGCTATTGGTGCAGAAACTGTTTGTGTAGATGTAGATCCCGTTGTAGATTCCATTGCTGGTGCTGTGACAAGAGATGGAGTAGAGCTACTGGTGGCTGGATCATCCGATGGTCTAGGTGTAGACCCATCAACATACTCCCATTTGTCCTGAGACACAAGAATGGTCTCCATTCGGTATTTCCATGTACCGTAATTAGAGTTGTCTAACTTAGCAAATGCCTCCAGATTGAGGTTGTTAGTCGACATAGTGCAAGAAATGTACTCAAAAGTGTCGTCAAGATCTCTGTATGAATCAACTGCAAATACACTGAAGATGCCAAGTGAAATCTCTGAACCGTCGGTGAAGATAGAACTGCAGTATATAAAACCTGATCTGTATTACAAGGCTTGTGACAATGATGTCGGGAATAGCCAAGAGGCTTTACAAGGCTGAAATGATGTGCACGATGCCGTGAGATAGCCGAATAGGATTTACAATGGTGGCATGTGTGTGTGAAATCAAATGCTATCTGCCCACTGAATCAATCTGCAATGCCTCTAAACTTTGAAGTCTACTCACTGAACCGATGAATGTATGGTTTTAGGTAATGTAATGATGTGAAACCGTATGTGAGCGTATAGACTGACTCCGAGTAGGTACCAGTCGAGAATTTCGGCCATGGCTTAGATTGGCAACTTGGGGAAATTCAAAGCGTCCCCTCTATGGCGATCTAGTCTACTCTGATCTAGATCTAAACCAACCGTCGATCAATGAAAGAACAATAAATAATTCCTTTTCTTTTATTCTTTTTAAGTGCTGGGTCAGATGCATCGATGTAGAGGTAAATGTGCGTGAAGGAAGTGGTTTTGTCGGCGAGGCTCAAATATGAGTGTAACTTGCACGGAAATGTGCGCGTGATGTGAGACTGCGTAGAGCACAAAAAAAAGAGCGACTTTCCTTTTTGGAGTTCGCTCAAATTCTTCATGGATCAAGAGATATGACTTGATCTAGGTGGAGGGGCAAAAGGAGTGCAAATGTGCTCAATGATGATGTGTCACTGTGAGTCATGTTGGGGTAAAGGGCAGTGTGCCCACCCACTTGTACAGTATCCATGTATACTCATATATATATGATAGAGGAATAAGCTGGAGTAGCTTTTGCTCCACCACTTTTGGTGTCTCTTTATCCCTGTGTGTGTGCTCTCCTCTCCCACAACTGGTATCAGAGCCCATGGCATTTGATCTACGAGGAGCTTGGTGAGAGGAGAATGGGCACTACTTCGAGAGATCTACCGGGAGCTTTGGAGAGTTCAATTCTCTCATTCACGGAGAGATTTTGGGTAGACATCATCCAAACATATTTCTTTGCCATTTTGTAGAGCTTGTTTGGAAGCCATCCAGGAGCTTGTTGAGCAGCTAGTGGTGGCATTTTGGATTGCCTGTGAGCCCTTGAGCTCGTTTATGAGAAGGGTTGTGGAGTCGATCGCCTAGCGTTGGAAGGAGACCGTCGATGGAGATCATCGATGATGTCATGTGTTGCCAGCTTATGGAGCCGTGGAGCAGCCATAGATCCCCTTGCAAGTGAATCTTGCTCATCATTGGAGGTGAGGCGTTGCATGGAGGGCTGTAGGGAAGCTCTTTGTAGATGCAGCTGCTGCAGATGGCTCGTGAGCAGGAGAGTATTTCAAGTCTGAGGCACTTGTAAGGGCTGATGGAGCCATGAACACTAGAGGTGCCCTTGAGAGGATGGCACGAAACAGGCTATTTTAAAAGGAAGAGATGTGAGCAAAGGAACAAGAGCATCCCAGCACTAGCAGCAACTCCATCCCATGAGCAAAGGAAGAGCAGCCCAGTGATAGCAACAACATCCACTTTGGAGAAGATGAGCTGTTGGGGAGCTTGTGAATTGCATGTTTGATGCAGTTGTATGCTTGGGAGATAGCCGGTGTTGCATTTGACGTCTTGGAGTTGAGCATTGGCTGATTTTGGTCTCTTTGCGAGACATTTTGCAGAAGTACGCCTTGTGGACATTGTGTGGGATATGTGCTTGTGCACTATGCAGCTTCTTTCGCTTGCAGTTGAGCTTTGTTAGCTCGTGTTTCCCCATGCATTTGGGTCCTGTTGGGCATAATTTGTTGCATCTTGTCCATGCTGGGCATTAGACAGTGTCAGTTTCTTTCAGTTGGTCTTGGCTTGGCTCGGGGACAGGTTTAGGTCTCCCCGAGTGACAGTAGGCTAACAAAGACTCAGGTTAGGAGTTCTCTTGTCAAAGGCCATTGCAGATACTTTTGTCGATTGAGGACACATGCTTTGAGGTCATTTTGACAGTGATTCAATGGACATTTTGACGGTTTTACACCTACATGTATGGTGGTGTTTATGTAAGTTCATTGAACAGCTGAGGAGGATGTATTGTCAGTAATTTGCCGTTGTTTGGAGCACATTTTGGGGCTGTTTTGCAAGTGCTTTTGGGCTATTTTATTGCTGATCTGTGAGCATTCTCGGGGCTGATTTGGTTGGGCATTGTAATTGCCATTTTGCTGGTGTTGCAATTGACATACGGAGTGATCTGCTGGATGTATTTTGTCAGCATTTTGGGGCTGATTTGTTACCTTATTCACGGCTAATTTTATGGCATTGTGTTTGCCATTGGTCAGGACATTACAATTGCTGCTGTTGCTATTTTTTATGACAAAAGAGTCATTTTCAGGACTGAATATCTCTTTCCTGGTGTGCAATTGCACTTTGTGCTGAACTGGAAAGTTGTAGTTCACAGAACATACTACAACTTTGCTTTGGTAGCAAGTTGATCCGATATAAGCTGCAAGAGTTACAGCCTCTGCAAAACCACCAAAAGTTGCAGTCTACTGTCTTGGTCATTTGGGTTGCCTATTGCACTATACTGTTCTTTGGTTGTGAGCTATTGTGCCACAAATATGGCATCTACAGTTGGTAGTGCCCTCTTTGATATTGAGAGGTTGGATGGATCAAACTTTCAGTATTGGAAAGAGCAGATTTATGATGTGTTAGTGCATAAGAGGCAGCATAAGCCCATTCAATGCAAAGGTGTCAAGCCTAATAGCATTAAACAGAGTGATTGGGATGACATGGATGAGCAAGCATGCTCTATCATTCAGTCATCACTCTCGAAGTCAGTCTACTTGCAAGTACAGAATGGTATATAGGGTGTAGACTGCCATGCATATGAGTTCTATACTCATATATGCCAGATGTATGACCATGATAGTGTTAAGTTACAGCATGATGGGTTGAAATGCCCCGATGTGCTGAAATACAGCCTTGATATGCACTCCAGAGGTAGATCTATTGGTAGAAACAGGTCATGTTCAAGGGGGAATTCCAAGAGCAAGTCTAGCTCTCGGTGTTAGATGTTTCTATTGTGGAAAGTATGGCCACATGAAAAAGTATTGCTGGAAATGGCTGAGAAAATACAAGAAGAAGAGCAAGGTTAAGAATGACAGGAAGAAGGAGAAGAAGCATGTTGAGCTTCAAGGCGTGGATGCCAGGGTTTCCACTGACAGTAGCAGTGATGAAGGCATTCTTTTGTCTATGTCTAACACCTCCTTCTTGGCCACTGATGTACCCATTCTCGGTGATTGGATGTTAGATCCATGTGCTTCATATCATATGACCCCTCATAGGTCATGGTTCAGTGCATATCAGGAATGCATTGTGGAGACTGGTTTGATGGGCAACGATCATTCTATTTATTCTTCATAAGTGAACTCATCTCTGATTGCATAGCATACTCCCACTTGCGTTGATCCTCGCGCATCATAGCCTCTCTGTAGTAAGAAGGCTCCCTACAATCAGTAAGCATCACATAGTTTACCCCTGGAACAAACCTATCAGGTGGTCTAGACACTCTAGATGATCTTCTCAAGGGCATTTCAGCTTATTGTCCCACTTGCATATCAGCCACATTTGACTCATCATTTCCACCAATAGATGATCCATCATCTACCCTTGATTGTATACCTGTGGGAGTATTTGGTGGTACCATTTCTTGCACATTTGGTGCATGGACAGCTTGCTGTCTCCTCATTTCCACATCCCTCATGGGTGCCTTATGCATCTTCTTCTCATTGAAGACTACATCATGGCTGTGTATGATCTTGTTTGCTTCTCAATCCCAGAGACGATAGCCCATCTCTCCACTTTCACCATAACCCAGAAAGATGCATTTCCTAGACTTAGGATTTAGCTTCTTTCGAAGCTCTTTTGGCACATGTGCATATGCCTCACACCCAAATATATGCAAATGAGAGTACGAGCTTGCTACAGTCTGCTATGGAGCTACATTGCCATGAGTTGAGGCCGTGAGCACTAGGTCTCCTTTGGTCGTTCGAGCTCGCCTTAGGTTTTGTATTTGCCTTAGGTCCAAGCTCTTTAGAGACTTGGCTTGCAGGTCGGCTGAGCTAAAATTACGTAGTTGCTAGGTTGCTGAAGCTTGTAGGAGCTAGCTAGGATATCACAAACTCTCTCACAATGATATCAAATGGACGGATATCTATAACAAAAATCTTTCTCTCTCTCGGATTAAGAGAAAACAATTCTCAAGAGTGAAACTCTCATAATAATAAGAATAGATCTCTCTTTTCTCTCAAATCTTTCTCAATGAAGAATCTCTCTCTCTCTCTCAACTCAAGAAACACTCAAAGGAGATGAACGGACGGAAATTCCTCTCACATGAACGAAAAACTTTCATTAACAGAATGAAAGATAGAAACCTCTCAATCTCTCTCGCACTCTCAAGAATCGCAATGCCTCAGCAAAAGGCAAGGGAGCTCTGATACCATGACAAAATATGAAGAGGGAAGAGGAGAAGAGTGGCGATAAGGAGAGAGGGCACAGCTAGAGAGCACACCACAAATGACTAACTGTACACTAGATTTAGTTGAAAAAATAGAATATATACAAAGTCTTTTAGGGTTAGGGCTAGGGGATCTAACCCTTTCCTTTATAGTACTCTATAAGGTTAGTGCTATGCACATATGATCACGTGATGGTGCTATGCACACATCATCACATGATGTTGAGCATGAACTCTCAACAATAGATCCATATATCCCTTACATGAATGATTTTAATAACTAGCTAGAGAATTCAATTCAAAGAAAGCTTAACTATATGGTAAAGAGAAAACAAATCCACACATGTAGCCCAACATGCAATCTATTTGACTCAAGCACAAACCACAAATGCAAATATGGATTTCCATATCCTATACATTTAGAAACTAAACCTACTTTAGATCCTCTCACACAAAGATAAATCTACTTCCATCCATCCCTAGAGCATCGTAATGTTGTTCCATACCATGCAGGAATATTACTCTTGTGGTAAGCACATATGAATATTCAAAAAATAACCAACACAGGGCTATCATATTACCTTCTAAAATATGCTATGAAAACTGAACCCATGGGACACATGAACTTGAATCCTGGTGATGCGAAACTTCTAGATCCAATTAAGTCAAAAAATGATATCTGCATACATTCTTTCAAAGCCAACATCTCCAACAGAGGCATCATTGTCATGCTTACAAATATCTACCATTCAAAGAAGCGAAGCTATGCATTTCATTGACTCCTCTCCCCCATCTATGCGCTAAAAATACCTTCGTGAACATTGTGTTTCTGTAATGCATCCTATAGATACATATTGTAGTCGTCCAAGTGTCATGGAGAACTTGACCTTCTATGAATTCTGGAAAAAATACAATGTCCAAAAGTCAAAGGAAAAAAACAAAGATAACATAACTATCGTAGATTCTTTCGGAAATTATGTGTATCCATCAACACGGATCGTACATTTCACAGATTACTAGCCTGCTCATCATTTTGAAGGATTTTTTTACAACCTTCTACTAAAGAACATAAATTTCAGAAATGAGAATGAACTCATTTCTGAAAACAATCATACCAAATATTACTTCTTAGAATGCCATATCCGAGACCTCGTAAAAACAGAAGAAGACATCAAATCTCTTATTGATCAATATTGCAAAGTGCACTTGCTAATTGATCAAAATCGCCAACAAGTAACAAACATGATACTCCAAAAAAGCCCATTACATGTTATTCAAAACTCCTTCATGGCTTCAACATGAAGATGCCAATATACATAACATAGCATGCACAAAATTACTTCAAATGATGAACGAGTTCAAGGACTTCGAAAATGCAACTCTTTCTTCTGAATAGCAAGAAATTTATGAAAAGATTAATGGATCACCCACAAGACTTCATGTCATTTGTGGTACTCCTAGTTTAGGAAAGACATTTATGATCAAGTACATTACTTATAATTATGTAAAACAAGGAAAATCCATTATTCTAGTAGCAACAACAGGAGTAGCTGCAATGAGACTAAGTGGATTAGCAACTACTGTCCATCATTAGTTTGCTCTACCAAAGAGACACGATATGTTTCATGCCCCCTTACCAGTGTCAGACGAACGATACATAGAATTGCAAAATGCAAAAATCATAATAATTGATGAGATCTCAATGATGACATGCCAAACATTAAACACAGTAATCAGACAGTTGTGCGAAACTTGCAAGCAAACAATCTTGCAGCCTTTTGAAAATAAAAAGATGCTCTTATTCGGAGATATGTCCCAGTTGCCTCCAATATGTAAATGCAAGGTGCAAGAAAATGAATTTGGTAGAAAATGCTACATTGGAAACCCGGGTTTTTGGACAATTGCAACCTTTTCATTCCTTCACACATCAATACGCCACCTAGAAGATCCAACATACATAGAATTCTTAAACATAATCAAGATAAGACAACCAATGGTAGAAGAGATTTAGTATTACCTAGGTAATGTAATCATAAGTGATAGTGAAGCAAATGATCTCATTGACAAGGACACAACTATACTGTGCACCCATCAAAAAGACACACAATACTATAATGAGCTCATACTACATAAGAAATTCAATGAGCATCAAATTAAAAGCATCACTGTGACATCTAATGTAGATCAAATCTTAGAATTACAAGAATGGATAATGGACCCAGATTTCCACTCCATACAACAAATAGCAATAGGAGCGAAAGTGATGATCACAAAAAATATAGATCTCACAATCAGAGCTACAAATGGTGCTATTGCAAGTGTCATATCACTAGAAATAGATAATAACACAAACAACATTTTAAAAATTCATGCCAAGGTCTTATCAACAAATGAAAAAATCACACTAAGATGATCAAAACATAAACGAAAGGTATTAAACTCAATATGGTATCACAAAACAACTTTTCCAATCACACTAGCATATGCAATTACGGGACACAAGTCACAAGGATGCATACTCAAAGGAAAGGCTCTTGTAGTAATACATAAATCACTTGCACCAGGCCTAACATATGTCATGCTTTCACACGTCACCACTCGAAACAACTTAAGAATCTTAAATAAAATCAATCCATCTGACTTCATTCCAAAACTTCCAAAAAACTAGAAACTCTCTCTCTCTCTCTCTCTCTCTCTCTTATTGAAAGCATAAAAAGTTAAATGGCACTTTACACTTATGTCTCATTTCTACAAAGAGGCAAAAATACATTTCTAACTTAGAAAGCACAAGTATACTCAAACAAACAAACTTAGAAAGAAGTTGTATTTATTATAGTTTCCCTAAACCTTGTACCCTAGAAGATAAAGCTCAAGGTGTGCATTTAACTATGGAAAGAAGCCACTTGCATCCCAATGTATTCATCGATTTGGCGTGAATAGGATTTCCATATGGATCAAATGCACGAAGGGGATGCTTGTTATTGGATATGGAGTTGAAAGACAGCTCAATCTTTGCTATGCAAATGGATTGGTATGAGATGCTCGAGTGGATTATTGAAGCACACCCAAGACATGGCTTGGGCAGGTGGAGTGGCCTTCCTTGGCATCATAAAGTTTTCCCACACTTTCCCCTCAAGTTTTAAGACTCGTTCATGTCAACAAGGAATATTGCAAGCATGAAAGGAGCTCAGCTCTCCTTTGGAATGGACTAGCTGCACTTACGTTTGAGGTGATGCTGCTTTCTTGAAAAGCATCTAGTGGTCCAGGACCCTTGACTTGGAAGGGCAGCGTCTGGCCTGTGTCAATCCAAAAGAACAAGGAATCCTAATAGCCAAGTAGTTTAGAAAGACATTTAGAATGAGAAACAAATGTATTGGCTCACTAATGAGCAGGTCACAATTAAACTCAACTTGAAAGCCAGAGACATTCATCTTACACACCGTGATGTAGGTGATTGGCGACAGCTGCCCAACCAATTGCATGGTTAAAATGAATCAGTGGCTGAAATGTTGGATGCTTCTCGATGGGAAATATCGATTCTACAAAATGTTTACAAGAGTACTTGCAATGCTCCAATTGAAATTTGAAGGTTTAACAGAGTTTGTAGGACTCTGGATCACCATCCAAATGGAGGATTCAGTATGCCAAACTCAATTTTATGAGCTGGAAAGTGCTTCTTCATTGGCTTCCTATAAGAAGCAAGCTGGCCAAGTGGAAGAACATTACTAATGCGTGCCCCCTATGTAGATTTGGAAAATGTGTGCCCCCTTTATAGATCTGGAAAAGAGGACACCTTTTTTTGAACACCTTCAATGGCAGGTTAGTTTGCAGAAAGATGACGTTTGTGAAGAGCTACTACACTGCCAAATGTTGCATGAGAGCTCTTTATGATCGAGGTCTGGAGGCAGAATTTGAAGTGGTAATCTTCCCACAATTTGGAAAACTTAACATGCACCAAGCTTTCCAAATTGTTTAGAACATCTGAAATTGCAGCACCGTCTGCTCAGCAACAGGGCTAGGCCCCTTCCCTGCCCTCTTTTAGTATCTTGTACTAGGGTTTTTCTCAGCTTTATTACTGAGTTTTTCCCAGATCTCGGGTGTCGAAGTGTCTCGCCCTCAATCACACTTTTCTATTTGTGTGTTTGCTGTTTCTGCTCTCAGTTTGCCGTTCACAGATCCACGAGGGCAAGTGACCACAGCACAAAGGGGCTGTTTGGAGGTCATCGAGGGACTGGCGAAGAGTGCTCTTTCAAGCTGGATATAGAAGCAGTTGACTGCTGTTTGCAGGTCATCAAGAGACTAGTGATGATTGCTTCTTGCAGGCGTTCAAAGCATGGACAGTTCACAGGTGTTTCAGGCTGACGTGGGGACATTGAAACAGCTGACTGCTAGGTTGGGGCCCTATTTATAGGCCCCTCCCCTGCACTCTTTCAGTATCTTGTACTAAGGTTTTAATCAGCATTATTGCAGAGTTATTTCCAGATCTAAGGTCTCGAAGTGTCTCTCCCTCCATCATATTTCCTGTTTGTTAGTTTGGTGGTTTTGCTCTCCATTTGATATTTACAAATCCGCTGCATTGAACCTGGGACTGCAGAAGCAAGCGAACACCAAAAAGGATCTTGGAACAATAATCCAACTGATACTACCTCTGGTGCAAGGTCTACTTCCTTGCATGGGCACCTATATCGTAGAGCTAGATAGCCCCCTTTGAAGCCCGCTCTCAAGCCCAAACTGGTACACTGTCGCCAAATCGATGAACTTCTGTGCTCCAATGACAACGGGCTGATAACAGCTCACAAGGATCAATCAACTGTGTCTGGGTTCCCGCACAAGCAATCTACTGACCCATCCAGATCTCCAGCAGCGTCAGACAATCGCTGCAGCAGACCACTAGGAGACCCCCTTAGGATCTGCCAGGTCATGACGTCCAAACAAAATATCAACTGGTAACAAACAGCCATCTAAGTCAGCGGGAACAACTCCTCGTGGCTGCAGGTCTTGTCTTATAGACTGCCTCGATAAATGACTCCCTGCTCAATGCACTTGATCGGCAGGTCCACCTGCCACAGACAAGCAAGCAATCCTCCATCATCCAGAGAGCCTGCGGGCAGTGCTTGCCTCGTGCTACTAAAAGGCTGGAGTGTACATGATCACAGCAGTCACACTTCGAAAAGAACCAAGAAAAGTGAGTGTCTCAAAACACATTGAAAGAGAAGGCTAGAGAGACCGGTGAGGAGGAAACAACAGGTGAGAAGGAAATAAGGTCAGATGGAAAAACAAGCATTGGGGATAAACTAGAGGCTAAAGACAAAGAGACAACTTTAAGGTACGGGAATAGTCACTGATGGAACTGGAAGTGGAGGTGATGCAACGGGGAGTGGTGAGACACATATAACAGGACATGGTGAGAAATCATCTGAAGCAACTATCATCCTATATAAGAAAATCCAGCCAAATGTTGACTTTAAGGCACTACAAAAGAAATTGGAAAGGAAGGACACAAGTATGATAGGCTTGATGGAGTACGTAGAGTACTTCCCATTTGCTTTGGAGTTTGAGGTGTTGATCCTAGTGATGAATTGCTTTAGAGCACCAAGCCAATATGTGTACAGGACATTGACCCTCAGCTATGTCAGTGACTTGGTCAAGAGTTTTGCAATGAATGCACGACCTCTTGCAACATGTGCATATCTTATGCCTTACCACATAGGCACAAATACTCCGATGTGCAAGGAAGAGATAAAGGTGGAAAAGTTAAAGGAGTATAATTATTGGATTCTCGCAGGGCAGCATTCGATTTATGCTGCAAGGATATTTATAACTAAAGCATATGGAGAAGCCTTCAATCAACGAAAAGGTTTCTATACACGGAGGAAGGTGAGAATTGTTGTCAATGCACCAGTTGAAGCAAGTTGTAAGATATCATCAATGGCCAACATGGAGGCACAGACCGTTTTGAAAAATCAACCATATATCGATATCTTACAACACCTAAGGGCACAGTGGATTGCATTCGGACGACCAAAGAAACCAGCCCAAGGCCTTGTTAAAGGGCATAAAGATCGACAAAGTTGGGATGTGAGTAATAAACTTTGTTTTGTATGCATTTTTTATTTCAAGAATGTTTATGGCTTTGTAAAAGAAATGATAGTAGTGTCAATTCCCTGATGTGAGAATGGCACTAGTGCCATTCTTCTAGTTACCAAGTCATGCTTTTGACATGGTAATGGGAGAATCACACTAGTGTCATTATTATCTCTATTACATGATTTGGATTAGAAGAATGTCTAAGATGATTTTGATTCTTTAATATAGAATTTTGTAGGAGTTGCAAGCATATCGATGGGTGCAAACTTTGCTACCAAGGACACACACATGGTCACATATGATGATGACATCTACGAACAATGGATTAGGATTTTGACATTGGTGAAGCAGGGTGATCTTGAGGGTCAAAATCCCACAATAACATATATGAGGTGTCTGCTAGGATTGGAAGACAAAGATGTATGTGCACTTCAAGCAGAGATTGAGTCTAACGAAATAGTCTTGGTCAAGTCAAGCAAAGACAAGGACTCCATTGAAATGTCTCAACGGGCAATGGAGATTAAGCATGATAGAGCCCTGAAAGAAGCGCTCATCAAGGAGTTCGACTCACGTCACCCTTCGCCCCAACATCAAACATGGGATGCCCTTGCAACTTACTTCAAAATTGATTCAATTGTTTATCAGAGCTTCAAGGGTTCATGTGAGTCATGGGTCAAAGAGAAGCTGCAAGTTGGCAAGTCCACACTTGATTTCCCAAAAGCCGCGTCAATCTATGTTAATTGGGGGATTAGTTCAATAGAGGGTAACAAGTCTACATCACAGTCTTGTTTTCCTTGGACAATTATTCAAGTGAACATGGAGATGGAGGGGGAGAGCTTTCTAACACGTCACTCCAAGGTACAACTTCCAATCAGCTTGTGTGTGCTTGACACCTCAGAGGGATCTGCCAAAGGCATGTGTTGGGATAAGGCTGCCTTCAAGAAGTTGCTCTGTGGCTTGATGGAGACCGTTGCCACTCCGTCACAGTATGTATTGCTATCATTTATGACAATGATAGAGATGGTAAATCTCAAGGAAGCAATGATAGAGGCTCGATTTTGGAATAGAAGGTTTGTGGGTGTTATCAGGGTGAGCATCACATTGAAGACTTGCGACCTTTAACTGAAGCAGATCTTGATCACTTATAATATCCCAAATGCTTATGTTGGAATTGAGTATGCCAAATACACAGAGCAGGAAGTTCTTTTACTACAAGTTGATATTGCCAAGGCTTTTGATACTGTTCAATGGGACTTCATCTCTTAGACAATGCATGCTTTGGGATTTGGGTAGAAATTGTAGCATATCATATACTGGCTTTATAGTGACAGTCAAGCTGCTTGTATTCTTTTTGGGGATATCTCTGAAGCATGGACTCTTCGTTGTTCGGTGCGTCAAGGCTATCCACTTAGTGCGCTGCTGTATGCTATAGCCACGCATCCCATGCTTCAGTACATGGATCATCTCGTAGTTATGGATAAGCTACATGGTTTGGAAATTCATGACAGTAAACCATTGCTTGCTCAAGCTTATTCACTCCCTGCAATATAGAGCAGGATCTTTCTGAGCTAATGCAAGCTCTGTCTTTATATGGTTTAGCTGTTGGGCTTCAAAATTGTTGCCTTTGCATTCCAAGGAATGGCACTCTCTTTATGGCCCTGGAGAAATCATCCCACCAACTTAATTGGTTCATGATCCTGCTATCCTTTGAGTTGGACACTTTCTCCTCATCAACAATCTGATTAGATTCTCGTAGCTCTTAAGAAAAAGCTGGAGTATTGGAAATTGGCAACTTGGCCTCTGCATGTTCACCTTCGAATTGTGCAATCTATTCTGATGGCGTAGATTCAATTCTACTTGCCTCTTATTATGTTCAGCAAGGCTAATCTTGCCTCTTTTATGTTTAAGGTTCTGAAAATCTTCTGGTGTTATCGCCATGGCAAAAAAAGCTTATGTTTGCTTCAGGTACAATAGCTTTGTTCTCCAAAGATGCATGGAGGTCTTAATATTCTCAATATCCATCTGCACATTCTTGCCCATAAGGTGAAACTCATGCTATAGTTTTTGCAAGATTCTCAACCATGGGCTACCATGATTCGTCATTTACTCTTGCATGTTGAATCTCCAGCTTTTGGTCATTGGCAGCTTTCCCAGTGGGAGTTTCTTTTTAGTTCTATGACAGGCAAAATCCTTGGCTATCCTTTGGTTTCCCATTTGTTAATGGATTGGAAACATATCCTTTCCCACTTGAATTGGCATGGCAGTGATTCCTTACAGATCAACTCTTTCAAAGCTGAAAGTATACATTGGTCTAGAGTGTTCGTCCTTCCTTTGGCTTTGCAGGAGCCTTGACGTTCGTATTTTCTGAGTCTCAAGGGGATTTGTTTGGTTCAGGATGTTGTTGATGATGTTGGATTTCCCCTTACTTTTCCTTTGGCCACTGCCAAATTTGTCCTTGGAATGCATTATCATCCACTTTGGCATAAGATTACTTTGATGCTCCAACCTTTTCAGCCAGTTCCTCCATTGCATCTATAGGATCGTCTTCAAGACTAGACACTTTCGTTTGTGGGCTTGTCGTGCCGTCCTCTGCACTTTGCACATATTACTATCTCTTCTCTTTATAAAATTCTACTTCCTCCACCATTTATCTTGCAAAAGGCAAATCAGCTTTGGCATCTTAATCATCCTATGAAATGGTGGCGGAAACGTTTGAGATAAATTTGGCATTCTAAGATTCCTCTCCGTCAGCAGGTTTTCTTGTGGAGAGTTTTGTTGGGTGTTCTTCCTCTATTTGTCGTAGATATCTGGCTCCGAGAGAGATTGTGCCTCATCTCTTTTGGTATTTTCCTTCCTCTTGTGCTTTCTTGGACTTCCTTGGGCAAATTTTGAGAGCTCGGTTTCCTCATATTGCTTTTGGCAAGTTCTTCTAGCTTTTTGGTGTACATCCACCCAGATAGGAGTTTGATTTCTTTTTTGTTTGGGTTCGATACTGGGCACTATGGACTCTCTGGAAGGATTGCGTGATCCTGTTTTTTCCAATTTCTCTTTATTTAAACACTCTTTGCAACAATCGCTTTTTGATTGCTTGCAATCTCGTGTCTTTGATCATGATGTATATTTGTCCTACAGTGAGATTTTCTCTTTATGTATTATAGCTCTCCCTTTCTGGGATAGTTTTTTTAATAATATAATGACTCAAAGATTCCACACAAAAAAGTGTGTGTGTGTGTGTTAGGGGTGGGTTAAGGGTGGTGTGAAGGGGGAATATGAAAAAATCTTGTAGATTTTGTTCAGCTAATCAAGCGACAAAAAGCTTGTAAGAAGCTTTTCCCCTTCACGAGCCCACTTGACCTTCTTTTTCCCCTACTTGAATGAAAATCCTCAACTGGTGTGGGTTCTACCTTATGAAGCTTAGGCCCTATTCCCAATGAAGTTCTCCTTGGATTTGCAAACTACTTCTAGACCAAGGAACATGAATACTCGATGCTTGCCACCATGATGAAATTTGGTGGCTTGCAAAAGAGTTCCAAGAATGCACAAAGAACACACAATGAGACTTTATATGACCACTAGTTATATCAAATTCACATATGAGAAGGAAAATCTCACCATTATACTCACCCCAAATTGTGACTCACAAATTGTATCACATACCTAGTATAAAAATTTAAGGCCCGGTCTAGCATTCCATTGAGATTGGAAATAAGCAATACCCATAAAAATTGCCCAGTATCTTCGATCGAAGTCCAGTTGTTTCATTACTATAAAAACCCAAAAATATTTGCATGTCATTCTTCACAGGGCATCTCATGTATCTCACATATTATGATGTGAGATTTTAGGACTTACTAACATGCCTCAACAAACAATGCAAGGTTGTCAATGACCGCTCATAGTTAGCACTACCAAGTGTATCCACTACATAGCTTGTCAATGGCAGCTCGTAGCTAGCACTAGCAATTGTGCAGATTGCGCAATTTGTCAATGGCAGCTCATAGCTAGCATTTGCAAGTGTGTGCCCTCTCTCTCTCTCTCTCTCTCTCTCTCTCTCTCTCTCTCTCTCTTGCTCACACACACACACACACACACACACACACACACAATGAACAGTTTGTATGATTGAACTAAGGGGGAGGTGGAATAAAGGGGGGGAGGGCGATGTGCAAAGAGGCGTGACGATAAAGGGGAAGAGGGACTAATGGAGGAGACATTAAAGAGGGAGGGGGCATGGGATTGGGGAGGGGAGGGAGGGATCATTTATAAATTGTATCGTCCCCAATAGGCATGTTATAGTGCTTTATAGGCTAGTGGTAGGCCACAAGTGTGATATAAGCTTAGTGCTCAAGTGTGTGGAATGGAATAGTATTTGGAATAGGCATCTTATAGTGCTTTATAGTTTAGTGGTAGGGCTAACATCTAGGGAATAGAAGATCAAGGTTCCATGATTTTCTTGAATCTTTGGGGGAAGAAATGTGCACCCTTCTCCCCTCCCCCCTCAACATGTAATTTGAATTTCAAAACTAAAAAAAAAAATCCTCTTACACATAGGTGTAAAAGATGAACCTATGCACAAACATAGGTTAATTAGCCTCTATGGAAACAAATATGAGGAATAAAAGTGAACCATCATGAGGCCCATTGGTACCTTTTAAACAAGGTGGAAAAACCACTATGGCCCTATTATTTTTTAAAGTTTTAGATGTTTTGGAACATATAAAATATTTCCTAGCTAAATCCACTCTCAATTATGATTCACAAAGCCATGTGGACTCTGAGAGCAACACACTGCCAAGTCCTAGGGCACTCACTTGCAATTCACACCAAAAAAGCTAAAGGCGGATTCTTCTCAATACATAAAACAACAAGTAATGCTCCACATTTGAAAACATAAATTCCAAAATCACAACTTTAGTACTAGATTCCTACAATAATCATTTGGCACTAAGAATAGAAGCATAATGTTTATCATTACAACTATTTCATAAACCTAGTTATAGGACAAAATGTTCTTGAAAGGTTACTATGCCTAGCCACCATCAATGAGAAAATAACACATAAAGCAGTTGTAATAGAGTTTTGAGAACTACATTTTGGCTTACACAAGCTTGCATGATAGTAGCTAGGTTAGACTTCCAAGAACCACATATCAACTTTTTACAATACTTCTATACGCTTGGCAATTTTCCCTCTTTGCATGATTTCCACACTTTATTTGCTACATCTAGGCATCCATCGATCTTAGCTTTCATAACATAACAAATCAATTATGAACCAACACACAATTGTATATACTGCATTTACTTTGTGTTAATCTTTCTTAGTGTCCTAGCAAACAACCTCCCCTTGTCCATTAAAAAAGGCTTCATGCACTTCACCACACTCACTATCCCAACAAACAAGTGTGTAGACTAGCATCTCCTCCCCTTAGCTGCTTTAGAGACTAGCCTCTCAAAAACTAGTTCTCAAGGAACATCCATTACCAAGTGCTAAAGCAAATGGATGAGAAAGACATTGTCCATCTTTTTGTGCACTTTACCCAACAAAAACTTCAAATCATCAGTTTTTCAAGCTAATAGGTCTTGGTGAAGTGGATTGCACAATCCACCAGATTTAGCAAAAAAGAAAAGCACCAAAACATTCAGTTAAAATTTCTAGTCTTTGGGTTTTTCTTTCTTTGGGGGTTCTTTCCTTTAGCACCTCTTGGAGATCTCTTTGCGGTTCCATCCACGGGCTCATTGGGCAAGAGCACAATATGCATATAGGGTAGCACCCCCCACGGGCAATAGCTACATTGGCCAAGAGCCTACTCAATTTGTCGTCATGTTTAATGACAAAAGCTCAAGTCGAGGGATTATTATGGCCTTCTTGTTGTCTCGAGCTACATTTCTAAAGAGCTCCAACACGTAGGTGATCATACAGAATAGAGAAGCCTAACCATATCTCATCACCAAAGCATGTACAACTCACAAATAAGATCTCAAGAAGCGACAAAAGATCAAATTTCTTAGCAATGCATAGCAAAAATAGAGGTCAGAGTGCTACTAAAGAGTGGCCATAGTCCAGTTGCTACTATGTAATCAAGTACATCAACAAAGTATACTTTAGTTGCTGCTAGGTACTTGAGGACATCAGCGAGGTATACAATGGCAAAAGGAGGATTCCCAAAAGGCGAGCGACAAAAAGCGAGCGAGCCAAAAAAAGTGAGCAATAAAAAACAATAAAAGATTTATAAATCCCCCATTTCAGTAGCAAAAAATAATAACTTATTCAAAAGTCCATATGTTTCCTCAATACTAGAAGGTTAAATATGCATATAACTTTCTGAGCCACTAACACTAATTTCACATCATCCATGAGATAGTTTGTATGTTCAATTTCCAATTCATTGTTTGTATTGAAGACAAACCCTACACTAACTGCAATCAAGTTCTCTCTTTCCACTAGAGTAATTGAGATCATCAATGCAACCTTCCACACAGGTGGGGTGTTTCCAAGGACTCCTTGCATGGATTAGTCTAGATTCCATGCATATGTAAATGCTTAGCTTTTTTAACTCTGTTCACTCTTGGAATGAAACCCATATTTCTTTGTTACTAGAAAAATATCCTTCCCTAATGATTTATTCTTAGCTCCCACTAATCTAACCAATGCAACAAATTAACCACAAATTCATATTTTGGTGTATTAAATTTTACTAGATGGTGCACAAAGACATGATAATCATCTAAAGTACGCCTTGCCATCTGATTTGATATGTAACATGACCTTGTTTGGACTTGTAAATCAAAAGAAAAAAGGATGTGAAAATGCCCTCTTTTGGGTGAAAAGAGGGAGCGCATTAACGCGCTCCCTGTTTTGGCCCAAAAGAGGGCATTTTCACATGCTTGTATTTTTGCAAGATGTCAACATATGATTTTTTTGGCCCAAAAGATGAATTTTTAACATCCCTACATCTTTTTATTGTCAAATATAAATGGCATAATGTTACATATCAAATCAAATGACAAGGCATGCTTTAGATCAATATCATGCCTTTTTGCACCATCTAAAAAAATTGTGTGCATTAGAATATGAATTTTGTGAGATTCTGTCCAATTTTTTGCACCAATTTAAAGCAAGGTTTCCCATAATGGAGAGCAAGAAGACACTGTCTATTTTGGCAAAAAAAAAACCAAAATTTAACATCCTCTACCTTTTAATTGCACTCGGGGATCACTCTTCATAAACCCATAAAGCATGTGCAAGCAAGCATGTATTAAAAATTACCCCTATTCTTGCAATTTACATTTTGTCATGTAAATGGTTGAACCCATGTATGTGTTTACATTTTAAAATATCTACATATATAAATTACATTAAGTTGCTATTTTATAAATCCCCTCATGCACACAAACAACATGTAAGTCCCCCCACTAAAAAATACCCCTCAATGCACAAAAGTGGTATGTTACATGTTTATGAGTGACCCCCCAGGATAATTGCCAAACCCAAATGGGGTCATGTTACAATAGTCCTTAACTTTAGACTACTCAATTTCAAGAAATGTGACACATAACCACTCTTTTGAATACTTTATACTTCAAGCAATTATTTTATAAAAAACTTAGATTCTTTCTTTGCTTGCTTGATTTTCCAATCACTTCAACTAATTGGCGCTTGCTTTTTTGGGCTTGCTCGGTTTTTTTGACTCGCTCTATTGACTGCCTCTGGCAAAAGCAGAGATGTCCTTGGTGTAATGCCCATGCTTGAGAAAGTGAGTGAGGCAACTAATGGGGAATTGGATACCCCCTTTGACAGACTTGAGGACTCCTTTTGAGCTTCAATTCTATTGCCAAACATTACTAAATTCTGAGGAGGACACATAAGCAGATGATGAGCCGTGGAAGCTATGGCGAGACAACGATGAAACAACTACAAGGAGCTCGCTCATATATAGATAGCTTAGCTACATGCTACTTCGCTGTAGCATATGAATGCACATGGTCTTGGTACTGCATTGTTTATTCCACAATGGAGCCATCCATCTCCATAATGTCACAAAAACCACTAAGAATTGCTATTGGTAGGAGACGATGCAATCCCCATACAGCTAGTTGGCAAAGGAGAGCATGGGACATAAGAGGAGCAGAGTGGACAATGCCCAATCGACAAAGAGAGAGCACGGGATAGCAATAGAGAGAAGAGCATAGGAGACTATCAGAGGGGAGGTGATGCCAAGCCAGAATCATCCTTGAATAGAGCATGGGAGAAGACTGGAAGGTACCACACTTGCATAAACTTGCATAACACTAAAAACCTAATTAAAGATAACCCTAAACTTGCATAAACTTGCATAACACTAAACATAAAAATTTCCTTGGGCCAAAAAAGCACCTAACTCTCCATAGTCCTTTAGCAATCCAAAAGGTCGTTTTTAGTACACCGAGTCACTCTGAACGATGATTCCATTACACCTTTCAAAAAAGCCTTATTCACCCCTAGTAGTTATTACTAACAAGATACTAGTGGAGCAAAATTGCCTAGCATATGACGATATTCTCCCCAAGTGAGTAAATGAGCAGTATGGAGTGGAAAATAGTTGGAATACAAGTACGTGGAGGGTACCACATTGACTGCAAGGCATGAGGAGATGGGTGAGACTCTGAATGCTTGGTAACAGCACTATTGAGCCGACGCTCGGTATGGGTATGGCAGCTCTAGTCCGAGCACCTATTGGTTTATGGAGTTTTAGGATGGTGAGCTGGAGGCCTTCGGGTTGAAGGCAAGTCCCGCATGCTTGGGTCCGTCAGGGTCTTGGTATCTTCTCCGCTCTCTACGTTTTATGGAGAGTCCAGACTTGAGGTGTCACCAAATAAATAAGGTGGGGGGAAAGAGTTTTCCATGAAAACAAAACAAAGCATATGCAAAGTGTACCATGGTATCATGCATATACCCATGGTGCTTTTTTAATATTCTTGGTTACTAGATACCTTAAACTAATACATACCATTTCTCACATGGCGGTCCCCAATAATCCACAAATGCTTCCTCAACCGTATGTTCTATTAGGATAGAGGCTCTTTTGGCATGTGAAGGATCCAAGGATGGGTAGCCATCTCATCTTTCGAAAGGGCAGTGAACATTGTTGAACGTAAAGCTCTCATTAGGAACATGATGCATAGTAGCCAGTGTGATGATATGTTGGATACCTTTCCAGTCTGGTCTATAGCTCCTAGATTTCATTGATGACTTGGGTGGTGTGTTTGAGGGTGCAGGAATGGGGGTGTTAGGAAAGTGGCCGAAAATCTAGCAAGGTTACGAGTTGGATTCTAGCCACTTTCTTGGCCACTCTAGCTTATTCCCCCACGTGGAGGGCTGAAGCAAGGCGGGCCCGGGTGACATGGCATAGTCACACTGATGATGTGGCATAGTCTCATGGATTAATGTATCAGAAAGTTACCACATGGCACAACTCTGAGGAACTCTTCTTTCGGAGTGGCTAGGGACGAATGCTAGATTGCAAACAGCCAAGCAATGAGCCGGCGGCGGCAGATTGCCAAATGTTGGTAGGTGGTCGAATGAAAGCATGTAATACCAATTATTTTTATTTTTATGTTATTTAGGGTCCTTTTCTAAAGTGGCCGGGTTGGATGGGGGAGATGTAGTGGAGCCCAAAGGAGGTGGAGCTGAGGTGGAGCTTGGTAACTGGCGAGTGATAGGAGTCCATAAGATCTTTTCCTCGAGTGGCAAGGAGATGCAGGATAGCAATTCCCCAAGCAAGGCATTAGTATCCAAGAATGTTGACAACCACATGGGCACCTAGTGTGTGGTGCAATCTATGCTCTACCAAGCTGATATGCTCTAGCAAGATATATCTTCCATCGCCCTTCTGCAAACTACCTCTTTCTCTTGTGGGTGCCAATGGCTTCCATGTGCAGGAATTCTTGTATAGCTTCCATTTCCCAAGCAAGCTTACTCCCTCTGCTTGCTTGCCTTCTCCTTCCTTTGGAATTCCTTGCACCATTGCTTCCCCATGCCGTCTCCTGATCCTTGCTTTCTACCTCGCATCTCTGTTTCATGCACAACCCATATCCGCAATCCCTCTTCCCGACCTTCCCCCCATCGAATTCTCCATCTCCGGCCAGGAATTTCGAAACCCATTTCACGAATTCGTAACCGGAATCCCCCCTTTGGCCGAAATCTACCGCATCTCCTCCATCCCTCGTCTTCCCTTTTTGGATTATGCCGGCGTTCTTAGCGCAGAAAAAGCTCACTTCTTGCTTCATGATATACAATCTCTGGAGGATGAGACGGGTTGGCGACTTCGTGTCTTTACCAGATCGGTTAGCTCTCCCTCTGTCTCTGGCAAGGAGTTGAAGGACTTGTGGAAGCCCGATGATAAGACTGTCATCGTCATCGAAGACCTTTCTTCTCCCAATATTCTCAACTTCAACACGGGTTTGTCAGTGACTGCGAAGCTCCCCCGGCAGTTCTTCAACGAGTTGCAGTCCAGATATGGAAATCAATTCTTCGTCCAACAGGAGGGCGAAGGGATTGCTCTTATTTCGACAGTGCATGCCATTGAAGAATGCCTTCGGAAGCCGGACGGATGCAATAACGTCCCAGGCTTGACGAACGATCTTTACTATCTCACACTTGCTACATCCATTGCTAGTGGTTGTGTCTTTGGCTTTGCAGCACGGCTACCTCCTTCTGGAAGGGTGGATTCTTCATGGCAGTGGCCACTAATTTTGTCTCCTCTTTGGCTTTTGCTCTTTGTGTCCTTTGGTATTCTTCCCATACTAGGTAGAACGACTGAGCTGGTCCCCCTTCTTAAGAATACCTTAGGCTTTCTTGGAGGGGCTACTGCTATTTATCTTACTCCCATCCTTGGACCTTCTCCCATTAGCAAGCAGTAATGAATTTTATACCACCGATTAAGGGCAATTCAAGGCAGATCAACGTTTGAGCTACTCGTACGGCTGCCTTTTAACTGAAAAAGACGCGAGCCTCTTTGTGCTAGTAGCCTTATTGGTGAACAGCTTTACATCAGGCGGGCATTTTGCAGTCCATGATTTGTATCTTTCAAGTTACGACTCACAGGAGTCACCTACTGATGCAATTATTAATTATTGTGCATTTTCTGCTGAATTTGAACTGTCTTAGTACATACTTACCTGAGCTCTCACGTTGGACGCGAACCGCTCTATTAAGGCTCACAATTATTAAATATGTCCGGTATTTATCGTGAAGCATGCATTTTTTAGAAGAGAACACATTACCAACTCTCGTCACTAATGCACGCAGATAGGTTAGATAGAACCGTTTGCCAAGTCTCATATTGAGGGTCACTACAAGAAAGTTTTCAGCTCTGTAGGACGTATTAAAGCCTTGGTTTATGAGTACTCTTTTTTTTGGAAAATTTGCATATTTCTGTTGTTTGAGTGATACGTCATTCGAAATGTGACGCTAGCTAGTTCTCCTTTGCACGATGAAGTTTCGGTTTGTACTCTGGTGAGTGATAATCACAGGGTTGAAATTGCATTGTTTGCTTTGCCTTGGATGAGTTGGGGCATGCTTTTGGATTCAAAGAAAGCACTTGACTCTTTCTCTTGATAGAATATATGCAACAAAAAGGCAAATGTAGAAACAAGTTCAAGGCCACATGGAAGGTTTTGGCAGAGCTGGCCTGGCACATCATGGATGGCTCTGAAAGAGAGGTAAAGGAAGTGACCTTGGTGTGAAACACATCTATACATTCCCTGTAATTCGTCTAGATTGAAAACTGGATAGGCAAGAAGCTGTTGAAGTGGCTAGATATTTCTTTACTTTACTAGGAGACTTAAATGCTGTGGTTGCACTTGCAAATGGCAGGTTGGAGTACAGTGAATGTGCAGTTTCTCATATATGAAGCTGAATCTGGACAAGTCAAAGGGCAATGATCATAGGGACCAAAATGAGGAGTTATTCTCCATTCAGAGATGGACATGAATTCTCCTAACATAAATTGTCAGGGGCTACAAATGAATGAATGTATGCGTGTTAGAAGAATTGCAGGCTGGTAAAAAGCACTAAAGTTGCAGAATAAATGTAGAAAGACATTTAGATGAGATTGAAATTAGAAAATTCCTATTTGTTACCTTTGTGCAGCGAGTTGTACTTTATGGTTGTCAAGAATGGAGGAAAAGGAGACATGGGAACAGGTCTAACAGCCCAGAAAAGGTTAATCAGTCAGGAATTAGGAGTCAAAACACTATCTCCATATCCATTGTTCTTGTCATAAATACTCTTGAATAAATGTAGAAGTACACAAAAGTGAAAATTTTGTATTTGCACAAGCTAGTCTCACTTTTGAGACTGTTTTTAGGCAGGTAGCATTGTGACATAAAAAAGAAATCTTCCCTCTCGTGAATCACCATAGCAGCAGTTGTTGCTCCTACTCCAGTTTTCTCCATCGTCATCGCCTGGTAAGTCTTTGAAGCCCTTTGCATTCAAACCTTCATTGATGCTCCTTTTGTTAATTCCAACGTGCTCCTCTTTTCTTCTTCCTTTGGTCTTCTTCTTTCCTGCTCTGCTCTTTACTCCTCACCATCAACCGCCGTCTCTGCTCACCTCCATTCTTCGCTCCCAATCCTTATCCCCCTCCCGACCTTTCTTCCTCGTCCTGGTACGCCTCCTCTCTTTTGTTTTGATTTTTACTTTTTTGCTTTTCTCTCCCTTCCCCCAATCATTCTTGCTTCAATTCGGACTCCTCTCGCCGGAAAATAGTGGTCTTCCTTTCAAAGTAAGGTATCTTACTTAGATGTGTACATAAAACTGGTCGGGCCTCAGCATCAGGTCATCGTTTTATTAAAACTTTAACGCTCTTATCACAGTAATCTGGTTTGGTTCACATAGACTGCATCTTATACGTAACTAGTTCAAGAACCAGGAAAACTAAGTTGAAGTATAATTAGCATCCAGTGTTTAATGAGAGTATGCTTTAGCTACCTTAGCCGTCCTATGTTTCCCAATGATTGTTCCTTAGAGTGGAGCAGGTCTTTCGATGTCATGTATTCCTTTGAGCCTGCATCCAAATTTTGGTGTTCTGGCAAATGATTTCATCTTTGGGTGACTCCTTGGAAACATTATGGGAAACCCCATCAAGTTGATACAAAGAGATGATCCCCAAGTGCCCCTTGTGGCATTCTTCTCAAGCCCATACAATCTTGCAGCTGTCATACCTTTCAGTCCTCATTTCAAGCCTTACAAGTGGGGTATCGAACCTCATATCCCAACATTTCTGCGCTGGAGTCATTGACATGTGGCACATTCTATGCTATTAGGTGGTCCAGTTCAAATTTCGTCAACTTTGTACTGTGGATGCATCTTAAGTAGCAAAGCATTTGGGCTGTCAGGTGCTGGTGTATGTGCAGTCTTATTGTGTATAGTGTGGACATTAGTAAAACTATCTCAATTGCTGTGTAGTCATATGTGTAATCCTATAGGGTTCAGGAAACATGCTCACCTTGAGTTGGCCTTTCTGCATTATTCTTCTCCTAATCTATCAGATGTAGGTGGCCGGTCTGGCAGCCAGGACTGGTTGACCAGCCCTTGAAGCTCCTACATGTTGCTGAAAGTATGCAGTTCCCTCCTGACCTTATCTATCATAAATATTTTGTGAGAATAGACCATACACAAGTAGTAGTCAATCTGAAACTGTTATCAGGTTTGGGTATGGCTTCCATATGTGTGCCCAGTGTTTTCTTATGTCTTTTCACGTTCTTAGTTTGGTTGAAGAATGCCCTGGTTCTTTTTGAAAACCTCTCTTTTCTTAATATAATTTTGAGAAGGAATACGGTCTATTTGAAGCACAATCAAGGGAAGTGTTTGGGTGACCTTGCAGTCAAACCTTGTATTTTATTGATTTATTTATCACTTCTAACTTAGGTAATGTCAGCAATAGTTTAGGCATACCTTCTGTCCGTCCTTTTTGTGCTTGGTGGGGCCTTGGCTGACCATCGTCATCGACTGGTAAGTCTTTGAAGCCCTTTGCATTCACCTCTGATTTGTGAATTGAATGCTCCTTTCCCCTCTGATTTGCGTAACTTCCCCTCTGATTTGTGAATTGAATGCTCCTTTCCCTCCCTCACTCCCTCCCTCCAATCGATCCCACCCTCCAGTGCCTCTCTTTCCTCCGCTCGCTTTCTCCCTCCGATCAGAAAAAGGAGAAAAGAAGTCATAAACAGCAATATCAAGGCATTCTAATTGATCCCATCTTCCACTGCTCCTCCGATGCAATCAATGTTCCTTTCCATCCCTCACCCCCTCCCTCTAATTGATCCCATCCTCCACTGCTTCTCCAATGCAATCAGCAATGGCTACTAGTCTTTTCTCTGCTTTGGGTTCGAATCGATCCTTTCCTTATGAGGGTAAAGGGTCTTGAAGGGGCTAATGGGTCGGCAGAACTGGACACCAACGATTGTAATTGTGTGGTCCGTGCTACTGGCGTCTATTTTTTCTTTGCTTTGGTTTTGAATCAATCCTTTCCTTATGAGGGTAAAGCATCCAGATACGGTACTATGTGGCTTCAACTGCTGACTAGATGATGTGATTGTTTAAAAGCTTGCTTCCAGCTATGTTGTGCATAAAACTGAGGCTATCGAACGATTGGATCAGCTCGAGGTACATTGAAAATCTTAGAAGCTTCTAGGCTCTTCATTTAAATACTACATTAGTTGTGCTTGCTTTCAAGAGTCAGAATGAAGATTGGAGGTATCTCTTTAGATAAGCAAGCAGTCATTGTTTGGCAGAGTGTGGCTGAGGGGGATCTTTTCTCCGTTTAATGATGGAACTCACTGAGGCGAGATGGAAATTGGGGGTGTAAAGCTCAAAACTAACTGATTTTTGTTGAGAGAGCGCTAGTCTGAGAATTGGTATATCATCTACTTGTATGGAGAGACTAACTGTTTCTTTTTGGAGGATTGTGTTGCGCTCACAGTACACTACTGATTCAGATATGTGATTCATATTCTAACAATCAGCTACTTCATTTCATTTCATCAAAAGTAGTTGTCTCCAATTTTCTTGTGCCGTAACTTCCCCTCCAGAGCCTCTTGCATCTCCACAGTCTTCGGTGTTTGTATCTCTGCAGTCTTCGGTGTTCGCAGCCCATAGCAGTGGTTACTTAGCCATTTTCCCTAGAGGTTGTTACAGTCACTCTTCAGGGAGAGAATTGAGTCAAAAGATGGAAATGAAGACGAAGACAGAGATAGAGATGGCAGAGACATACGCTTGTTACGAAGACATGGTCTCCTATAGGATCAAAGCTAGCCACTACACAACAAGAGTCAAAGATTGAATGGATCATATCTCTTGCTTCAATCCTAGGAGGCTCAAGTTACAACATAACCACAAGATTCTATGCAGAGTCTCAGTCGTAGTCTTCTTTCTTCACAGCGATAACTACAGATAGGAAATCCTCGTCTCATGTTGCAATATCAATAGGTCTAGTTGCAGCATTACCATAGGATGGGCTTGTCTCCCCACTAGTAGGTCATTCAAATAATATTTCCCCAGTCACATCTCAGGTGGACTTACTGTGAGGAATACTCAAGTAAGTAGCTCAAGTTCTTGTGTCTTGTCACTGTCCTGATAGCCTTGCTGCTCTATTTCAATTTTTGTACCTTATAGGAGCATCTTGTAGGTTCACCCGTGATTTTGTTCATTACAAAGACCTTGATTGCCTCATTTGGTCAGAGGTCTTATAACTTATGCTATCTAGCTCCTTTTTATTAGCTGCTTTGTTTTTTGTCACTCTGCTCCTTGAACTTTCATACAGCAGGGCACCTTATTTTGGGAGCTGGTCGTCTCATTTTAGGATGATTTTGGAGCTGGTTTCCAGATATTTTTGCTGGTTTTGCGATCCATGACCTGTACAAGCCCTTTTGGTCAGTTACATTTGAAGTAAAGATCACTGATTCAGTAGTTTAGTTTTTTTATTGATATGAGTTGTTGCTCCTGTTATGAACTGGCCACCCTCAGTAAATGCATTAAAATTTCTTGTGGAAGCTGATTTTGTCATTGATTGACTGTTCTGGACCTGGTCGCCTCAGTTTTACCTTTGTTGGTTGTGTTTGGTATGAATGGCTGTATGGAAATAGAGCAGTTCAAGGTTGCACAAGTGCTAGAACAAGGGTAGATGGAGCCTGGGTTGGTAGGCAATGGAAAAGGACAAGGATTGGGCCCTCAAATTGGACCTAGAAGATGTCAAAGTTATGGTAAGAGAGCCAAGGCCTGTGGCAGTTTGCGACATGGCCAGGCAGGGCTTGCAAAGCCCAAAGAAGATAGACAACTAGGTGGCTCAGCGAGCTTACCTGGATCAGCAGTCCATATGGAGGGGTCAAGGCATTCGGACCGACACTTCGACACCCGAGACCTGGAAAAAACTCATTAATAAAGATGAGAAAAACCCAGTACAAGATACTGAAAGAGGGAAGGGAAGGGGCTAGGGGCCAGGGAGAGCAGCTGGTCGGCTCCCCTTCTTGCTGACCGACCAGGGAGAGCCTGAGGCTATTTCCCTCCTTGGTGTTTCATTCATCTTGTGGAGCAGCAGATCAGTCTATTCCAGGGCCTGGCAGAGGAGCAGAGCCAGCCCAGTCTTGCACCTGAGGAGCAGGGTAGTGGAGCAATTCATCCACTGTGTACTCCCTTCCACTTGGTTGTTGAGCTGTGTGTTTCGAGCTCTCGAGCAGCCCGTTGTTTCTGAGATTTCCCTCCAGGTGTAGCGGGGCTCTCTTCAGAGATCACTTGCAATTCTCGTGTGCCTTTCTCTCCTTCTCAGTGTGGTGTGTGTGTGAGGCGTGCTCTCTCTCTCTCTCTCTTCCGTTCATTTCCGCACATGGTCTCAGAGCCATAGTTGGCTTGAGACCCGAGGGGCGGAGGGAGTGTCGAGCCAACACACAGAGAGGAGGATTAGGGTGCTATTCGGAGGTGTCTTTAAGGAGCAACGTGTGCAAGGAGTGGACTGTTCGGGTGACCAGCAAAGGGTGACTTTGAAGGGTGTTTTCAGACCAGAGAGGGGTGTCCCCGAGGGATGAAAATCGAGGTGTGAAGGTACATTGGGCTGTCAGCCCCTTCATCCTCGTCTTCAACCTTCAAGCCTCAGTTCCTTCCCCATCCGGCCTTCTCTTTCAGTTCATTGTCCTCTTCACTCCCACATGGCGACTTTGTCCAGGATGGCAGAGAACAAGACTAGAATTCAAGTGTTGCCCACGTTCCCGGTTGACCGGTAGTTGGATGGGCCCAATTACGGCGTTTGGCGGGTGATGATGGAATCTGTGTTACAGTTATACGACATGGTAGATTTCGTCTTGATAGGTGTTGCCCGACTAGATCCCCCGGTAGAGGACCTTGGTGTCCTGGCTTGGAAGGAGGCTGAGACTCTGTCCCAGTTGTGGGACGATGTTAATGCTAGGATAAGATCATTTATATTTCTGAACTGTATACCTCAGGTGATTAATCAAATGAAGCACATGATGGTGGCCAAAAGTATATGGGAGCATTTGGCGTCCATGTATAACCAAACCTCTTCCATAGAGGGTTTCACTGGAGGTCCATATGAGGTGGTTGGATCCCAAGAAGTCTTCATCGATACGGGACCACATAAACAAGTTACAGGAACTTCAGTACGACATCCTCCAGGCGTGGAAGCAGATTTCATTAAAGGACATGGCCATTACTCTTCTAGCCCAGTTATCCTCTCAGTACGGGGCCTTCTATTCATCCCTTATCACCAATGGTAGGCTGAATGAGTTAACCTGGGAGGAATTGGTCCCCATGGTGCTTGACCAAGAGGAGCGCTTCGACGATCGTACCTACGATAGTCAGCCTGAGGTTTTGACATCTGATAAAAATGTGCTACGGAACGAGAAGCTCTCAAGGCATCCCGTACATGTAACCGATGTTGCCAGAAAGGTCATTATTGGCGTCAGTGTCCCCAAAGGAACACAAAGGGGTCCTGTAACCAGGTGTGTCCAATAGATTTGTAGAAAGCACCCAAATCAAAACTTTGGTAGCATAGTTAATACTATACAATTTTTAATCTCTGTAATGCTTTCAACTAACATAGATTCAAGAAAGGAACATAACAGTATCACCATTTCTACATAACCACAAAGAGAGAATGGCACTATTGCCATTCTCCATATGAGGTTGCATAAAATGTTAATAGTACCTGTTACGTATAACCCGACATAGGGAGAATGACACTAGTACCATTCCCCATGTCATTATGTCACACAATTTTATCATACCTAATGTTTAATATCTTTAATATAATGAGAGTATGTCCAATCGAGAAAATCCATAAAAGTCATATTATTTTGAAACTGAATACACAAGGCATAAATGAGTAGCTAAAGACCTTGCTCCAAATCTTTCAATGTAATCTTTGGGATAGCTTTAGCCTGCAAGGAACAAAATCATATTGTGTAGGATGTAAACCATCATGCAAGTATCCCCTTTAATACGATCAACCACCATTTTGGTGATGATTTTATAAATGATAGGCATAAGAGTAATGGGTCTCCAATCAGCCAATGATTCACAAATATGGTTTTTCGGAAGAAGCTTAACTAGCCCTTTTTTCCAAGAAACTGGAATATGTTGTTGTTCCCAGGCATGGTTGATCATATGTAGCAAAATGGGCTTGAGAAGATCCTAGTATTCAAAAAAAAATTCCACTGTAAGGCCATCCCATCCCACACATTTCCATTTACCACATGATTGGACAGTAGTGGTCAATTCTATTTTAGTGAAAGGGCATTCAAGCTCAAGAGCTTGTGCATGCGAAACAATAGGGAAAACATGCTACAATAATTGAGTCTGAGCTGCCAATACTACCGGAGAAAGAGGATCAGCCCATCCAAATTGCTTGGAAAAATGATGAACACAAGCTACAGCAAGTTGAGCTCGAGGGGAAGTCCAATGTCCATCAGAAAGCAGAGCACAATAAATATTGGTAACTTGTCGCTTATGATGTAAGTTCTTAAAAAACCCTTCGACGAGCAACCTTTATCTAAGAAAGCTCGTTGACGAGATCTTGTCTCCCATTTGGCAATTTTTCTATGATCATTACTTTGCAAACAATGTCTAGCTTGGCATAAAGATGTGCTTTCTTCAAGAGACAAAGACCAAAAATGACTGAGTTTATCAAAGACTGACAGGTGGATTTTGCCCGAGCAACCATATCCCTCAATGTTTTGAGATAATTTTTGCCATAATCGCGAATAACGAATTGCATACAAGCGATAAATACATCTCAGGCATAATCAACATTAATAAAACTTTGAAGTGAAAGAGGTTGACACGCATCATAGACCATGGCTTTAAAATGATCATGATCCAAATAGCTATTGTTAACCATGAGGAGCCTTCTGTGTGGAAGCCTATCATCTGGCATGTCATGCAAAGAAATCCTCAAACATAGAGGTGCATGATCAGAATGCACAAATGCATAATCAACTGACAAGGTAGTAGTAAAAGTATCAAAGTGCTAAGGATCAACTCTATACCACCTGTCCAGTCTAGCTTTGTATGTAGAATGAGCATTGTGCTGGAAAGTAAACCCAGGCAACAATGGATAAGATGTTGTCCAAAGATAAGAAAAGTTGAAATCAAGCAACAATTTAGACCAGCTCTGTCTCTCAGAGGCTAACATATGTATATGGCCAGATGTATTATCCCCTGGTTGAGGAGCATTGTTGAAGTCACCACAAAGAAAAGCATATTGCCTCCATGGATACCTCTGCATATCTTCCCAAATTTGTCCTTGATGATGGGAGGATTGAGGAGCATACACAAATGCAAATTCAAAGATATCACCCTGTAGAATGCATTGCATAACCATCCATCTGCCTTGTGAATCATTGAAGGCCACAGAGGGATGATCATCATGCCTGATCAAAAAGACCACTCCCGAAAAGGAATGCTGTCTAGTATAGAAAATCTCATAACCGTGAAAATGACCATGCTGTCCAACATACACATGCTAATTATGTTCTTGCAAAGTTACCACATTTGGTTGTAAGATATTGAGATACCCCCAAACTATTTTCCATTTAGAAGCATCACACAAACCCTACACATTAAGTGTCAAACATATAAGTTTTGACAACATATTTATAGATTATGTACAGTAGAGAGAGAACTGAAATCAGGCCTGCATATCAACCTCAAGATCTAGACCCCGGCCTTGAGGTATCACAGCTGGTTGAGAAGTGGATAGCAAACCAACAATATCTTCTTCGAGAAAGAGAGTCCGGACTGGTTGTCACAGCTACCCATGTAACACCCACTCCTGAATTTTCTTTAGGAGTACAACCAGTTGAGGATGCACCATTCCAAGTGCGAGAAGGTAAAGGTTGTCTAGCAACATCAGTTTTCCTGGGAGTCTACCAAACCTCCTGCAAAGTTTTGTCGTTCCCTTTGGGCTGAGAGGTGGAAGGCATAGAGGGAGAGGCATTCCCATTGGACACAATAGGTGTCTTGCCTTTTTCTTAAGCTGGAGTAAGAGGCTTGACACCCTTCTGTTTGAAAATGGGCTGACCCATCATTTTTTTAGTAGGCATCTGATAAGGCATATTTTCCAAAGGCCTTTTGTGCATAACAAGAGGGCACTGAGAAGCCATGTGGCCAAACTTCTTACATTCAAAACATGCACCTGCAAACAGGCCCCACTTGAGCTTGTAAAAAGAACTACCCATATCCACCTGATTCACCGTAATAGAATAGGAGTCAATGATCAGTATCCCACAAAATGCAAAATCGGTTGGAGTTCCCATTTGGCCACGGAGGGCACACCACCTTACCCAACGATGCTGCAATTTTGGGTAAAAGAGAAGCCAAGCATTGAGGGAAGTCAACCACTTCCACCCATACCAGACAGTGATGGCAAATTAAAGCTTGATAATCCTTGGTGGGCGACTAGGGCAAAACATGCACCATCTGCTACCCCCATAAAACAAAGGGGAGTGTTCAAGGAGCATCTGTCTATTGAGTTCATCTGAAATAATAACCTCAAAAAACCCCTGAGCAGCATAATGCACTTTTCGAACAAAACAACCACCCAAAGTCCTGGTGAGCCAATTTCCCACATCTGCTGCAACAGGCATGCGTCCTGAGAAAAAAAAAAGGCATGCTTGGCGTATTCAGGCATGGGATCAACGATGTCATTCACCTCCACCATGAGCCCAACAGTGGGAGCAGAGTTCTTCCAATCCTAGTGCATCTTTAAAGCCCTCATGCATAACATCAAAAGCTAGTTGAGCCTCAAGAGAAGCATGCATCGAGTCATCCTGACCCGAGTCCTGCTTCTACTTCTTGTGCATGTAGCTCTTAACAGTTTCCATGGGAAAAGAAAGGAGTAACAAGGAGAAGCTAAAAGGGAAAGAAAAAAGGAAAATAGAGAGAGAGGCAGAGAACTCCTACAGATAGCACGGGCTGACAAGAACTGACTGTATGCAAAGTACGGATTTTTGTACGAAAAAAACTGACAGTACAGATTTTTTTGTACGAAATTTCATATGGATGTACGGAAGGCTGACATTTTTTTCTTGATAGTATGGATGGATGTCGGCTGAGCAAAAAAAAAAAAAGTTTTTCTGATAGTACGGACGAGCTAACGTGAAAACATACGAACAAACACTCGCAGCATGGGAGCATGAGGGCTAGCGCAAGAACCAAGAAAAGGAGCAAGAAGGGGCACGCAGAATGCTAGCTGCAAGCTGGTCTCCTCCTCTCACCAGAAACTCCTCTCTCACACACACACCACCAAATACACACACACACACACACACACACACAATCCTTTTATTCCTTTTTTCCATGCAACTTACATTCTTTCCCTTGTTACCCCTTTAGTAAAAATTTTTAAACTACCTCTCCCCTCTCTCTCTCTTCAAATAAAACTTCTTCCACACTCTCTACCCTTTCCCTCTCTATATTTTGTCTAATTTCCTTTTTAAAATATTTCTCTCTCTCTCTCTCTCTCTCTCTTTCTAAACTTCCCCTTAGTAGTTCCAATTTCCCTATTTTCTCATCTTACTAATCACTCCTCTCTCTTTTTCCTAAATTCCCTAAGTTCAACTCTCTCAATTTTCTCCGCTCCCTATTTTTTCCTAAGTTTTGCTTTTCCTCTTCCCCCCCTTTTTCCTAATTTCTTTTTTAATAAAGAAAATGTGGGTTTATATTATCAAGTCCAAAAGATAGATGATCTTTTTTACATCAACATGTTCCTGCCCCTACATGGGGCGAGAGCGTGCTATGATCTAAGACTTCTATCCAATAGTGGTCGACTTGATCTAGGCAAACCGACAGGTAATTCAGTTAGTTTCATCCTTTGGTATAACATGGGAGACAACTTTGATAACAACTGTGCCTAGGATATGCAAGTAAGGGCACGGGTGCCTACGCTTTTGAGTTTTCCTTGGTAATTCTCTGGTTGGTCACTACAGGGATTGCATGAATTGTTCCCTTGACATTATTTCTTTGCATACTTTAGGTGAGGCACTCTGCAAGTCAGCACATGAAACTGGTCTTTTGAAAGGGTGTGGGCTTGGCCAAGATTTTTGCAATCCAGTGGGAATAGCATTTTCCTGAGCTTGTGCGGGTAGCACATTTTCCTGACTTGTGCACGTAGCACATTTTGCATTGCTTTGTTCTCTTTTGGCGAGAGGGAAGGCAAAGTAGCGTGCATGGGAGAGAAAGGGGGAGGGGTAGCACCTTGATTGAGCAGTTGTGTTCCTTCAGGAGCCAGGCTTCCCTAGTCTTGGTGCGGCATTTGTTCCCTTTCATTCATTTCTTTCTCCGCAAGTTCTCATAGGTGAGTTAGCAGGTTGTTCTCTTCTTTGGCCAGGTCGTCCTCTTTTGGGCGAACACCTAAATTTGCGTCTTGGCTATGAGGATTTTCTACAGAATGTCACTTCATTCCTAGTTGCATACATAGATTTAGAAAGATATTAGTAGCATAAAAAACATTGTTGTTAAATACTTTTGCACACCGAGAAAACCAAATTGACCAAAGTGCAGATGCTCGAATAGCATTCTAATTGGGGGGGGTGCTCTACTAGGCGTGTCGCCCAATAGAGGGTAAGCATAGTTGAGCAAAAGTTTGGTGTGATAGATCTAAGTTGAGGACCACAAGGTTCTGGAGAGTCTATAGTTAAGAAATAGGTGCGGTATGGCCTCCTGAGCACCTCTACATCGCTTGCAAATTCCATCCCCATGACCTTTCTAGACTACTTTGTGCACGATTAGCCAAAGAAGGTAGGATTGCTTCTCATAAATGTTCTTGTCCCACACCTTTTCGAATCTCTTCCTCCAGGTTCCACTCGAGTCTCTCGTGCCATTTCACGTTGAGTGTCATTATTATCTTTTCCTGCCCTTCAACCTAGATTGGGATAGGAGTCATCTAGTTTTGCCTTGCCCATCTTCAGAGATGGTTTGAGGCAGCCTCCCATCCATGGCAGGCTTTCTCTTGATTAGAGTACCTGTCTCTCGTAAATCAATCTCATTTTCTAATTTCTTTTATTTTATCCTAATTTCCTATTTTCCCCTAATTGTTCCCTATTTCTTGCTTTTTTTCTCTATTTTCTTCTAGATTTTCCCTTTTTTTTTGGGGGTGCTATTCTCCCGATTTCCCCCCAGTTTTCTTTAATTCTTATCCTAATTTCCTATTTCCCCCTAATTGTTCTCTATTTCTCCATATTGCTTCGTATTCAAAGTCTTCAATTGGAGTTCTTGTACTAGCATGATTACTCAAATAGGGTTGGTAACTCAAGGGTACTATCGAGGATTAGGATTTCTCAATAGTTGGGGCACTTGTGTCCTCACAAGGAGGTCATTGAGCCTTGGTATCTTTTCTAGGATTTGTGCTTGTTGATATTGTTGTGGTATGGGTTATGAAATTCTCATATTGTAGAAGATCTATTTACATCATATCCAAGAGCATTCTAGATGGGACACCATAGTCTACCTTTTAGGATTGGGAAGGGCACCACATGTCTCCCTGCTCGAATATATATGTGGATGGGAGATCGAGGCATTCGCAACTTTTGTCCTATGGCTTGCATCATTTATTATTTAACTAGTCAAGTATTACACTTGTTTGTCACTAGTACAATCCTTTGTATAGTAATTTTCCTCTTGGAAGACTTACCTTTGTGATGATTACATTTATTGTCATCACTACTAGTGTCCAAGTTAGTCCTGCTAGCCTTGATGTCAATTACTACCTCTTGAGAATCATTGTAATGCTCATAGCTGCTTAAAAAATGGGACTTTTAAGGCCAAAATAAAAACTGTATGTGATTAAATACTTATCATTTGGACAAGGGTTAGATGTAGGTACTAGCCTAGCTTCATCCTCCCTACCAACCTTTTATTTTTCCCCCTATTTAATTTTCCCAAGTTGTAGGTCGAGGTTATCTCGTAATCTTTTTATGTGGAATTTTCTTTTGCATTTATTAGAAAGGAGATCATAGGTAGCTCTTTCCTCCATTAGAAAGTTGAGCTACCATTCAGACGATTCATTGATTAGGTCCCTCAAAAAACATGCTACTATGTTTCATAAGATTGGTCCTTACTACCATGACATGATGTGCTAAAGAGTTGGAGAAACTTTTCAAAATCTCTTTGTTTATTGTATTTTGGCAATGAAATTTGGCCAAAATGCCTTCTCCCATGGTTTTTGGCATTGTTCCACTATCGGTTAAAGAGTTGCATGCATCTACATTCTCATCTCTCTCCATCGCATCTACAATCCATCATGTTGTGGTGGATGGTGGTAGGTTATGATAGGCTCAAGGGAGGGGGTGCAGAGCACAAGGGAAGGTGCTAGAGGTGAGAAATGATGGAAGGGGTGCATAGAGAAGAAGAGCAGGGGGACTATACAGTGGGAGGGGAAGGAGGAGGAGGAGGGGGGCAGAGTGCACTGGGAAGGGGGGCAGTGGCAACAAGGAGTGAAGGTAGGGAGGGAATGTGTAGAGAGAGGGGAATGGAGTGGTGGGCATGGATGATAAAGGGAGGGGGAAAGGGGAAAGCTGAGACTTAAGGGGAATGAAGTAGTGATGGGAGGGGGTGGTTGATGGTGGTAGTGGGGAGTGGATGTACCAAGGGGGAAGGGGAGTGAAGGAAAGGTGGGCAAGAGGGAAGGAGAGGGAGAAGGTAGAGTGGAGAGGAGTAATGGGAGAACTTGTTCAATGACAGTGGGGAGTGAATGCAAGAAAGGAACATAGAACTGAGAGGGGCATAAAGTGTGAGGGAAGGGGGGGTAGTAGCAATGACAAGTGAAAGCAAGGGGGCATGGAGCATGAGGGGGATGCCATGCAACCATGGCAAGGGCAAGGATATCAAGGGAAGGGGGGGGAAGAGGGGGGAAAGCTATAGAAGGGTCAAGGAAGGCTAAATGGAGAGTGAAGGAAGGGGGACAGGTGGCACACTAGTGGGAGGTTCATGGGAAGGGGGTATAAAAGCGACGGAAGGGGGTGTGGGTGACCATCATGCACAACATTGAAAAGCATAAGGAAGTGAGGAAAGGGGGGGAAGAGGGCGGGAAAACATAGGGAGGGCCAAGGGGAAAGTGAGAGAAGAGGGTTGGGGGCCATGAGTGAGTGACACAAGAAGCATTTCCCAAGGGGAAAGGGCTTGGGGGATAATAAGCGGCGGAAAAGGGGGGTGGGGTGGGTGAGAGGGTGAAAACAAGAAATGGGTACAAAACGTTGTGAGTGGGATTTTCAAGGAAATTTTGGAAGAAAGAGAGTGGAAAAGAAGGGAATGAGAAACAATGGAGAAGGGGCTAAGGGGGATTTTGAAGGGGGAAAGATAGGTAGAGGAAGGGCGCTAATAAAGGGGGAAAAGGGGAGAGAAATGAGTGTATAGGTGTGGAAGAGAATTGGTGACGAGGTGGCAGAGAAGGTTTGGGTGAGGTGAGAGGGATAAAAAGTAGTATTGGAGGAAAATTGGTGATTTGATGGTGAGGAGTGGCAAACAAAAGGTGGTGGTGGGATGGTAGAGGAAAAGTGGAGGAGGAATGACAATGAAGGAAAAGTGGAGAAGGAATGATAATGGAAAACATTGGTGGTGGAATGGTGGACAAAAAGTGTAGGGAAAAAGTGGTGGTTGTGTTGGGATGATGATCTGGGAGACTTAATAAGAGAAGGGGGTGTGCAAAATTGAATGGGGAAGGATTGAGGAGTAAGGGTGGTGGTTTTATAGGATGTTAGGTGTTATTAGAGGGTTAAGGTTTTTTTTAAAAAAGCAGGTAATGTGCTTTGTAAATGCTACCATATTGGAGCATGTAATTAGGGTAGAACTTCATAGCAACAATTAAATTATTTATCATTGATAGTTTTCATAATGCATTTCTCTCTCATGCAAGCAAACAGATGATCTCGTTTCACTTAGGATGCTCAAAACTCGATCAAATGTTCACTTTTTCTCTCTATTCCAATTTGTTATGTTTTTGTCCCCTATAGTTATGTTCTTTCTCACTGTAGCATGGATGTTCACAAATGTGACAGGTTAGTGTGTCATATTCCAGTGACAAATGTAGGCTTAAGCATGGAAAATTATTCTTGCATGAGCTCAATTGGGGAAGAAGTTTTGTTCATAAGATTTGGCAGAGGTTCTCCCCTCTATAGGGGTTAAAGGGTTTAAAAAAGGTTTGTAGAGTTAGAAGGAGGGCATGGTTGACAAATCTAGCTATGGGTTTAAGGTTGAGAGAGGATTGTAGGAATTAGGAAGAGAGGATCGTAGGATTTAGCAAGAGTTTCAAGGTTGAGGAGTGGAGAGATAGTCTCCTTCATGTATTAAAAATGTTGAGGAGTGGAGAGCTAGTCTCCCTCATGGAATAAAGGGATGAGAGCTAGTCTCCTTCATGGATCAATGGGATGAGAGGGAGTGAAAAAGGGAGGGGAAGAGATGGGAGGAGTCATCCAGAGAAGGAGGAGGGAGGAGGAAGAGGCAGGAAGGAGTTAAAAGGAGGAGGAGATGATGGAGTAGGAAACTAAGAGGAAGAGGAAAGGTGGAGGAGGAAGACCTTATGCTAAATTTTGAACACATAAGCTACAATGAGTGACATGTCACATAACAATTCAGGTAACTAAGAACTTTGAAAACATGTGAATGAGAATGAATGAAAATAGTCTAATGGCCCTAGTTTGTTGGCTAGCCTTGGTATGTATTTTTCTCTAAGCTATATGCAAGAACCCCACAATGCACATAAACTATGGTGGTTTATCTCTCTAGGTGATTCTAAAGGGATTAATTGATCAATAATTCCTTATATATTGACTCAATAATAATCCATGTCCCCCTCACCCAATCTTGTCTCAATCTTATGACCTCAAGTACGTAAGCATATCTTTTGGCCTCCTAGAAGAGACACTATATTGCTGGGAGACAAAGATGGTGACCCAATAATAATCCATGTTCCTCTCACCCAATCTTATCTCAATCTTGTACTTCAAGTATGTAAGCATATCCTTTTTCCTCCTTGAAGAGCCACTATATTGCTAGGAGATAGAGATAGAGACCCCTTGGCTAATACCGAGGGTCATTATTTGCTCCACTTCAAACTTTGCACAAGCATCTCCCTCTATTTTTTAGGATTTAGCTCTTGGAGAAGTTTCCTAACCTTCTTTGTGCTAGTAGAAGCCCTCTTCCACCAAACTTGGAAGCACTAGATGCCATTCTAGTATCAAAAAATTACACATATAAGCAATCTTAAAGCTTAAAAAGATATAACTCAAGCTAAGATACATAGAAATATGAGTCTTTTGCAAAAAAACCTTGAAAAATAAACCTTAGCTTGTGGAAATTTGATGGCTTCTTCGATTTAGACTTTGAAGGTGTGTGAATGTGTTTTTTAAGAGAGTACTCTGAAAAATTATGCAAGGTGAGAACACAAATTGGGATAAGACAAAATAGTGATATACAAATACATTGCATATTCCATTAAAGTATCCAAAGTGCCCTCTAAACACCAAAACTCATTGTATGGATCAATCTTATCATAATTTACTATTCTAACAAGAAAACTACACATACTTAACTAGCATAGTTCTATTATTTCCATAAAAGCTATGTTTTTAATGCAAAATTTCTAGTGAGACAAATGCATATGTAAGTTATTTGAATGCAAATCAACCATTACAATGCTGACTTATGCTATCTCATGTGTGCATAAATACACACTAGTTACAAAAATACTCACTAAATATACTTAATTAGTACTATACTAAGTAATGCTAGTTAATTAGTCCTATCTGATTGGTAAATTTTAAAAGATCTAGTGCAAAATCATAATAATTAATGCTATTAAGAGAATTAAATACAACCAATGCCAATACTAGTTGATAAGGTGGTATAAAACACAAGCAGCATATGGATGCATGCTTAGCTAGTTGATAAGGTCATATAATAAGTTACACTTGCTAGTCACCATTACAAAAGCAATGCTATTGTTAAGCACTCTGAAGACTGACTAATTAGTTTTAACATTAATTAGTGTATTATGATCTTGATTAATATTCTTAAGAGTATTTGTTATTAGTAATTATAACTAAATTTGCTTATCAATTTCTAGTAATTCGTTACTTGTATTTGTTATTAGTAAATTTTGTTATCAATTTCTAGTAATTCGTTACTTGATTTGATTAACTATAGCCAATCCCAGTTGACAAGCTATTTGTAAACACTACAATAATATGCTTATGTACAAAGCTGCTATGTTGCAATGCTTAGTTGTTTCTTGAAATCCCAAGAGGTGTTTGTTAGCATCATAAAAAATGACTCTTGAATATATATTTTTCTTATAAGCTTTAACGTACTTTATATTTTCACAAAGTTGTGTTTATGATGTGTAACGTAAACTTAGATCAATTCCAAATTAATGTATTTGTGTGTGGTTATGTAGATTTTGCATACTTATACTTTTTCAATCTCTGAAATCCAAATGAGCATTTTGCCCTAACTATTGTGATCCAACATGGTATTTTGTGATCAAGAAATATGGTCTTTTGTGATCGATATTTTTAAGCATTAAAGAATGAGCTTTGTGCTTTTGAACTCTCAAAGTTGAAGCTCTCAGAGAAAGAAAATTTGATTTGGTATGACTATCAACTGCCTGAGTCAACTCGACAACATACATACATGATGTGTTGAACCACATACAAATTTAAGGATAAATATAATTTGATTTAAAAATGTTACTAAAGAGCTTTTGTGATTGATAGCAAGAACTTTTAAATACTTAGAGTGTTGGTTGAAATTTTAAATCAACCTCAAACTCAATTTGATGTTAGCGATCTTATTAAATAGATAGCAAACTCAAAAAATGGCTTGGAACTTTGATATTTGATGTCTTGTCAAGATGACCTAGAAATGACCCAAGTTTCGTTAGAATTTACTTACAAAAAGATGAAATTTCAACTCCCTTGGTCTTGAAGATGCTCTAAGCTGATTTTAATGCTTGAAAATCATTGGAAGGATTTAACATCAGTCCACATACAATTTTGATCCTTGAAAAACTACTTGGTGTTTGGTGAGATTCAAACTCGGCGGGGTCACTATGTATAAACCCTCTATACCACGTGCATTCAAGGCCTATTTCTAAATTCCCTTATCTGTAAATTTTTCATTAATAAAATGTACCCCTTTCTATACAAATCTGTAAATTTTTCCCAAAACCATTTTTAAAAGTCCCTTATGTATATTCATTTCTGTAAATTTTAGAAATAAAAAATATCCTTCTGTTGAACTCACGTGATAGGGTTACATATGATGAGAGACCCCCCCGAGGATTCAAAGATACTTGGGAAATCAACACAAGTTTGATTTCCTAGAGAATTCCCACAAGTTTGGAAAGTGTAGAATGTCCTAATGACACCAAACATGTGGGTGTACTATGTAACAACACTTAAGATACTCCTTTCATGACTCTATGATTTCACGTGGTATTTCAACCATGTGAATCATATTTCAGCTATGCATTTATGTGTTTGAAATTTGAAGGCTTCTTAAGTGTTGCATTTATGTTCTATACAATCCATAAGTCTCTAAGCTCAATAAAACTCACTGGTTTTAATGACTTGAAGGTCCATTTCAGTACATAAACATATTCAATAGAAATATTTCAACATGTATTCCAAAACTCAATTTGGAGAAGATGTGCATACTTTTGAACGTGTAAATGTAATTATCTCACTACATTGTGCCATGTGTCTAGATTCATCTTATCCATGGTTGAAAAGTGCATTTTAGCACTTTAGGTGATATATTTTCACCAATAAGAAGGATGATTTTTTTGCCTCTACAACAAGACCCATCGCAACAAAATTTTCAAGCATTTTTAATCAAACTAAGGTTAATTTGCATGAACCTCTCCATCCACATTTATGCAATGATGAGTATACTAGATCTCCTACACTTGATATTTAGAATTTGAGACTAACAATTGCTCCCTCTCCTTTCTATCCATGGACTATAATGCACTCTATCGTTCTTCACTTACATGTCACTTGTACACACACTAATGCGAAGGATGACACCCTCTCTAACTCTCTGTATAAGCCATTCTCCCCAACCAAGTTCTAAAAAACTTGTCTAGGTCTTAGTGGTTAGAGCTCTGGTTCATGTCATTGTGTGCATGTATTCGTCGATCCTTCACAGGATCCTATATTGGGACGCTAGCTTCCTGATGTGAAGGAAAAAGCTCTCTCTCTCTCTCTCTCTCTCTCCCCCCCCCCCAATACTCTTCTTTGCCGTCCATGCCTTTTAAGTGTGTTCCGTTGGAGAAGATTTGCTCGCAATACTAGGCTATACATGCATATGAGTGAAGCCTCTTGCAAGAGTTCAAGCTAACCTCATGACATATGAGCACAAGGAAGTCATAATTCTCCTCTAATGGCATGGCTAGGGGACTACATCATACGGTATTGCCTCAAAAGTACTGAAGAGGAATTCATGCTAGATGAAACAATAGGTTTAAGTGTGACCATCCACATCTCTCTCTCTCTCTCTCTCTCATGTCATCTTCACAAAGCTCCCAAAAACGAGGTTTCAAAAGAAAGAAGAAACAATGCAAGAAGTGCCTCAAAGGGCATGCCAAGTGGGACCCTCTCCATCCTCCCCTTACAAGCATTGCCCAACGCACGCCCGCCCACTTTTGAATTCTGGAGAATCTTATGGAGAGTGTGAAATCGTGGCACAAGAATTTCCAATGCACATGAGTGTGTTGCTATCTCAAGGAATAAGGTACAATCATGTTGTGCCACAAGAGGAGCAAAGGGTAGGTCGTGTGCGAGTGGGACCGTGCTAGTGCTTTATTATTCTCCTTATAAATATTTATGGAAGAGAGAGAGAGAGAGAGAGAGAGAGACTCAACTGCCAAGGGACTAGAGAGCTCCTCTGTGCAAAGTGGTTTCCACGTTGCGTGAACTTTGCGTAAAGACAACGTAAAGAGGCTTGTCTTCTCCTATATCTATGTTTTCTCAGCGATTGTAGTTTTTGGGCATTTGTCATCAAGCTTCAATGGCAAACTCTCGTTATAGTTCTTATGCCGGTGCTGGACCTCCACGCTTTCTCAGCATTACCATCCTCGTCTTCGTCAACCTCTTCATTTTGTTGATCTCCATCGCCATCCTGATTCTCGGCATTTGGCTCGCTGAAAGACACCGACACGAACAATGCCCCAGCCGCATCCAGTGGCTCATTATCGCCATCGGCATCGTCACATTTGTCGTCTCCATGATTGGCTTCCTCGGTGCCCGTCGTCGTTTGGCCTGGTTGCTCTGGATCTACTTAAGCATCCTCACTTGCGTCCTTGTGTTGCTTATCGTCTTCACGGTGTTCTCGTTCGTTCTCAAGAAGCAAGGGTTTGGCACGTTCCTCAACGCGCAACTCCGGGATTACGACCCCCGCGATTACATCCCAGCGCTAAAGCACGCTGATTGCCAAGCTCGGTCCCTCTGGGCGTTCAAGAGAGATTGGGGAAGGGTGTCCACTATCAGCCTTGTTGTACTCATCGTCCTGGTGTTGATTTACACTATTGCCTGGTATGCGTTTATGAATGCTATAAATCAGCAAGTTTTTGTCGTCGTATAATGCCTCGGCGGCGTTGTAAGTTATTGACTTCTCGCTTGCGAACTTGCAACACGAAGGATTAGTAGTAAGTACCCACTACGAAGCTGATGCTATTTCAAGGTTTGCACTGTGCATGCTTGTGGATGGAACTTTGAGGAGTTTTCTTTGATCTGTGGAGTCTGAAGTTTTACACAATTAATCACAATATTGAAGATTTCCAAGCAGCAAAGAACTTTTTCAGGAGCAGGTCATGTGCGTTCTGCAGGTTCAGGCCATGTGGTCTCTGGAGAGTCGCTCTCTGTTTTGCAAAAGGATCCGTACATTATTCTGCAATAGCATATTCTGACTTTATTGGGATTTACGAATCGCAATGACTACTGTAGAACGAAAGCAATATAGCAGAACATCTTTTTTTTATAAATGCATTTTAAAGCAAATTGCTTCCTTTCATGCTTTGGTTTACTTATATTTTATTAAGATCGATTATTGCATATGAATTTTGTATTCGTAATGTTTATGGGAACAACGAATGTAACAACACTCCCTTAACATGTATTTGATGCCCTTTTCGTCAAATTCATTTAGCAATTTATGCTAGGAGAAACTTGTACGTGGGAAGAAATCTTTGATGGCAATCCAAAAGATTTTTGTTTCATCATTTTGATAAAATAAGAATTAAATATAGCAATTTTGCATTGGTGGAAAGCTACTCCAAAAGGATGGGCAAAACGCTACATGCATATCCAAAAGGACTAGAAGTATCTAGCCTTCTAATCATATGTTGACATATTGTTTTAAAAGGCAAAGATGAATGTAACCTTTACACTTGGCATGCATGGTTGGATAATTGGGATTGCATTTTGGTGCTCAAGTGTGTGTGTGTGTGTTTACATTTATATATTCATTTATATTTATATTTATATCAAGATACATTAATAAACAGGTGTGTACATGCATTATGCCATGTGACCGCTCTGTGTGTGTGTGTGTGTGAGAGAGAGAGAGAGAGAGAGAGAGAGAGAGAGAGAGTCTACATGTTCGTCTTCGAATTGTGCAATCTATTTTGATGACGTATATTCAATTCTACTTGCCTCTTATTATGTTCAGCAAGGCTGATCTTGCCTCTTTTATGTCTGAGGTGCTAGAAATCTTATGGTGTTCTAGCCATGGCAAAAAAAGCCTGCGTTTGCTTCCAGTATAGCAGCTTTGTTCTCCAAAGATGCATGGAGGTCTTAATATTCTTAATATCCATATGCACATTCTTGCTCATAAGGGGAAACTCATGCTGCAGTTTTTGCAAGGTTCTCAACCATGGGTTGCCATGATTCGTCATTTACTCTTGCATGTTGAATCTCCAGCTTTTGGTCATTGGCAGCTTTCCCAGTGGGAGTTTCCTTTTGGTTCTATGATAGGCAAAATCCCCGGTTGTCCTTACGGTTTCCCATCTGTTAATGGATTGGAAACATATCCTTTCTCACTTGGATTGGCATGGTAGTGATTCCTTGCAAAGCAACTCTTTCAAAGCTGAAAGTATACATTGGTCTAGAGTGTTCGCCCTTCCTTTGGCTTTGCAAGAGCCTCGACGTTTGTATTTTCTGAGTCTCAGGGGGATCCGTTTGGTTCAAGATGTTGTTGATGATGCTGAAATTCCCCTTACTTTTCCTTTGGCTATTGCCAAATTTGGCCTTGGAATGCAATAAAGTAAATGTATCAAGGCTATAAAAATCAAAATTTTGAGTTGTTTGATGTAAATCATAGGTTTTCAGCTCTAGATTTTGTTATGTTGGAAATAAGTATTTTAAAAGTATGCTGGAAACAAGTAGGTTTCCAGCTCTGGATTTTGAGTTCCTTTTGGAGTTTATGTTGGAAACAAGTATTTTTAAAAACTAGGGTTTTGGGCCCTGTATAAAGCAAAGTAAGTGCAATAAAGAAAGGAAATTTTGAGGGTATTGGAGAGGGCAGTGGTGAAGGTGATGCAAACATGGAGAGAGGAGAGGTGGTGAGTGACGTGGAGCATAAGGTTGGAAGGCAAGGGGATGAGGTGGTTGCGAAGAGGAGAGGGAGAGGCAGGGTGGAGAGGACAGGGAGAGGGCGGTGAGGCAGTGAGAGGGAGAGGCAAAGTAGAGAGGACAAGGTTGCAAAGGGAGAGGGAGAGGCAGGGTAGAGAGGAAAAGGTCATAAAGGGAGAGGGAGAGGCAAGGGAGATAAGAGGGACTTTATATTCAAAATAAAATTGTTTTTTGGCCCTATATAAAGAAATTAGGTCTCATTTTAAACTCATTGTTTAACTATCTCTCCACTCTCACACTCTAACACCCCTCCATCCCCCTCCCTCCCTCTCACACCCTCTCCCCCTCTCTCTCCATCCCCCATGGCCAGGACAAAGCAGATGGCCAAGAAGCTTGGCTAGCCTGCCACCCCTTCTAATGATAGCTCTGCCAGCACTCCACCACCAAGCCCAAAACCTATAGTAGAACCAACCCCCTTTAGGGGAACCATCTTGTGCTCAAAAGCTTCCAATGCAGAGGAATGAGAGGGTACTAGAAGACAAGGACATGGATACAAACACGGACACAAAAGAAGAGATGGAAGAGGATGTCTATCAATGGCGGAAGCAGAGGACTAAGCAAAGCATAGACCCATAACATCATCCATGCGCAAGCTAGGGTCCTCATACATGCTGGGGACATCGATAGCAATGGCCTTGCTTAGCACCTTAGCCACAACATCCACGCCTAGCATCACAACCACAGTGTACACACTCAGCCCCACAGTCACAACATCTGAGAATGAGAGATCCTCCCTTGCGAGGAGTTATAGGTTCAAATCGGGCACCGTGGCACTACTGGAGATCCGCAAGTATCAGAAGTCCGTTGATCTCCTCATCTTGAAGGTGAGGGTGGTGCATGAGGTGCTACAAGACATCAACCAAGGTGCCATGAATAGATGGTTTCAGAAGGAGAACTCTTTGATGATTTCTAGTTGGCCGCTATCCACAGGAGGAGCAGGGTAACAGTGGTGACTGCAAAGGATATGCAGTTTATCATACATCTTAGGAGACCCAAGAGTACATAGGGTTGTTTTTTGTACTCCGCCTTGGGCGATAGATGGAGATGGTGTATGTACTATGCCTTGGGCACTTCTTAATGTTGTATTTTATACATTTGAATCTAATAAAGTGTCCTTTTTTACAACACTTTTAGTTTATGCCTTTGTCATTACAATATCCAATTTCACTACATGCAATACTTTGAATATAATAAAGTGTTTTGAATTACAACATTTGTAGTCTATGTCTTTGTTATTGTGATATCCGATTTCCTTAAATGCAATATGAAAAAAGAAAATATTATTTTGCCAAGTTATCTTTGCAACCTCATTGTAACTTACATGCAATTCAAAGAAAGGAAATAATAACAAAGAAAGAAATCAATTGAAAATTGTAGTCTTTATTTCATTAGAGTGAGTTTACAAAGATAATTTCTATAGGGCACACTTCACTCTAGCCTACGTTTCTTTATGCTGGGTTCTGCAACCCCTTTGGCTCATTTAAGAAGAGAGGGTTGAATGAATCATCTCATTCTCAATCTCTTGGGGATCAGTGACCCCAACTAGCCACCTGCAATGGCTATGATGCTATGGAGCGGTCCGGACCATGTGTCTATTGAGAGCAAAAATAAAGCAACGCTGTGCTTTATTAGAACAACACAATCTGCAGTGTGATGGGGATAGGTTTCATTTTCACCATCTGACTAAGGACCCTGAACATCATAATGTTTAATTTTCCATCTGGTGATAACTGCCAATGGAAGACCAAAATGTTTTGGGCCACTTTTGCAATATATTGTCCAATTGAGGCCATCCCTCCCCCAAAGGATCCTCTGCTTCCACCCTTGCGACTAGTATATTCGTCAATCCACAAAATGTCCTAGAATGAACATCTTACCCTAGAATGAACATCTTACATCAACATCCTAAAACTTGATTTGTAATTATAAAAACATATTTATGGCATGAAAATTTAGGGTTTTGAAGTGATTACTTTTGTTTTTAATTTTCCAAGTTAACAAATTTTTTTTAAATTTTTATTGAACCTAGGTGCCCCAAGTCTTTTAAACATTGCATGACAACTTTTCAGCCCCAATAGAGCCTTGGAAGCATGAAATTTGACATCATGCAACTAGGGCCTACTTTTTGAACCCTAGAAGCGTGAAATTTGACATCATGCGACTAGGGCCTACTTTTTTCAAAAAGTATGCCTTTGTCACATGATGTCATATTTCATGTTTCCAGGACTCTGTTGGGGTTGCAAAGTGATGCCATGCTTTTCTAGGGACATCGGAGCACATGGCTTCAAGAGAAATATAAAAAAGAAATTGACTTGGAACCCTAAACCCTAGTGTTAGTGCCTTCAAAGTTATATGCATATTTAACCTTCTAGGATTGAGGAAACATATGGACTTTTGAATAAATTATATTTTTTGCTACTTCAATATATATATTTTATTGGAATTTATAAATCTTTTATTGTTTTATATCGCTTGCTTTTTTTGGCTTGCTTGCTTTTTATCGCTTGCTTTTTGGTAATCCTTAACTTAGTGCAAGCATCCTCTTCATTGATCTCTTGTCGGAGTCTTTACCAATCCTTTAAATAACTAATAAGAGACCCATTGAACTAGCACTAAGCTGTCTTAGTAAGTGTGAATGAAAAATAGTTCATGTACTCCTCCTTTATCGTGGCACCATTGATATGACAAAATCATACTAAACTCTGCAAGTGACTATAAGGGTCTTCATCTTTATTTCCCTTGAAATCTTGGAATTTGACTTTGATTGGAGTTGTTTGTTTTACCTTAATAGTCAGCGACTCAAGTTTTTCTAGTACTTCCTCAGCTTTGTCATCACCTTCATCGTGACATTACCCTATATTGGTGTGCACATGGTGGCGTCCCTTGGTAGGAAAAGGCATTGGCACCCACCTGCCACTGGAACCTTTGGCATTGGCCATTGAAGATGTGTATAGCCACACCCTTCTACTGGCACAGACCTCCGTGTTCAATTCCTTGGTAGTGGGGCATGACTAATTGTTCCCCCATGTCTATGACTATGCTTTTAGTCTTGGTCAAAAGCTTAGTCATGACTATGTTTAGTCTCCTATCTTTGTGCCTCTAACACATGTGTGGACCTCTGTTGTCATTCCCAACTCAAAATATGTCCAGCTTTAGAACTAGATTTATACTATCGGCTTGGAGAACGTGCTTGTAGCTCGAACTATGTTCAAACCTATTAGACTCTTCAGAGTGGATACTCTCTATGGATGACGGCTAAAAATCTTCTTGCCAGAGCTTGAAGATCGCCTCTATGTTGAAGGGTTCAAGTCATCTTGGATGTACATTCAAAATTCATGGGCTCACTTTTAGTGTTTGTATGGTATCCTGAAACTACTCTCTACACGCGGCCGAGTCTTTATCTATCTCCAGCTCATCTTCATAGGTGGTTCCCTGCATCCTCTTCTCTTCCATTGTTTGTCTCATACTAGCTCTAAATTCATAGCAGCTTCTTGGTCTTCCATATTATGCCAACCTCTTTGGCCTCTTTGTATGAATTCCTCTCATCTTGTCATGTTTCTTTCTCTCCTCACCGAGCATGTATTAGACATTCTGTAATCCTTAAATGATACAGAGCGCTACCACTCCTCAATCTAAAGACCAATCATCAAACAAATTTGCAAGATGCTGAAAGCCTCATATTGTCCTAAGGGAAACATTTTATAGTAGTTTTCTAGACCAAGTAGTTTTGTCTCAACTCAAGTCAACATAGACTATTATTAGTGGAATCTATGCACTCAATTATATGGACTCCTATCCTCAATCCAGTCAATTGCCCACTCAACATGTCAGAGAATCACTCCTAGTAGGATTTCCAAATGTTGATGGATTTTCTCCCTAACTTCTAAGTTGATTAGCTAATTGGGTCAACGTTTGCTTGGGTGTAGCTAATCGCGAAACTATTTTCCATGCCATTTTGGGGCCACAACATGATGGGCTTTTGGGTGAATATTTGAATTTTGTGCAGATCTGCGCTCTCGTCAAAAATTTTCCCGACGTCATGAATGTGCATTGGCATAATAATGAGATGCAATCCTATCATGGTTGATAGCATAGAGCTCAACACATGGCATTATATGCATTTACTCATGAGCACAGAGACTGTTGCTCTGCCTCTGGCCTAACTATATCACATAGCCTTTGCCTTGCCATGTTTGCTTGTGCAGCTTGAGTGCAGCTTCGCCATCTCTCACTGTGCAACATAATATTTTGCTGCGCTGACCACCGTGCTAGTTCTAGCACAACCACATTGGCCTGACTACAGCACAAAACTTTTGCCTTGACACTTGTCATTACGTAGCTTCACCATCTATCGTTGCACAACATAATCTTTTGTTGTGCTGACCACCGTGCTGGTTCAAGCAATGCTGTTGGCATGGAGAGACCACGTTGGCATGAAGACCACCGTGGCATGTCAATCTCTAAAGAGACCCCTTAAGGTCCATATCCGCAACCACCACATTGGATGTTGGAGCTATTTTAGTTCTAAACCAAGGAAAATAGTGTTATTTTAGAGATATTTTAGTCATATTACTCCTTGTGCAACAATTTCTCAACCACCGCACACGTTCTTGGAGCTATTTTAGTTCCAAGCTAAGGAAAATGTAGACATTTGCAATTCCTTGCAACCACCGTGCTGGTTATTAGAGTTATCAGAGTTCTAAAGCACGCTGGTTATTGGAACCATTTTTACTACAGTAAGAACAATTTTTTCAACAATTTATTGTGCTATGATCCCTACGGTTGTAGTAAAATGTAAATGAGGGTAGAAATATGCCATTTGTTCTTCTTTAGAGCCACTTTCACTACCGAAGTAATAGCCAACAATAGTTTTGGCGATAATGGTACTACATCAAAATTGAAACAAAAGAAATAACATTAAGAAATTACATCCGATAGTTTTTGCAATAATAATATTATATCAAAATTGAAACAAAATAAATTACATTTGAAGCAAACATTTAACAAAACAGATTACATACAGAGATGCTAGCACTTTGTTTTTGTGACACTTCTTTAAGCACTTGTCAACACCACCACTGTGGCAGGATTGGGTGTCACTTTTTGCCTTGTTAGCACTTTCTTACACTTTTGACCTGGTGCCTTCTATGCAGAGGACAATACGAGCACCTCGTAGTGCTATCATAGTAGGTAGGACTTTCTTACAATTTTGACTTGGAACTCCTCATATGCAGGGGACAATATGAGCACCTCGTAATTGAAATAACCTTTTTCATAGCAACTTCAAAAGTCAAGGCACTAGAAGAGGGAACTCAACTTGGAGGTGAGCTCAATTGAGTACAACATTCGACAGTGGGGATAGGGAAATCAATATGGTGGTGAGCTCCAGCACACTGATGCATGCTCTCAGTGTATTAAAGTTGATCACCAAGTTGAGTTCCTTCCCCAGTGTGGAAGGTTGTGTGCAATTACGAGAGGCTCAACACCAAGTTGAGTTCTCTACCAGTGCCTCACAGAATAACGATGACCCATTTCCCTTGGCACCCCTAGCTACAACATGGTTGGTCATGAGGTTTTTCTTTCAAGTCTTTCAAGGAATTGCCTTCATCATAGCAACTTCTTTCAAGGCACTGGCAGAGAGAACTCAACTTGGTGGTGAGCTCAATTGAGTAGAACATTCAATAGTGGTTGTGGAACTCAATTTGGTGATGAGGCCCAGCACACTGATGCATGCTCTCAGTGTGTTATAGCTTATCACCAAGTTGAGTTCTCCTTCCCTAGTGCCGAAGCTTGCACTCAATTACGAAAGTCTCATCACCAAGGTGAGTTCTTTGCCAGTGCTTGATGGAACAACGACGACCCGTTTCGCTTGGCTCCCCATCTTGCAACTCCCTTGGTCATGGCTATGGTTGGTGGAGTGTTGTAGGATGGAGAGCCAAGGCAAACAATGGATCCCATAACTTGGGTAGCATTATGAAGGGGCATGGAGGTTGCAGCAGAAGATTCATCATAGGGGTAGAAGGGGGCGTGTGGAAGGGTGTAGGAGAGAAATTTTCATGGGTGCGGTGAATTGTTTCTCTACCCTTAAGGCATTTATATAGCTAGACTTGCCGCCCTCCCACTCTTTCTCCCTTCGTTTCTTGTGTCAGTTGTGTGACTCTAGGTGCCTATCACTGCTAAGAGCACACAATCCACCAGTTTGATTATTCTGGTAGCCCAGCCTAGCATAGGCAGTCATCTACATCATCGTCTAGCCATGACGTGCAATTAAACGGTTTCCATGCTATAATTTCTTGGTCATCGGAGCCAAGATCATGATAACTCAATCATGATAACTCAATAGGATGAGGGGGGAGGAGCGGTGGCACATACACCCACCTTTGTTGGTAGCCCAGCCTAGCATAGACAGGCCATGGCATGCGATTAGATGGTTGCCATGGGAGAATTTCTCGGTCATCGGAGCCAAGATCATAATAATTCAATGGGATGAGGGGGGAGGAGTGGTGGCACATATAGCCAGCTTTGCTGGTAGCCCAACCTAGCATAGGTGGTCATATACATCATCGCCTAGCCATGATGTGCGATTAGATGGTTGCCATGGGAGAATTTATCGGCGGTCATCAGAGCCAAGATCATAATAATTTAATGGGATGAGGGGGGAGGAGCAGTGGCACATACACCCAGCTTTGTTGGTAGCCCAGCGTAGGTGATCATATACATCATCGTATGTGTGATTAGATGGTTTCCATGGGAGAGTTTCTCGATCATTGAAAAATTCTAACAGTCTGATATGTTCTTACAATCTATCTCCATAACAATAGTTCTCATTCTAAAGTATTGTTATTACAGCCTAATAAACCTAAACCGACTGAATGCTAATCTAAGCTTTTAAACTCGATATTGGTCCCCCATGCAAAGTCATTGTTATTGCAGTCTGATTCCGGCTCATTTCGGCTCAGTGCTAATCTGAGCCTGTGAATTAGATGGTTCCTCACGCACAATAATGGTTATTATAATCTAATTTTGACTGAATGCTAATCTGAACCTATGAATTAGTCGGTCCCTCATGCACGGTCATTGTCACACAAAAACAATCTCGGTGGCTGTTTGGGATTAGTATATAGTTTGGAATTTATATTTTCCCTGTTTGGGATTTATTGATTGTTATTTATTGAAACAAGCGCGGTGGTTGTTTGGGATTTACTAAAGATTATATTTTGTGGGGGTTGCAGTTAAATCCTAAACCAACAAAAATGCATTTTGTTGAGAGTGCCTACCTCCTCTAGCCTTAACTATCATACAACTAACCTATCATATTCATTAATGTAATGTGTGGGGAATCTATCGATACACGGATCTTCAAAGATGGCAAAGATCTCACTGGATTACATCGTTGAGCATGTCAAGACGGCTTGATTTGATAGATTAGAATAGTGAACAATTACATCTTAGATAGTAGGAGAGCAAACTAGTTTAAAATCCTGATAGGTCTCAAGTGAAGGAACAGCGGCAGAGGAATAGAGATGGAAAGCCACATAGGCAATGACATTTTTCCTGCCGCTTGTCTTGAGCTTGATGAAGCCATTTCGCAAGGGGTCCCTCAACAACCCAAGATTTTTGTAGATGAGATTGATCGCTTGGAGAAGGAACATAGAGTTCCCAAGAGTCTCATTTACAAGATGGTCATATTGCATGAGGAACTATGGGAAGGCATTCAATACTATAAGAACCCACAGTTTGCGAAGTATGTTGCTGAAGGCTCCCATTGTACATAGATATAAAGTCCTTCAAAGATCTCGAACTTTATCTCTTAGAATCTTGGATATATATTACCCATGACTTTTTTAGGGATTGACCACCCCTCTAATACAGTCAGCTTTTGAATAGAACTTGAGTTAAGTAGTAAATTGTCTTCTTTGCAAAAAAAAGAAGTAAATTGTCTTTGTATTTATCCATACTTAGATACGATGGTGGTCTCTTTACAAAATGTAGAAGAGTAAAACTTGGTTGTATACTACCTGGGTATATAACTTTAGGGGCTGACTATACATTTGACTTTTCTATATAACTTCAGTTGTAAAGCAATAATTCGCCATTTATCCATCCTTGGATACGACTGCTTCACTCAGATGGACCTTATAATTTGAAAATGTTGCAGTTAGTTGGATTCAAAGGTTCTATTAAGTTATGACTACTTCACTCATGATGTGTGACTAGATGGTAATTATAACCGTGTGATATGTTCTTACAGTCTATCCTAGCTTAATGCTAGTTCTCATTCTAAACTATTGTTACTATAGCCTGATAAACCGACTGAATGCTAATCTAAGCTTGTGAGCTAGATGCAAAGTCATTATTATTACAGTCTGTGATTCTGGCTCAATGCTAATATGATCTTGTGAATTAGATGGTCCGTCATGCACAGTCATTGTAATTACAGTCTGATTTCGATTGAATGCTAATCTGAACCTATGAATTAGATGGTTCCTCATGCACAGTCATTGTCACTAAAACAAGCTCAGTGGTTGTTTGGGATTAGTATACTATTTGGGATTTACATTTTTTCTTGTTTGGGATTTATTGAAACAAGCGTGGTGGTTGTTTGGGATTTACTAAATGTTATATTTTGTGGGGGTTGCAGGTAATCCTAAACCAACACAAATGCATTTCATTGTGCCAGTGCCTACCTCCTCTAGCCTTAACTGGTGTTTGAGCTGACCCAATCACGATTGCATGATGTTTCAACCACCGAGCTAGTTTAGGACAATCACATTAAATCCAAGCAAGCCTGGCTCTGGTGTTTGAGTTGAACCAGCCACACAATTGAATGATATTCCAACACCGAGTTGGTTTAGGACAATCACATAACTGTGTTTGAGCTAACCCAACCACAATTGCATGATTTTCCAACCACCGAGCTGGTTTAGGACAATCACATTAAGTCCGCGACTAGCCTAGTTCTGATGTTTGAGCTAAACTAGCCACACGGTTGCATGATATTCCAACCACCGGGCTAGCCAGGCTAGCAGCCTAGTAAACTATCCCAAAGCTCAATCACAAACAACCACTGGGCTGGTTTAGGCAACCACTGACCTGCATTGTATCAAGAAATGAAACAAGTAAACTATCCCAAAGCTCAATCACAAGCAACCACTTGGATGGTTTAGGCAACCATTGACCTGCATTGTATCAAGCATGTGTATGATGTGGTCGTCAAACATCTTACATCCCGTCTGCTTTCTACAGATGTCCTTGTTATTTGGGAAAACTCAAGAGAGATGCATGAAGAGTGGAAGCAATGTCTGATCATCCCGATCCGAGTAGTCTATGGGCTTCAATAGAATGCAAGAAAAGGAGAGACAACATAAGTGCAAAAGTCATTACAATAGTGGTGACTTTTTGGCACGAAAATACAAGGTGTTAGTAGGGTTGTCACTCTATGAACTTTAGAGTGCAGGCTAAAGCTTGTGAAGACTCGAGAATGGTATTTACTTGAATGGCCCGATGTTGCTTCCTTGAATGCTATAAAAAATCGTGACATCATAGATCGTTTTCTTTGCTCTGATGGCAATGATCAAATGTGTGCATCTGCACAACTGCTTCCTATTGCTGCTCTACAAGGAGTCTTCTGTTCCTTGTGCCTTGACCAAGATTTTCAGCTTTTCTATCTCGTAGCCTCTGTTTGCTTCTCTTGTAAGACATGGCGAGCTGCATGTTGCCATGGCGACGATCAATGAAAGACGATAATGCCAAACCAAAACAGAGAGAAGCTAGTTGCTGGTGAGGCAAGCAAAGAATAGAAGACAACTTACCCAAAAGAAGACAATGGCAAACAAAGTATGCGCAAGGTCATGTTGCAGGTTGCAGGGCATTTGTAGGGTGGGGGCAGGTTGCAGGTACTTAGTCTTCCAAGATTTGATGGGCGAGAGGTGTGAAAATTCAAAATTCACGAGAGTAGCAAAATTTCAACCCGCCGATTTTCCCCCCTCTGGTGATACACGTCAGCAGAATTGGATATCTCAAACAAGTGCAAGGTGGCCTAAAATTCTTGAAAAACACAAATAGGCCAAAGGGCACGCTATCGAGTTTGGTGCTGTGTATTATTAAATGCAATGACCTTTGGCATGCTTATGAGCCATATAGAAAGCAAGTGCATGGAAAAAGAAACGATTCAAAATTGAAAATAGTGTTGGATTTATTAAAAAATATTTTCACATGCATAAATTGCACTTTTCCAACTCATTCTATTTTAGGGTGAATCTAGATACCAATACCAACAATGACCAATGTTTTAAAACCAGCATGCACTACTCCCAATAGTTTGGATTTCAAATTTTCAATCCGTTTTGGTTTTCCACAAATCAAAAAAAAGTTATGGAGTGTGCCCTCAAATGGGTGTGCATCACTTTAGCACAACATTGGAGGCCCATTAACCCATGCATAATGATCTCATTTAGGTGTGTCCTTAGGTTGAGGAGAAGCTCACATAGTGTACTTTAGAATGATTACTTGATTGCATGTATATATAGAACAAAATTTTGACGTTTTTGAATAAATTGCTACATCCTATAGTCTTTGGGATGCATGAAACATAGCACTTGTAATGCTTTAACGGTATTGTTCCAAATCCTTATTCCATAATTTTTTCCTTTCATGTTCAAGTTGGAATGTGTACTACAACTTGAAGACAAAGTTTGCCAAATTCCATTGAGCGATGCATAAGTTATGGGTCATGCAAGATACCCATATACTGAAAAGTCCTTGAACCTCACCAAAAATGGCTACACCCAAGCAAAAAATGACCCAATTACCATTGATTGATCTCAGTGCAAGTGTGGTCATAAGAAAAGATGCCCTCTCTTGCAATTCGAGGGTTGCTGTATAACAATGTTGGGATAGATGGAATTAGACATTGGTGTAACTAACATAGTCTGACACACTGTGTGATCAAATTGTATGAAGACGTGTACAAATGGTGTTTTCTCCTTTGTGTTAATTCCTCTCTTTGGGAGTAGAAGAGACGAATTAACACACAGTAACAAACACCATCTGTATTATAAAAATTATCGTTTCATTACAATAGCTCATGGCTACACAATCTCCTAACAATTCCACTCAGACTTGGACTCACCTTACCTTGCCTTGGCTCGGACTAGAAGCTTCATCATCTAGCAGTCTTTCCTAGAGTCTCTCTAGTTCTGTACTACCTCACTATCTACATAGAAGTTAGATTCATCCAAAAGTAATGTCTAAAGAGTCTCTCTCTCTACGTAATCTCAATTTCTACCTCTAAGCAAGAGCTTCATTGACTCAATCAAAGGCAAGCTCATTGCTAACAAAGCTTCATTGACTTAATCAAAGGCAACCTCATTGCTAACAAGGTAGACCATGTTCCACCATTGGTTGCTACTATTAGTTCCCTTTATTCCGAGTCTTGGATATGTAGAATTTCACCATCTTGCCAACTGGCACTGATCAGGTTTTTCACCACTCCTATGTTTGCTTCCATGTAAGCTTTTTATGTCGAGTTCCTTGCTACCGAGTTAGTAAGTCCTCAACCTCTTGTTAACCAGAAGTTAACACGAATCAAGGCACAAAAGAATGTGTTACCTGGGTCATAAAACAACTTTGGGTTGAGGCCTTGAGTAATAAAATTAGGTTTACAATTGAGTGTCCTTTGATCTTAGGATTCAAAATGTCATGTTTTATAACACAACCACCTATAGAACTTGATGGGATAATTGCCTGCATGTGGGTGAGATGTAGAGAGCCACTAGCATGAGTCAAGAGTATGTTAAACTATGTGTTTGAGAGGAGATGTTGGGAATAGAGAGTACAAGATATAGGATTAAGTGCCATGTTCAAGAGTGCACTTGCAAGGCTCGAAGATGGGAGATCTTCTGGTGCCTGACATTTGTATCTTGTTGATACAATCCATCTTTATTATCTTTTGGTTGCTTGACTTTTGTATCCTATTGAGACAATTCATCTTGTAGTTGCTCGACTTTTGTATCCTTCTGAGACAATTCATATCTTATACTTCCTTGGTAAAATAAATCTTTTATAGAATGCTTTGGTCTCTAGTTTTGAGTATTCTTGGTTATGAATCTTTTTACATTTCAGTGTATGAATGTTTCAATGTTTGTAAGTGTATCAAATGTGTGATGCATTCTCTCATGTTAAAATAAGTGTTAAGAGAGCACTCTACAATAAGGAACTCAATAATATTTTATTACTATAGATGAAATCTAATTGGTGATGAAAAGACTTAGAAATAAATATCTAACCTGGGGTGATAGTTTGTTTGGCACGAGCTACACCAAATGTGAGTATAGAATCGGCCTAGCTAGTGAGTTCATCTATTAAATCCCATAGATTTAACAAGAGATAGACCTAGATATAGAGGAATTAGTAAACACAAAATTGCATCAAGGAATCTACCTTTGTTGGTGCTAAGTTTCTCCACACAAGGTGGTCAAAAACGTTTCCAACATTTAGTATATTTGTTGGGAGCCAACATTTTGGGATGACAATCTTGTGTAAGGAAGATGGACCCTCTAGTAACACCTTCTATTAGGGAGTTGAAGTGTGTGCTTGCAACATTAATACCATCAACATTTGATAGTGCATTAGAATTCAAAATTTTAAGTCATATCATAATTACTTGTCAAATCAAGTGGATAGACTTGTCTCATAGAGCATTCATTGCCTTCATAGTAGAAGTCATAGACGTGGCCGGAGGAGATGAGTGATGCAGATGTTGATCCTCAAACTAGGAGATGTAAATACCAACTATCATACTGAATGCTACCAACCCTTGCACAGACGCTTTCACTGACTTCTAGGTACAATTTTTCATACCGACGTTTTTCAAAACTGGTGAATATATCTCAAAATGCTTGGGATAATGTCAAAGAAAGATTGGTAATATTGGCTCAGAGGCCATATGAAGATTTTGCTTCAAAAGAATTCCACACTAATGCTTGTAAGAGTAAGTTCAAGAGCAAAAAAAGACTATTCAAGAGTTGATGCTTTATGCAATGTCAACAGAGGCAACATATGGTATCAACATCAGTACATACTACTAACACAAGATATACTTTTTCTAAAATGTTTTCTATGCAAGTACATAAAGATTTTGTAGTAGACAAGATAGATGCAAGAACTAGTCATGAGTTCTAGCAGAGTTCCTATAAAGAGGAAGAGGTGCAGACGAGGAAATGATGCAAGCTTTAAAGACTATTCAAGATTGAATTGATGCAGAGAATGAGAAGCTCAAAGATCAACAATACACTGATACTGACCCTATTACAGAAGAACTTGATATGATTATAAAGCCAGATCCTATTACAAAAGAACCTGATGGGATTATAGATGAACCAGAGACTGGTACAAAATAGTTCGGAGAACAGGTTACCCCAATGCAAGATGCAAGTCATGAGCAGTACCGTGATGATGATCCATTAGTTTCTTTGCCAGTAGAAACGGATGTAGAACTTGATGAATCAAATGTTTAAATGGGTTCAGGTCACAATGATTTTTTATGAACAAAAGTCCTTGTACCACTGGGTGTGCCAGTGTAGACAAATGCTACTTGGGTACTCGTGGACTATATCTATTTTGATAAGTAATAGAAAGCACATGCAAAACCTTAGTAGGGGTAGTTAGAAAGCAACCGCTTCAAAAGCGTGTACAATGCTAGTAGTCGAAATTATCATATAGACATGATAGTAGTTCTCTATTATAGTAGTTGTTGGTTAAAAAGTTCAGAAGTTCTAAATGAGGATATATTCTCTATCTGCAGATCCTTATTTTGTCTAGTTTCAACTATGTTTCCTATCTTGTATAGTACTGATTTTTCAACAGTAATGGAATGGATATCAATCAGTATTATTCATTCTGATATTTATTTATTCTGAATTCGGAATTGAAATGTCAGTTGTCGAAAGTTCTTACTGAACTTTCAATGGTATTCTATTTATTCTAATAGGTAGTTTTTCTAAATATGTCTCTACCTATTACACTAACTCAAACATTAACACTACAATGATCTCATAAATCTAGTTATTTTGACAATAGGCCTTTAGAGAGGGAAGTACTTCAAACAAGGCTCATGCCACTTGGGATCAAGTGAAAGAGATAGCCACAAGAGTGAAAGAATAATGATGTAGGCCATAGAGCAAGAGCTATGAGTAGCTCAACCTCCCATGTCAGCAAGTCCAAGTAGAGAAATTGTGTGGTGTCTAACCGGAGTGTCCCATGCTGCACTACTACACACGCATCCTATTGCAACGTTTACATACCGACGATTAGCGCCCGCTTAGCGTTAATCGTCGGTATAAAAATCGGGTGTCGTAAATCGTCGCTATATAGCGACTTTTAATATAGCGACGTTAGTAAAAGTCGCTATATAGCGACTTTTAAAAGTCGCTATATAGCGACTTTTAAAAGTCGCTATATAGCGACTTTTAAAAGTCGCTATATAGCGACTTTTAAAAGTCGCTATATAGCGACGTTAGTAAAAGTCGCTATATAGCGACTTTTAAAGGTCGCTATATAGCGACACTGAGACACTAAATTATAGCGACGTTTTACAGAGAGGTTTTTTTTTTTTTTTAGCCTTAAAATTTATTTTCTTCCAATGACAAAATTTTTTAAATTTTCATACATGTTTGAGCTCATAGAGAATTAAAAAATGAGAGCATGTACATCAAGCCTTTGAAGCTCATATATTCATGTCCAAGTTTGAGATGAGAAAAATCAAATTAAATAAGAGCATTTACATCAACTGTTTCATCTTGAGCCAAGTCTAAGGTGCCAAGCAAGTCTATCTCCAACTCTATACCGAGTTGATCTCGTATATCATCATCGTACTCTAGCATCGTACGTTCACCTAAAAGTATTTGATCATCTTCTTCAATTAAGCTTAAGTGTGGTGATTGATCTTGACGATTGTTGTCTTCCTCGTCAATATCGTGATCTCCATCCTCCTCCCGTGCGATGTCATTATGCGCATCTTCCTCTTGCCTCATATGGTGATCTACATCTTCTTCGCTAGATTCATCAATTGGATCCAGATTTGGTAGTGGCATCTCCATATCCACATCTCGATCTTCAAAAATCTGCTTACTTCGTGGTGCAACTTGGATCACGTACCACCATCTTGGATCAGAACGATCCGGATGAAAAACCACCTATATTGAAGATGAAAAATCACGTGCCAAATGTCGTCAATTATATATATATCAATGGACTTAAAAAACGAAAGCTTCGACTAATTAAATCATTAGTATGCACCTGCTCACAGTGCTCGGGAAGAACAAAAGTATCACTTTCATCGGTCCAATGTTTGGTGGATTCTATTGCAAAGAGACCGCTACCATCTTTTCTCACAGTTGCATGGGGACCGTTGTAAGTAGTTCTAAACCATTTTACATCAAGAATGAAAATAGTAAATCGTCTGAAATCAATTTCATAGATGTCGCGTATGGTTCCACAATAATCCAACTGTGAGGAGAGAAGATTGGTATCCGAAGCACTTGCTCGGCTATCTTGTGTGAAGTTAGCCATGACTCCACAATCATACGTGACTCTCTTTGAATCGATGCGTTCTATGCGAAAATGTCGTCCATATGACCATAATGCACTGTACTTTTTGTGCTGTAAAAGAGCATCATTAAAACAATGAAGATGCACCTATTTTATAGCATATATTGCCACAAATAATTACTTAATTACATCAAGAGATAAGAAACTTACATGCACCATACATCCAGATGATAACTCCCGCTCGCGCTCGTCTATTGTCTCTCCATCACGTTCGGCTTTACGTATAGCAAGTTGTAGCCAATCAAGTGACATGTGAGTAGGGAGAAGAGCCAGATCTCGTGGATATGGTTGTGATCGCCTGTACATTACTCTGAATCTCGTCCTTGCATTTATTCTTTCTGCTTTGGCCACTTCATATCTCTCAATCCACTTCTGCATCTCAGGGCTATTGAGGATACAAAACTTATTGAATTTCTCCATTTGCTCTTCGCTCATCTTTCTTTCAATCCCTTTTCCTTGGGGGACCTCGCCAATGATGCGATCATCATCCTTGTTGTGCCAAGCTTGCGGCATATCAGGATCCGTGGATGCAAGAAACTCTGTGATATATACTAATGACTCTTGCACAAGCCATCCCTCTGCCATGCTTGGTTCTGGTCTTGCTCTTTGTCTTACAAACCCCTTTAAAGTTTTCATAAACCGCTCGAGAAAAAACATCCATCGATTATGAACGGTACCTGCTATAGCCACCTCATCAACTATGTGCACAAGCAAGTGGACTTGAGTTGTCATAATGCTTGAGGGAAAGTGCTTCTCAAGCAAGCATACGGCTTCGATGGATTCCACCCTAGCCTTCTCGATGCTCGATATAGAGATCTCTTTTTGAGATATCCACCTATTTCACATGTCCATGCATATGTAAGATATTTGAGATATCCACCTATTTCACATGTCCATGAAGAAAATACATAATGCAAATTGATAGTAAGCATACCTCACAATACCACAGATCTTGAATATAGCATTTCTAACATCTTCTTGTAAGCACCCTTTTATTGTAATTGGAAGGATGAACTATCAAAGCAACAATGAAATCATGTCAACAATATAACATAATAATAATTACGCTAATGCATCACTATTATCGGTACACTAATTCTACTTAGAATACCTGTAAGACCTTGTGCCAATCATGGGACTTGAGGCCACTAAGCTTATTGTCCTTTGAAAATGCTCCTTTCAAGCAACGCATGTACCCTGTCGGTGTTTGAAAAGAGGCAATGTCTGCCTTGATCGCTGCCTCCTCCCTCGTAGAGAGGATCCACGTTGCTTTCGGGAGGACAACTTTTCCTGAAGCATGCACTTGGGGCCACAAACGAGACATCCTATTCATAGCACGCAAGTCTTCTCGCACTCCTCTCGAGTCCTTGGAACCAACCAAGTGTGCCCAAATGGTAGCCCCCACATTCTTAAAGATATGCATGGGATCAAGAGATGATTGATTTGTAACTGACCCCAATAAGGAAGCTCGTGAAAGATCGATAGCCTCTTCATACCAGGAGGAGGTTCCTCTCCATTCTCCCTCCAAGCTTGAATCCAATCACTTGCTTTCAAATATGATGGTGGTGGATCAAGCTGACCTCCACGTGCGAGATGGTCGAGCGGAAGGTATCGAGCATGACCTTCATAAACATTTTTCCTCATGTGTTTGGAGTAGCGTGCAAGCGATTTCAGAGCGGGTCCACAAACAGGACAAGCATGGTACCCACTTGTAACAAGCCCTGCACGCGTGCATGAATATGTTAGTACAAGACATGCGTGCAAAAGAGAGTAAAAAAAGCATAATCCCTCATTGTACATGTAAAGACATAACCACGTACCTGTGCACTCTCCATATCCTGGGTAGTCATGCATGGTCCACATCAAGATACCCCTGACGGAAATATCATTGGTATGCTTAGGAGCTCTGGAAATATCAAAGACCTGCACTCCTCTCCATAATATCTGTAACTCCTCTATCAAAGGTGCCATGTACACGTCCATGTTTCTTGCCTTGTACTTTCTTGGCACAAGTAGTGCAAGCATGAGGTGTCCCTTTTTTATTGTTAGCCATGGTGGGAAATTGTAATTCACCACGACTATGGGCCATGTCGCCCAAGATGTCGAGCGTAACCCGAAAGGATTCACGCCGTCCATGGCTAGCCCAAGATGTAAGTTGCGTGGCTCTCTCGCAAAGTCCGGCCACTGATTATCTATGTGCTTCCAAGCCGCACAATCTGCAGGAATCCTCAGTGTGTGATCAGTGGACCGATGAGATGCATGCCATGTCATCAACTCCGCTATGGATTTGCATCGAAACATGTGTTGTATCCTTGCAATGATGGGAAAGTGTCTTAAGACCTTTACCGGTATCCTCTCACCCTGCAAGTCATCTCTATATCATTGTTCCCCACACTTTGGACAACTAGCCAAATCTCCATGCTCACGACGAAAGAGAATACAATCATTACGGCAAGCATGGATGGTATCATAATCCATACCCACCATTGTTAGCATCTTTTTCGCTTCATCTCTTGATGCGGGCATGGTATTTGGTGCAGGCAACATCTTTTGGAGCAACCTATGACAAAGACACTATCCAAATGATGATTCTCAAAACAAACAATATCCAAATAATGAGTCAATCAAATTAATGCAAGGGCTAACCTCATTAAGGCCGAGACACTTGTATCCGACCACCCATACTGTACTTGTAGATTCAAGATTGAGAGACAAGCATGTAGTTTAGACATCCTGGCACCCTCGTACAATTGTGTTGATTGCAACTCTCGCATTTTCACCTCAGACTCTGACATCACGTGTAAGTGGGATGTAGTGCCCCTAAAAATGGAATCCATCATGTCGACCATACCCTCATCATCATCTGGGAGACTATAGTCTTGTTGAAAGTGAGAAGGTATATGTGTACCCTCGTCACCCTCGTCATCCTGTCATAAGCTCATTCGTGTAAATAGAAGATCTTCTAATTCCGGGTATACAATAAGATTGCGAACTTAAATAGCTTTGACTTACCGATGATCCATCAACATGTGCAACACCAACGGGGGGTACTGGTTCCGGCTCCTCCCCATACATCCGCAAGTGGCGCATGATAATACGACGTTGATGTCGTACTTCTCGCTTGCAATGAGTGCAATGACAATATAACCTCTCCGTAAGCCACTTCGTGCTTCTGGGCGTTGGCGCATCATCAGATGAGCTTCCACTCGTCCCTTCCATCTACACTTATAAAACCAAAACATAAGCATGAAGAGGAGATGTACACAATTATGAGCATAGCATGTTTAATTTGAGCTTCTCTTGAGGCTATATAAAAAGAATGACATCGCTATATAGTAAGGATTGAAACAAAAAATCCTATATAGTAAGGCTATGTAGTAAGAGGAGATATTGACAATTATAGGCATAGCATGTTTGAGCTTCACAGGAGGCCTCATTAAAAAATAAACAGTAAGCGTCGCTATATAGCGACGCTCTGTTCCGTCGCTATATAGCGACGATTTTAATTTAAAGCGTCGCTATATAGCGACGTTTTAGATTAAAAACGTCACTATATAGCAACGAATAAGCGTCGCTATATAGCGACGCTGCGGGTTAAAACCCAAAACGCCGAAACCCGCGGCGTTTTGCTCAAAGCTTTCCTAATCTCTCAAGTAAGCTCTCCAAAATCTCCTCCCACCTATTTTCACTGACCTCCCATCTATTCCAAGCAACCTCCTACCCTATTTCCCACTCCTCACCCTTCTCCTACCTCTTGTGCACCCTCTCTCTCCTTTTTCCCTCTTTGGTTTCCAGAAAGAAAGTTCTTCAAAAGGTGAGTTTCTTTCAACAATGTAGGTTGTTTGTTTGTTAGCTTTGGTTTTGTGAGTGTTTCTACTTGTATTGCTAAAGTTTTAAACTAGTTTTCATGCTTGATTAGAAAGGATTCAAACAAAAAACAAAATTTCAAGAAAGAAAGAAAGAAAGAAACATACCTCTTCTTCCTGTATTTCTCTTCCTTCTCTTCCTTCTCTTCTCCTCAATCTCCTCCTTTCCTTGTCTCCTCAATCTTCTCTTTCCTTGTCTCCTTTCAAGAAGTTGCTTTTGTGATCTCCTCTTTCCACTAACATCTTATTTGAAAAAATGGGTTGTTTTCTCTCTTTTGTAGGGCCAGTCCACTACACCGAGCGGGACATAGTCTCTCTTTTGTGGGCCCAGTCCACTACACCGAGCGGGACATACTTTTACAGGTAAGTGCTTCCTCTTCTTTCCATTTAAGCTTTTTGTTATTTGCATTGGCCTGCAGCTAGCGCCTTAAGTGCTAGCTGCAATGATGGGCGTAGGAACCCTCTCTTCCCCCTTCTCTTTTTCTCATTTTCCCCCTTCTCTTTTTTCCCTCTTCTCTTATTCTCTCTTTCCCCCTTCTCTCTTTCCCCCTCTCTCTTTTCCCTTCTCTCTTTCCTTTCCCCCTTATTCTCTATTTCTGCATCCCTCTTATTCTCTTATGCTTATGCTTCTCTCATTCCCCCTTCTCTATTTCCCCCTTCTCTCATTCGCATAAGCTCTTTTTCCGCAAGAGCTTATGCGGAAATAGAGAATGAGAGAAGCATATGCTTCTCTCATTCTCTTTTTCCACACAAGCTCCTTCTCTTTTTCCGCATGACCATAAGCATGAGCTTATGCTTATGCTTATGCATAAGCATAAGCATAAGCATAAGCATAAGCTCATGCTTATGCTCATTCATGAGCATGAGCTTATGCGTAAGTTTCCGCATAAGCTCCTTCTCTCATTCCGCATAAGCTCCTTCTCTATTTTCGCATGAGCATAAGCATGAGCTTATGCTTATGCTCATTCATGAGCATGAGCTTATGCGTAAGTTTCCGCATAAGCTTATGCGGAAATAGAGAATGAGAGAAGCTTATGCTTCTCTCATTCTCTTTTTCTGCATAAGCTCCTTCTCTCATTCCGCATAAGCTCCTTCTCTATTTCCGCATGAGCATAAGCATGAGCTTATGCTCATTCATGAGCATGAGCTTATGCGTAAGTTTCCGATTAAGCTTATGCGGAAATAGAGAATGAGAGAAGCTTATGCTTCTCTCATTCTCTTTTTCCGCATAAGCTCCTTCTCTCATTCCGCATAAGCTCCTTCTCTATTTCCGCATGAGCATAAGCATGAGCTTATGCTTATGCTTATGCATAAGCATAAGCATAAGCTCATGCTTATGCTCATTCATGAGCATGAGCTTATGCGTAAGTTTCCGCATAAGCTCCTTCTCTCATTCCGCATAAGCTCCTTCTCTATTTCCGCATGAGCATAAGCATGAGCTTATGCTTATGCTTCTGCATAAGCATAAGCATAAGCTCATGCTTATGCTCATTCATGAGCATGAGCTTATGCGTAAGTTTCCGCAAGAGCTTATGCGGAAATAGAGAATGAGAGAAGCATATGCTTCTCTCATTCTCTTTTTCCGCATAAGCTCCTTCTCTCATTCCGCATAAGCTCCTTCTCTATTTCCGCATGAGCATAAGCATGAGCTTATGCTTATGCTTATGCATAAGCATAAGCATAAGCTCATGCTTATGCTCATTCATGAGCATGAGCTTATGCGTAAGTTTCCGCAAGAGCTTATGCGGAAATAGAGAATGAGAGAAGCATATGCTTCTCTCATTCTCTTTTTCCGCATAAGCTCCTTCTCTCATTCCGCATGAGCATAAGCATGAGCTTATGCTTATGCTTATGCATAAGCATAAGCATAAGCTCATGCTTATGCTCATTCATGAGCATGAGCTTATGCGTAAGTTTCCGCAAGAGCTTATGCGGAAATAGAGAATGAGAGAAGCATATGCTTCTCTCATTCTCTTTTTCCGCATAAGCTCCTTCTCTCATTCCGCATAAGCTCCTTCTCTATTTCCGCATGAGCATAAGCATGAGCTTATGCTTATGCTTATGCATAAGCATAAGCATAAGCATAAGCTCATGCTTATGCTCATGCATGAGCATGAGCTTATACTTATGCTTATGCATAAGCATAAGCATAAGCATGCGGAAATAGAGAAGGAGCTTATGCGGAATGAGAGAAGGAGCTTATCATGAGCTTATGCGCAAGTTTCCGCAAGAGCTTATGCGCAAGTTTCCGCAAGTTTCCGCAAGCATAAGCATAAGCATAAGCATAAGCTCATGCTTATGCTCATGCAAGTTTCCGCAAGTTTCCGCATGAGCTCCTTCTCTTTTTCCGCATAAGCTCCTTCTCTTTTTCCGCATAAGCTCCTTCTCTATTTTCGCATGAGCATAAGCATAAGCATAAGCTCATGCTTATGCTCATGCATGAGCATGAGCTTATGCGCAAGTTTCCGCAAGAGCTTATGCGCAAGTTTCCGCAAGTTTCCGCAAGTTTCCACAAGCATAAGCATAAGCTCATGCTTATGCTCATGCAAGTTTCCGCAAGTTTCCGCATGAGCTCCTTCTCTTTTTCCGCATAAGCTCCTTCTCTCATTCCGCATAAGCTCCTTCTCTATTTCCGCATGAGCATAAGCATAAGCATAAGCTCATGCTTATGCTCATACATGAGCATGAGCTTATGCGCAAGTTTCCGCAAGAGCTAATGCTCAAGTTTCCGCAAGTTTCCGCAAGTTTCCGCAAGCATAAGCATAAGCTCATGCTTATGCTCATGCATGAGCATGAGCTTATGCGCAAGTTTCCGCAAGAGCTTATCCGCAAGTTTCCGCAAGTGCTCCTTCTCTTTTTCCGCATAAGCTCCTTCTCTTTTTCCGCATGAGCATAAGCATGAGCTTATGCTTATGCTTATGCATAAGCATAAGCATAAGCTCATGCTTATGCTCATTCATGAGCATGAGCTTATGCGTAAGTTTCCGCAAGAGCTTATGCGGAAATAGAGAATGAGAGAAGCATATGCTTCTCTCATTCTCTTTTTCCGCATAAGCTCCTTCTCTCATTCCGCATAAGCTCCTTCTCTATTTCCGCATGAGCTTATGCGCAAGTTTCCGCAAGAGCTTATGCGCAAGTTTCCGCAAGTTTCCGCAAGAGCTTATGCATGAGCATGAGCTTATGCTTCTCTCCTTCTCTATTTCCGCATATGCGGAAACATGAGCATAAGCTCATGCTCACCCATGAGCATCCGCATAAGCTCATGCAGAAAAAGAGAAGGAGCTTATGCGGAAATAGAGAATGAGTTTCCGCATAAGCTCTTTCTCTTTTTCCGAATAAGCTCTTTCTCTTTCTCTTTTGCGTGAGCATATGCGGAAATAGAGAATGAGAGAAGCTTATGCTTCTCTCCTCCTCTATTTTCGCATATGCGGAAACATGAGCATAAGCTCATGCTCACCCATGAGCATAAGCATAAGCTCATGCGGAAAAAGAGAAGGAGCTTATGCGGAAATAGAGAATGAGAGATGCTTCTCTCCTTCTCTTTTTCTGCATAAGCTCCTTCTCTTTTTCCGCATGAGCATAAGCATGCGGAAACTCATCCTTCTCATGCTTATGCTCATGCATGTGCATGAGCTTATGCTTAAGTTTCCGCATAAGCTCATGCTTATGCGTGAGCTTATGCGGAAATAGAGAATGAGAGAAGCATAAGCTCATTCTCTATTTCTGCATAAGCTCATTCTCTATTTACCACTCTATTTCCCCCTTCTCTCATTTCCCCCTTCTCTCATTCTCTATTTTCCCTCATCTCTTTCCCTTTCTCTCATTCTCTATTTCCTCATTCTCATTCTTTTCTTTCCTTTACATCTTCTTTCCCTCTTATCTTTCCCTCTTCTTTCCCTCTTCTTTCCCTCTTTCCTTTCCCTCTTCTTTCCTTTCCCTCTTCTTTCTTCTTGCCTATGCCTATGCCTATGAGAATGCTCATGTTTGTTTATTTGTTTTTTGTTTTCGTGTTTGTGTCTATGTTAGACATGGGATCACGTCGCTCATCGGACGAGTACGGACAGCCTCGCAGGAGGAGAGCTCATGATCTATATGCTCCAGAGGACTTTGATTCCTCTCAGGCGACTACCCCAAGGACTAACCCTGGTCCGACTCCTCTCGGTCCTAGCACTGTGACTACCCCTGGTCCGACCCCTCTTCCACGTAGCACTGCGACTACCCCTCAGGGGACTCCTTTGCTAACCGCGCATGGCTTTGTTGGGACTCCCGACGAGTTTGTAGCGCAGATGAGCGATGAGGAGGCAGCGAGATTCTTCTCTCTGCTCTCTCAGAGGACCTCCGCAATTCCTTCCCCTACACCGACGGGTGGACGTACAGCCCAGCCATCCCCTCGCGCCCCTTCGACCGCGGGATCATCACCTGCGCATGCCTCCCGCAAGGGAAGGAAGAGTAGGATGGGCGGCTCATGTTGTGCTGACTCAGGAGATGTAGACGAGTCAGCACACTCACGCTCCTTTAGGTCTCCACTTGGTCCGGAGACACAGTATCAGTCAGGTCCCTTTCCCTCTCCTACTCCCACAGCTACTCCTCGATCCGGAAGCGATCACGCAGCTTCCACTCCTTCAGACTCTGCTACCGTCAGTCCCCCTTACTCATCAGGGGATCTCTCCTATCAAATCACATCTGCCGGAGAGATAATAGAAGACAAAAAGGGCAAAGCAGTGATGGCCGCCATGAGGCGGTTGATGAGTCATCACTTCAAGAGCGGCATAAATATCGATTGTCGGTATCAAGATGGCCAAAAGAAGCAGGCGGTGATCGATGAGTTAAAACAAAGATATCCTAATCCGCCAAATGTGGAGTTTAATAACAGTTATATGCTCGAGCGCATGGGTTTGGTCCTAAAGCATCGCAGATCAACCATGCATACTTCCATTACAAAGGGGTTGGCTAAACCCAGCTGGGCAGACAAAGCTGATTGGAAGTACTTCAAGAAGCAACATAGGGACCATCCTGAAATGTTCGAGGGTCAGAGGAGGGCTGCGAAGAGACGGCTGGATGTCGTAGGTACTTCGCACTTTGGTGTAGGCGGACGGTATGCGTTCGAGGCAACCGTGGTAAGTTTACTTCTTTCCATTTAATGTATTGTTCTATTTGTTTTACTTACATATTACATGCACTTTAGCTAACTCTAACTCTCGTAAATTGGATCCACAGCAAGCTGCGATGGGTCGTCTTCCTACGGATGCAGAGACGCGGCGCGCATTTCGGATAGGAACCAAGCCGTGGTTCATTGAGCAAGAGGCAATGGGAGCGACAGTCGATTGGGCTGAGGTGGCTGCTCGCACGGTATAAGTTTACTCCTACTTGTAATCTCACTTTTTAATTTAAGTTCCAATCTAATTTTTGATTTATATGGTTCACTCTCAGGGTCAAAGCTCAAGCGTCCCATCATCAGAGACGAGTAATCAACAGGGGCAAGGATCGGACGCAGGTGCCGATGACGAGGGAGAAGACGCAGGTGTTGGGGACGAGGGAGAAGATGCAGGTGCCGAGGACCAGGGAACAGCCCAACAAGACGATTCGGATTCGGATTCGGATTAGTAGTGGTTGTAGCATTTTGTATATCCGCTCGTTAGAGCCATTTTGTATCGCCCTTTCACAGGGTAATTTTGTTTCAAACACAGTTGTATATGTATATGCATTTCTTCCTCATCGTTCACAAGAACAATTTTGTATCACCCTGCAAGCAAGGGAAATTTTGTTATAAAAAACTTTCTTTTGTAATTACAAAAAAAAAAAAAGGGTTAGTGGGGCTAAACAGGGCCAAAAGGAAGCCCTGTTTAGCCCCACTAACCCTTTTTTTTAACTTCTGTTAATCGTCGCTATATAGCGACGTTTACCAGTGTCGCTATATAGCGACGATTAACAGAGTCGCTATATAGCGACGTTTTTATCGTCGCTATATAGCGACATTTAGATCGTCGCTATATAGCGACGATTATCAGCGTCGCTATATAGCGACGGTTTATAGCGACGCTCCTTTTCCGACGATTTTAACGACTTTTATAGCGACCTTTGCGCCCGTGAAAAAAAAAATTTTTAATGTAAAAAGCGTCGGTATTTCCGTCGGAAAATGGCCTATGCCTTGTAGTGCTGACAAGCAAGGTTAGTTTAAAAGGGCCCAACCACCAAATTTATGATGTCCAATTTTCATTGATTTGGGGCATGATGTGAATACTTGCTTCTACAATATGAGGGTTACACAATTCAAGCACTGACAGTATCAACAAGTGCCAACCCCATTGTATACGCAACCAACATTTGCATACTGATGTCGAGGATTAACCCCATCCGTATGAGGACACAAGCCAATTGTTGAGTTAAAATAATCCTCCACAATACCCTTAAGCTCCAATCCAACTTTAGTAGTTGTGCCCTCCAACCTAAAGAAGTGGGACCACAATGAGACCACAATACAAGTATGAACTAGAGTACCCCATGTACTACATGGAAGGTCTAGAAGAACTCACCTTGGTGAATGCAAAGTAGTAGAGTGAGATGTGCATAATTAAAGGAATGTCTAGAGTGAATGCCAATGCCAGATAAATGCTCAAGCCTGGGTCTTAATGTAGCTAATAAACTTGTTAACATCCACAAAGAACAGTCACCGAATGCAGGGTAACTAGTGATTAGAGGTGATTAGGCTTCATTATTTACTTCAACAGTTGCAGCTATGGAAGGAGTATAGTACAAGCTCAGGGAGTTTGAGCCCCAAATACCCCCAACGGGTCACAAGTTGTAGGTTCCGATTGCAAAAACTACCACAAAATGTGGTTGGTGTGGTTAATTACCTCACGGGGGTAAAGCCGCAAGTAGCCCAAGATTGGCATCGCCACTCCAGGTTTTGAGCCTCACGCAGGGGGTTTGAGCCCCAAATCTTATCCTTGTCCCTCCCTTCTCCCCTCTCTTCTCCCTTCTTCCCCTTCCCTCTTTCTCTCGTAAAAACACATTGCAATAATCTGGGAGCCACTTGAGTGACACATGTGGATGGCTCTTGCTTTGCATTACTCTCACAAGGAGTAGCTTGGAGTGGAGGCTCCATCGGCATTCCTTCAAGATCTCCATGACACGTGAGTCCCCATGGAGACTACATTTTTGGCACTGCTGTCTGGGAATGTAGGTATGCTTTTGCATTTGCACTTGCTTTCTTTCATAATCTACGCATTGCACAAGGCTTCGAGCTTAACTTGGAGCTTTGTTAGTGGAGTTTTATTTGAAGAATGAGGAAGGAAGTGTGAGTTGGAAGGAAAAGAGAAGAAAAACTATCATTTCATATTGTAGAGCATTTTTGAGCTTAGGAAGCTTGTTTTTGAGTTGTGAGATGGTAGGAAGGTAGTTTCTCATATTGCTAAGGTGTGTATGTTGTCAAATATCACAAAAAATAACCAAGAATGAAGAATCAAGCTGAATTTTGAAGTTGTTTTGTGTGTTAACAGTCACCCCTCAAGAAATCTTGCATTTTGGCACTCAAATGTTGTTTTTCTTTCAAGTTTTTTTCATTGAGAAGGTAGACTAGGTAATATAGCATCCCCCTAGAATAGAAAAACCTAAATAGAAACTCCAAATCTGTCAAACATCATCAAAAACCAATCGGCGACATTTTCATCCCCATGTCGAATGTCGCCATAGCGGTATCCCATCGGCTGAACTTCGTTGGCCCGTGGCCATAGCACCATCCCCACATGACCTAATTTCTGACCACGATCTAGCCCACTGCCCTAATTAAATGTGTGTCAGAGTTAATTATCTCACCAGTCTAATAGCCATTGCCCCATGGCCATAGCGCCTATCCCCACGACTGTTTGTATAACATTATCCTGCCAATCGATGCCTTTAGTTTTCCCTACATCTATGGCCATATTCATATCCTGCCGATCCATATATCCCACCGACCAGCATGGTAAGCTCATCCCCATGACCGTTGCCATCTTGCTATCCCCACACTTGTTGCTATACCATTATCTTGTCGACACCATTATCCCTCCGACCGTTGTCTTAAGCTCATCATTCCTACGTCTGTGGGGATACCACCTGCGTCGTACCCCATTGACATGTGGCACTACCTATCCCATTGACTGGTGCGTTAAACACTATCCTGTCGCCCATTGCTATACTGGTATCCCTACGACCGTCGTGTTAATCTAACCTGCGACCATCGCCATAGAGCTATCCCTACAACTATGGGGATACCTCTAGGGTAGTCCAGAATAAAAATTACAAAAATATAGTTCAACCTGAGTGTGCCGGTCTCATACATGCACTTGCGGTCTGGAAGAATTTTGTCCAAGGATCTCGCACCTGAAGATAGTGCTTCCAGCTATGCTCAACCCATGTTTCACCCTAGCTGGGGATCATCAATCCGATCTAGAAGCTCAATTCCTAGCTCCCACTCCATAATAGGACCCCAACAGGAGGATCCATCTAGCTCCGATGAGATGGAGAGCTTGGATGAGGTGATGCAAGACCCCTCGGGTCCAAGGGCTGTCAAAGCCCTCTTCACTAGTTTGGCCTCTCCCAACTCTCCTACTCCTTCTATAGCGTCCATGTTAAGAGGTACATTCTCCAACATGTTTGGACGTTTAGCCCAAATAGAGTCGACAGACATGGAGAACCCCTTCATCGGCATGTCACTAGGAAGGGAAGGTCAGCAACAACTAGCTCTTGAAATGTAGACAGGGACTAAAACCACCTTTGTGGACTTAGTACCTTCCTCCTTCACAAGGCACCCTCAATGGGAATGCATGGATGATGAAGATCCATGGATGAGGGACTTTCAAGGACAACACCCCAGTCGAGGAGATGCGAGAGCTCTCAAGGACAAGACCCTAGTCAAGGAGATGCAAGAGGCTCTCAAGGAGGGGCATCACTGTGCCACTGACTTTCGTCAACTATGTGGCTCCAATGAATGTAGGCCTTGGCGCATCGGTCCCAATTCCAATACTAGCAACTCAATGGAATCCACCACCAGGGCTAGGTTTAAGGCCACCCCTACGTCCCCTTAGACCCACAATGGCATCGGCTCTGCCCAAACAGTGCTAACTTATGAGGCAATGCATAGTGATTGCCCTAAGAAGGGGCGCCACACCACCTCCACCTACCCCAGTGTTTTTCGCAGGGATCACAATCCCTCAAGGAGCCGACCCATAGCCATCTCCAGGTTAATGACCAAATTCCTTGGGGAAGGAGACCCAATCTCCCATGTGGAGTGATTTGAGCATATCTGTGAAGCCTTTGGAGCTCCTGGAAATCTAGAAATGGCTAATGCATTTGCTTGGATGGCAAAGCAGGCCAATGGTATAGGGCTCTCACCTTGGAAGAAAAAGTCAATTGGGAGATGCTAAGAAAAGCCTTCATTGTGGGGTTTGCCCCAAGTGGAAATAAATGGAGCCCAATTAACCAGTTATATGAGGTGACGCAGAACGACAAGGAATCCCTTTTAGATTACATAGCTAGAATCAAGCACCTCAATTCCTGTTGCAAACCATATGAGCGGATGAGTGGCGAAGGATTGTTGCCTTGCTTTCTCATCAGATTGGCAAACCCGAAGCTGTAATGGTTATGAATGCTACCTCCTTTGATCTATGCAGCAAGGTGGCTATCCGTATAAGTTACAATATGATGGACAAGGCTAATTCTAATAAAACCTTGACCCCATTAGAAGTAGCACCATCAGTCAGGTCTTCTAGTGGGAGATGATCAAGAAAGAGACCAACGAGCCCACGGGCTTGGATATGAGTGAGCGGGCCTCGAATTCATTGAGTCAACTAGGCCAATAGTGGAGGTCAAGAACCCCCAAGGAGGTGCCAAGAAACCCCCACTTGTTTCCAAGGAGAGACAATGTCTGGTGTGGGGTATGCAATGACAACCATCCCTCCAATGAGTGTCCTTGCATGAGGGCAAGGCTAGCCCTCTACTACACACACTGTCATAGATGGGGAAGCCACGATACCTCACAATGCCGATTTCCAAGGTAATTGCCCCAATCCATGTATCAAACGAGACCCCCATTACCCCTAACAGCTCTCCCTAATCCTATGCATGCACAAGGTGCCCCTTTGGCTAGTTCGAGCCCATACAGGGCCCAACAAGCTCCGTTACCACCACCCATACTGGTCCCTCAACCTCCACCACCTCGTATAGCTTCGGTCAATCAAGTATTGGTAGTGGAAGTGCCCAACAATTGGGAGGAGATGGACCCCTCGACTACTACCCCTATGAGGAAGGAAGTGGCACCCTAAGTCACTACTTCCTGTAAGAGGATCAGCAAGTCCCCACATTCGAGACCCTCCCTTGAACTCAAGGGCTAGAGACATAAACTCTCTTGCTCAAAGGCCCCAGATCCAATGCTATACTTGCCAAGGCCCACACAGGGCAAGTGAATGCCCCTACAAAGGTACTTCAAACCTTTCAGTGTCATGCATCAAGCGTCAGGGGCCGCATTTCTTGAAGGACTACCCCTATAGGGATCTTACCCCAACCGCTCCTCCCATGACCGGCCCTACACCCTTGTGTGTGGGCTGTGGAATTGAGCATTTGTTCAAGGACTATCCCTTGAGAAGATCGAGAACCCCAGTCATCCCGCTTAAGAGCACCATGCTCAGTATTGAACAAGGCCAGGTGGCCGCAATATCCTTAAAAGTCATTACAAGGATGCAAGCCAAAGCCATAGGTAGGGCAATGAGGAAATAGGCAAGGAAGGATAAAGGGCCTCTCCCTGCAAGGCCCTGAGGCTCTTCAACATCCACCGCCATAGACTCGGTCCAAGAAGGCCATACGGGTAGGTGATGGGTCTGACCAGGTGCTCATCCAAGACGGTTCCAATGAGGAGACAACCACCCTCACCACCTCCTCTTCCTCCAAATGTGCTTCCACCCAGGGTGACCTAGAAGTACCTCTGAGCTCGTGTAAACAAGCCAGTGTAGGCCCAAGACCTAGCACCCCCGCCCTCCCATAAGGAAACCTCTCTAGACCTAGTCCTAGAGAAGCAATATGTAATAGATGCTCAAAACTTGGTATGGGACTACTAGGAAAAGTTTGAGCATACACTCAAGGTGAGCAAAGGGTTGGATACCATCCATCCAGCCCACCTGACTGGCCACCGAGGAGAAAAGGCACTCAAAGTTTCGGAAGGGTGGAAGAAGAGTAATGTCTTACCTTCAATAAGTCAGAGGCACTAGATCCGATGCAGAAAATGTTCCAGGAGGACCGAGTATTGCAAAACCTACAGGAAGAAGGAGACATTTATGGTCTCGAGGACCTACTATCAGTGGGATGAGAGTCTTTGTAGGCACCCTACGATAGTGCCGGGTTGGTTGCCTTCCTCTTGACCGAGGTAAAAATGCTGATTGCCTCCTTGATGAGAGGGAATCCCATCCTTTGGCGAGACCTATCCAACTGGATGAACAGAAAATTTTTGGCCCCAGGCCTTGCTAGCCCTAAGGCCAATCAATCATTGCCAAAGGAGGGCAGAACTTACCCAAGGTTCCCATCAATAAGCTAGGCCAATACTTCGAGGGTGATGACACAAACATTGCTATCCCCATAACCTATCAACACCAAAAGGTTGATGCCATCTTGTATGGGGGAGCGGGAGTGAGTGTCTATACCAAGGAATGATAGGTAAAGTGGGGAAAACCTGCACTCAAGCAAACCCATCTGGTGGTGAAGTTGGCCGATGGCGGAACTGCAGAACCCTTGGGAGTCCTTATTACTAGCATTAACATTAAAGTATTTGGATTCACATACCCCCTCAAGTTCGTAGTCATGGACTTCATCCAATAGCCAAGATATGACGCTATCCTAGGCAAACCCTTCTTACAAATGTTCGGGCTCGTACACAACTGGCATACCAATAACATCTATTTGTGGCACGAGGAACAAATCATGGGAGTTGTGCACCTACAAGGCCCACCCACTATCTTCCCAAGCCAAGATTTTCTCAGAACTGGATGCACATCCTAGCCAACATTGATGTTCTATAGAGAATAGGGTTCCAAATCATAACCCTCGAGCTTGAGGGATGACCCTGGTGGTTCCCCATAGGATGTTTAATATGCTCAAACCCCGCGAGGTGAGCAAAGGGATAGTAAGGGTCAAATTAGACCTCCACTGGCTAGCATACGTGGGCGCCACAACTACTCACCATGAGTTCTCTCCTAATTGGGGAGCAAGGGTGAGCAAGATAACCTCCCCAATTGGCTCTATAAGTGCAATGAAAGACCCTGTCTGAAACTCCCTTTATCCAAAAGCTCGGCTAAGGCCAAAAGGACCACTTCTCCTATAGAAATAGAGGAGGAAGTTGAAGACAAGGAAGACCTATGACAGGTACTAGCTCACTGGATGGCCTACACGATCGAGGATCGCAAGATTTTATACCAACAGGCCAAGAGATCTTAGGAAGACAAGTGCTCCCAAGGATATGACGGTCTAGCCCCAATCAAGGACATAAACCTAGCTCCAGAAGGGCAGGACCCCCAACCCGTATTCATCACTGCTGACGATCTCACCCCCAATGAGGAGAATGCTTTGATAGCTCTCCTAGAGAATACAAGGACTGCATGGCCTAGAAATACACCGATATGAAAGGAGTGCCTGCTAAAGTGGTGCAGCACACCATACCCATGTTGGACCATGCCCAACCGTTACGTCAACATCCCTACCCTATGAAAATAAGTGCATGCTCATAGTGAGGGAGGAAATCCAAAGACTTATAGATGTGGGATTCATATGAGATCAAGCATACGGACTGTGTGTCATCCATCGTGATATTCCTGAAGAAGAACGAAAAAATTAGAGTATGCGTGGACTTGAAAAAAGTTAACGCCACCACCAGATGCGACCACTACCCCTTGCCATTCACGGAACATGTCCTAGAAAGGGTAGCCGAAAAGGAAGCCTATAGCTTCCTAGATGGATTCTTGGGATACAAGCAAGAGTCCATTGCCCCGTAGGATCAACATAAAACAACCTTTGCAATCGAGTGGGCTGTGTATGCAGCTAGAGTAATGATATTCGGGTTGACCAATTCGCCTGCCACCTTCCAACGGATGATGATCACAGTCTTCAAGGAGTACCTGAGAGACTTTGTGGAAGTCTTCTTGGATGACATATGCGTGAGCTCAACGTGGGATGATCACCTGAAATACCTAAGACTCATTCTAGAAAAGTTTCGATTATATCGCATATCCTTGAATCCTCTTAAGTGCCAATTCTGGGTCAAACATGGTGAAATTCTTGGCCACATAGTGTCCTGGAATGGAATCTCCACGGACCACAACAAAATCAAACTCATCTTCGAATTACCACCCCCCACCAATGATAAGGGAGTACAACAATTTATTGGCCACACGAGCTACTATGGAAGATTCATCTTGCTCTACGCAAACATAGCTTACCCTTTATACAAGCTGCTAGTATCCTTTGAGTGGACCGAGGAATGCCAAAAATCCTTTGAAACCCTCAAACTAGCCCTAGCCCACTGCACGGGTATTGAGAGCACTTGACTGGGATCTAATATTCCACGTTCATATAGATGCTTCCAACTTTGCTATTAGATGTGTGCGAGCCCAACCAGGGGAGCATAACATGGACTACTTTGTGAGTCATCAACTAGATGCGGCCGAGGTCAACTACACAACAACCGAGAGGGAGGGTCTGGCCATGGTCTATGTAGTCAAGAAGTTCAAGCATTACTTGTTGGCCAACAAGTTCGTTGTCTTTATGGACCACCAAGCATTGTTATACTTGGCCAACAAGCCATGCACAACGGGACGCATCACCAGGTGGATGCTAATCCTCTTGGAGTTTGACTTCATAGTCATTGTACATAAGGGGTAGACCCATGTCCTAGCTGACCACCTATCGAGAGTCCCAAATGGTGAAGCCCCGACGGGAGTCGAGGATGACCTCCCAGATGCTTCCGTCTTTCTCATCGACATCATACCTGAATGGCCCGTCGAGATCGGTCACTACCTGGCCAACGGCCTACCCCTCAGCCAAGCTCTCAAGAAAGATAGAGCCCGCAAACTCATTAAGGATGCGGTGCTATATCAGCTAATTGCAGGCCAACTATGCCGCATGGGCAAGTATGGCATATGCGTAGATGTGTGTGCGAACACGAATACATCGAGGTGCTCGAGGAAGCCCACTCTAGAATTGTGGGAGGGCATTTTACTGATGTTACAGCACGTAAAGTACTCGAGGCTGGCGGACATGATGCCCTTAACTAGAATCTTAATCGATCAGCCCTTTGAGAAATGGGGCATCGATTTTATTGGACCCATAAGTCTAGCTAAAGGAATCGAGGCCAGATACACCATCTTGGCCACATATTATTTCACCAAGTGGGTAGAAGGGCGAGCCATCGTGAAGGTAGATGCAATCAATATCCATCGCTAAATTCTTATATGATCAAGTTATCACATGGTTCGGATGTCCCTTAGAGCTAGTCAGCGAGCGAGGAACTCATTTCCTCAATGAAACGATAGCAATCCTGACTAGTGAATTCATGATCATACATAGGAAGTCAATGCCATACTATCCTAGGGTGAATGGCTTGGCTGAGAGCTCCAATAAAACTTGTTGTAAGATCATAACTTGCATAGTATAGGCTAGTTGTATCGACTAGGAGCATAAGCTGATTGCATCCTTATGGGCCTACAGAACATCCTACAAGGTGGCCACGCACTGCACCCCCTTCAGCCTAGCCTTGAGGGTGGAGGCGGTGATGCCAATGGAGTGTGTAGTGCCTAGCCTCCGCCTTACCGTCAAAGAAAGGCTCACGGAGAATGCTTGGCAGAACAGTTAATTGACCTTGAAAAGTTAAGGAGACAAGGTTGCGTGCAGCCTACTGCCTCTAGTGGAAAAGGCCTGACGCAAAAAGTGGTTCGACCACAACCTCAAGAACAAAGACCTTGTCTGGCACTCCTCTATAGTATCCGCAATACCAAGCGTAAGCTCAAGTACCGAGGTATGGGTCCTTACTATGTGGTAGAGATCACTCCACAAGGGGCGTGCCGAATAGCCACCCTTGATGGAATAGAAATGGATGGCTACCTTAACGGGAGCAAATTAAAGAGATACTACAGGCCACTCACACTGCCTACCCTTCAGGCCATCCATAGAGAAAAGGTACTCAAGGCCAAGGTAGCCAGGATGAAATGCCAGGCCATCGAAGAAGCTAGAGCATGTAACACTAAGCTCACACAAGATAAGCAAATGGCATTGTTTAAGGCAATGCTTGAATGGTCAGGACTAGCAGATGAACTAACAATAGAACCAGCTAGGTTCTGGCTTTAACCAAAAGGTTTTATTAAAGGGAGGCAATTGCTAGAAGCCATCATAAACCTATGGGAAGGGTGTGAACATGCTAGTGAAACCAAGCAGGATATTTGCTTTCTGAAAATAGACTTTAACAAGGCATATGACAAACCGAATTGAGATTTTCTTATTCTATCTCTTGAGAACATGGGCTCTGGAGTTTATTTCATTCATCTGTCTCCTCTTGTCCAATGCCTTGGCCAACCTGTGTGTTAATGGTGAGATGACCCTACCTTTCCCTTTGAGAAGGTCTATCAGACAGAGATGCCCTATAGCTCCTCTTCTCTATGCTATTGGAATTGATGCTCTACGATGGCTCTTTCAAGAATAAATAGATGAAGGAAATCTCAGAGGGATTGAGCTTCTAGGAGGTATGTAGCTTGTAACCCAACAGTTTGCTAATGACACAAACCTTACTTTGAGAAACACCCTTGAAGATGTCTCAACGGTGGTCAAACTTCCTTGAGAGCTTCTGCACTGCATCAGTTCCAAAATAAACCACTTCAAAATAGGATATGCATTGCTAACGTAGAGAGCAACCAATCTTGGTACAGCTAGGATGCAAAAAAATCCCCAAGGGCACGGTTTTCAAACTTCTAAGCATTCCAATGCATTTTGGAGTCTCCATGAAGGAAATGTGGGAGTGGTTTCTTATTAGGTTCAAGTCCAAAGTTGACAAGTGGAGAGGCTTTCAAGCTAATTTGGCAGGGAGAAGGGCTATCCTCAACCACTATCTGTACCCTATGTCTATCTTCTACCTTTCCTAATGTGGTGTCCCTCCAAGAATGGCCTTGAAAAATTCATCAAACTGTGTAGAAACTCCTTGTGGGGGGGTCTAATACTAAGAGAAGAATATCCAAAGTCAAGTGGCCCTTTGTACTAGACCCAAGGCTGACGGAGGTCTAGGCCAGGACCAAGACCTAGTCATGAACAAGATTCTACTGTGGCATGGAAGTGTCACTTGGAAAGGGGGTCATGTTCTTAACCTACCCAAAGAATTGTGCTGGATTGGTAGCACTCACTTACACCATATACATACCCCTCACAGTGATATTGAGGACATAGCTAGAACCCTTAACACAAGACGGAAGGTTGTTGATAATCAATATAAGTGCTAGTAGAGGTTTCGACTCATCTAGAACAAGGATATCCCTGAAAAATAGTCTACCCTATTGTGGCTCATCTTACATAAGGTTGTCTGGACTAACTACACAAGTGAGAGAATAGGAAAGAGGTCAAGACTCTACAAAAGGTGCCCCACTAAAAAGGAAGACATTCTTCAACTGTTCATCATGTGCCTCAAAGCAAGAAAAGTTTGGAAGTACATCCAGCTCTAGGTTGGGGAGCCTATCAGTTCTAGAAGGCAATTCTCCTTAGAGACTCCCTCAAAACCCCTCAATCTTCCTAGCTAACCCTCAAGGCTCAGCGGCATTGTGGGCCATCTGGATCTTAAGAAACTATTACTAGTTCCAAAGTGGTGAAATCAGTGTGATTGATTTGTTCTCATGTTGGTTTGGCAAAAACATTTCTATTTTTCAAAAGTAAGAGGTTAACTAGCATAAAAGGTTGTCATGTTAGCAGGCAAAGCGTCTACTAGACCAGCAGATCCATAACTACAATGAGGCCCTCTCTCAGTTACAGAAAGAAGCTGAGGAACATGCCAAGAACTTCAATTGCAGAGAGATTTCTAGTTGTTTACAGAATCATGACAATCCTTTATACCCTATCAAAGAGTAACCCTTCTGTTCATTGGTTGATCTTTTCCAACTCTGGGCTCCTTTTTGTGATGTGCTCCCTTCTACTGGACTTGCCCTTTGGCGACCTACTGTTTTGAACACTGATCTTTATGGTTCTCTTTATCCACACACCTATGGGCTACATCAGTTGTCTCCTAGTGATCTTACTCATGTCAAAAAGGGGTGGACCCTCTTCTTTTCTTTGTCGCTGTAATGAGTTGAGGATCCTCAATGTATAAATCACTTGTGAATATATGATACAAATTTTTTTTTCTGCCCCCTCCTAAAAAAAAGATAGCAGTGTGTGTGGGGACATCTGTGTGTATATATATTGGTCTATTTGAGTCTTTAGGCAATTTTTCTTCAATCCTAAGAGTAGTTGCTTTATGTGATAAGAGTGAAAAACTCATGACAAAAAACTACACCTTAAATTATAGAGTTAAAAAAAAATCAATGGTCAAAATTAGAGAGTGAAAAAAAAACTCAATTTACGAGGGTTTTTAACCTCCACTTATCGCATGAATTTCATTTTTAAAGTAGGGGGTTTAAGGAAAGGTTCTCAAAGAACATTTCTAGAAAAGAGTGACAAACAAATGAGTCCTTATTGAGTGTTTAGAGAAAACTTGGTTCTCAACAAGTCAAAAAAATTGGGGGTTTCAAAATTTCCAAGGCTTTTCTTGAGTGTGTGCAGATTTCTTAGCTAAAATATCACTAAATTGCGTAAGATTTTGTAGGTTTAATAAAATTGAGAAAATATGTGTGAACTAAAATGTTGAAGGTTGATTGTTAAGAGGTTGCAGGTGTTTGAACTAAAATGGTGAAGGTTGATTGTAAAGAGTTAGCAGGGTTTTGTGAACAGGTTACAGGACCTTGCTACCGCCTTTCGTCAAAGGTGAGAGATGGTCAGTTGGTCGAGAAAAAACTTGCAGTGCTGCACGTGGGATTCTCAAATCTGTGAGACCTCGTAAAGCAGACGTCTCCTTCGTCTGATTTGAGGTTGCGCAATTGAAGTACAGGCTCTCGAACTATCATTGTCGGGCGCGCAAGTGGAGTCACGAGTGGCACCTTACTTCTGCTACAGCTTCGGAGACATGAACCCAGAAACACATTCAATCTTCAACAGCTTTCCGCTTTTGCTACCAACGAGCTGTTCGGCCGGCCGCCCTGCTGCGGTTGATGTAGGAGTTTCTGGCAACTTGCGGTAAACGAGTACGCTTCATAAAGAGCGCGAGAATCTGGTGCTGGTTTGTCAAGGACTTGGTGGCTGCAAAGAAGGACTCGGAATTCCTGGTGGAGGTAGTGCCTCCCATGATACCATGCCTGCGGACCTTCGTCGTCGTCCCCAGCTTTTTCGTCCTCCTTGCTGTGGCTATGGCTTGCCTTCACTCACCTTGTCCAAGCCTCAACGACTCCTGCTTTGCCCATATCAGTTCCTATCCCTCGAATACATCCATCGTCCTCCCCATCAATCGTTCTTCCCACCGCCCAACTACCTCTCTACCCTCCAAATCTTGCAGCGTCTAACGCCTCCTACTTAGGCTGGTGTGGCACTTTAATTTTTGCAGTTCTGCTTTAATCAGATGACGTGCATTCCCATCTTGAACTTCCAGATCAGTTTTCCTGTTTATAGCAGGTTGTTTCCCGACATGGTCAGTAAATCACATCGTTGCGCTAGCTGCTCTCTCTCGTCACCTTTCTCTTTGGCCTTGCATTGTTTGAAATACAGAGTCCCGGCTTTGTGTGTCAATTGGTCTGCAGTCCACTCGATAATTGTTTATATTAAACTATTATTGATCCACTCTCTAAAGACTGTGGCTAGGGTTCGCTCAACGCTGTTACCTCAGTACCAGATCCTTAAAGGTTTCCAAGGAAGTCGCCGATTACGATGCAAAGCAAAGACCACGTACACGAAAAGCAACACGATTCAAGTCGGAAGACAAAGGAGTGAAGTTCAGGGGCGCTCAACGATGTTAGTTCAGTACCAGATCGTCGAAGAGTATCCATGAAGTCACCGATTACGATGCGAGCGAAAATGCAGCACGATTCAAGTAGGAAGACACAAGAGTGAAACCCCCGGCTAAGGTGTGTGATATTGAGGTCGCTCAATCTGAACGTATCTCCAGAGATTTTTTGGTGATAACCTCAAATTGAGCCGCGCCAATATCACATTCGTCGCTCTGTCCTCCAAATCAGGTAGGCGACCAAGGTGAAAGATGATCTATCACGCACAACTACAGACTCCTGTTGTCAATAAGATCATCATATATCCGTGCAGCTTGTTGGCTTTTCGCGCATGTTGTTGCGTATCTGTGCATCATAGAATGGGTTTCAGCATCGTTCCTGTAGATCAATATCTTTGCACAGCTTGCTGCTACGTCTCTGTGGTCACGTTACACAACGATTTGGTGAACGCATCGGAGAAGGACGAGCTCCAAAAACATAGTAGAGTCCTGATACAATGTCCGAAAGCCCACTTACTTGTTGAGTTTCAGAAAGAGAATGGGCTGATATTGGCCCTTGCAACGGTCCTAAGGGATGGTGTTTATTAATGTAATCATACTTTTAAATGTAGTTCATTTGGACCATGTTAAAGTTCGTAATTTAGACCATTGTAATGAGTTCTAGGTTTAAGTTTTTGTCTCCTTGTGGAGATCCTAAATGACTTTAGTAAGTTTTTGGTCTTACATGAGGGATAGTGAATTATTTTATCATTTAGCCATTAGAAAAAATTAGAGCTCATTTTGAGGCCTTTTAGTCCAAAAGGAAAATAGCCCTCCACCAATCAAAGGAGGGCCAACGTAACATTGGAAAAAATCACAAAAAGAAAAGAAAAAGAAATACCGTCGAGTTTGCATTCCTGATAACAATCAACAACATTTGAAAAGGTCCCCCAGGCAGCAACACAAGAACTTCCTTCAAAAAAAGAAGAAGTACCATAAGAACTTGTAAGGGACCTCACCCTAAAGAAGGACTCCCAGAGCTAAGACTATACAATGGTTCCATGAGTATTGTGGCTCTAGGAGAGGTTCAAGCAAGCCATAGGGAAGGAGTACTCTTTGTTAGAAATAAACCTTGGTATGTGGTCCTAACTCCTCTCATGGTGCACCTTAGTAAAAGTATGTGAAGTATTGAAGGGGCAAAGAGGCCCTTGGAAACTGTACATGGTCAAGACAAATGTGGGGATTTGAACTCGTGACCTCCCCTTTAGAAAAAGTTTATTCTAACACTAGGCTATGTAAGATTTCATGAAACATATTGAGAAAAAGTTGTATTTAAAGAAGAAAGACAACCATCATTCAAAATGATATAACTTTTGATTGGACGGGAATTTTAGCATGATGTAAAAGGTAAAATTTTGAGATATAAAATTCCATCTTGTTAAAATAAGAAAATAGGGCATTATCAAAAGCTCTTCAATTTCAACCAACTCACATAATAAGCGTCAGTTTATTCCATCTCAATAATGATCATAATATAGTAGGCCCTTCCATTGATAAGAGCTAACTACACTTCAATCATAAAATTAATTATGAGAGGCAAACCAATGTAGCTCGACAAAGCTAGCCTTGTGGTATGAGAGGCAACCAATGTTGTTCGACAAAAGTGTGGTACGAGAGGAAAACTAATATAGTTTGATAAAGTTGGCCATGTTTGATTGTAGCATTGGTTGAGTATTTTGGCAAGGGTGAGGAACTCGAGAATGCTCATCTATTGATAGAAAGGTTGAGGCAAGAAGAAGTGGAAACAGCATGTTGATATGTGGATCAGGTGGCTTGGCTCCTAGATTTCCTAATTGCTATGCAACCAGATAATGAGGGGTTCATTGTCGGAATGACTCAGTATGTGTCGAGTCATATGGTATTTGGGCAATGAATGCATTACATCTCAAGTTAAAGTGGAAGGCCCAAAGACCATGGAGCATGTAAAGGTAACTGCGGTAAAGTTTGATAGAATGGTTGATGATCATGTTACCATTCCTCCTCCTCCCTTAGCATCGAATGTCAAGGTGGCTCATGATGGATCTACCTTGATAAAACCTCTTCCTCCACCATCTCCTTCTCCTCCTTCACACTCTATATCTCCTATTGCAATTGATGTTCCTTCACTTCTAATTCTTGAGAATAATGTTCATGAGCTTTGCACTGAATTGGTGGGTTTGAAAAGTAAGGCTACTACTACTCAACAAGATAAATACAAGGTGGTTTTTCATGGCTGCAATCAAAAGGGCATTGCCGTATAGAGTTCCCTAATCCTCCATTGTTGCAAGTTTTAGATAGACATGACATTGAGAAATAAGAGTCTAATGTTGAGGAGACACTACCTATTAGGGAGCCTTAGTCTAAAAATGGGCTAAAAATGCCCCTAGAAGAAGAAATGACAAGAGGTATGGTTCTCCTCCCTCTATGGAACAAGATGCATATTTCAACTAGGGGGCATACATCCCCTTAGGCACTCCTCCTCCATGGGAAACAATAGATGGAAAAACACTAAAAGAGTTGTTTGATGGTGAAAGTGCTCATGAGCTACAAATCTTGAATGCTAATGCCAATGATTGTGATGAGCTTAAGATTGATAGTGATACTTCCCATTGTCCAAGTGATTTGCCTTGAGTCTCACAGCTCAAGAGGAAATGATTTGGGAAGCAGAGAGTCTAGTACCTAAGGCATTAGCAGTGTTTACAGAAGATACCATGCAAGACATTGAAGAAGAGTGCAACCAAGTATGGGGAGAACTCACAAAACATAGGGAAGTTGAAATCAAACTTGAGGAGGTGGTTGATGCAAATGAGATTGAAGAAAATTTTCCTCCCTTTCTATTTCAAGTATGATGGCCCATATGGAGCTTGAATCAAAGCTGAAGTTGTTTCCAATCGAGGAAACCTTTTCAATTTCTCTCTTTCCTTTTGATATCATGGATGGAGATACATATTTGATGAGCATGACAAATTGGAGCAATGGTTGCAACATGAATGGGATTTGGTTTTGAAAAGAACTGCTAGTGATCCCCCTCCACATAGAAGGGAAGATGTGTTGGAGGTCTTCCCCTCCCAAACGGGGAGGAGTGACCAGGTTTTGAGTATTTTGATGTAGTATCTGGTTTTGTGGCCCTTTTGAGAAGTGAGCACTTTGTATTTGATGTAGGACATGTGGATATGGCATCGACACCATGTATTATATTTGATCATGGGGCAAGTTCATCTATGGTTTGCCCAGGCATGGAGATGCTATACATTCCATGCCTGGGAGGGGAACTCTTATAGGAAAAAATGACCAAGGGAAATGTCATAAATAAAAGTGAGTATGTGTGTTTGTGGCACTAGTAGTATAGAATATGGTGTGACAAGCGCCCATGGTTGAGGTGGTGGGGCTCATCCATGTGCCACCCTTCCAAGTCATTGGCCATGAGTTGTGAGGTGTGAGTATTCCATGCCTAAATAATTCCTCTATGCTGATGTGTTAGGGGATCCTCATGTGTCATTTTTCCACCTAAGTGGCCCCATGAGTTCAATAATTAGAAAAGGCCAAGTGTGAGGCAATTTAAAATTGGAAAGAATCTCTGAGTAGGCAAGCATCTTTTGGCTTAATTATATTTTAGAATAAAGGGATAGAGGAGAAAAGAACAAGGAAGCTACCAATCGTTGTCTCTTCATGCAAAAGATTGAAATATTCAAAGGGGAACCTTAGCCTAAGATGCTTAAGCATGATGTATCTAAAAAATAAAAAGCCAAGCTACAGCAAGAAATGGAGGATGCATACTCTAAAGGCCCATTGGTGCAAACCTCTTTCACACTAAGACTTGGACAGAGACCCTTTCTTTCGATTATAAAAGAAGGGGCTATTTATTGATTGGACTCATTCTTGTATAAGCCACCATGCTCTTGTATATTCCCTTACTTACATTGTCCTTTTCCTTTGATGTCTATATCATTCTTCCTCCTCTTTCTCCTTCGCTTATCATGCTGTATTGATATTTTTATATCATCTCCCTTCCACCCTCTTCCTTCTCCTTCCCATTCCTCCTTTACCCATATCACCACTCTTTACCCCCTTTTCACTCACTCCTATGGTTGTGGAGCATAAAGATGGGCTTTTCTTGTCGCCTTGTGGTGGTTTCAATATCCCATTATAGTACACAAGGAATTCAACCTTCCAGTGGTTGGTGAGAAGTTTGTCATGAAGAAGAAGCTGGATGACATGTTCACCCCCATCTGCAAATATGACAGGAAGAAAAATGCATCAACTTCACTGAAATTGTGGACCCAAGGTTGGACAAGCCTACCATGGTAGTGTAGCTACTTACACACTGGCCACCACCATGCTATCATCCCCAACATGCTCGCTCACTTGGCCCAGCTCGATCGAGATCACAAATTGGGCAGAGTACTTTTTATGCATATGAAGGAGGACTTAGAGCATTGTGGCAACCATCTTGGCAACCCAATGATCTATATGACAGTGCTACTACATAATCGAACAACAGTCATCGAGGGGATATGGCTTGGCTGGCAAAGATGTAGCGATGGGTGGTGAGGCCATCAAACAGATGACCTTCTACCACACCCCCAAGAAGAAGCTCGATCTCACCAAGGGAAAATCCTCTTCATCCCAAGAGGAGAGAACAAGATTGGAAGAAGAGGCCAAGAAACAATGGGAGAGGCAAGGGTCCAAAAGTTTCTACAATGCCAAGCACGAATGGAAGCCTGAGCCAGAAGGGAGAAAGATGCCAAAGAGAACAAAAAGCCCATCATAGAGCCCATCAATGTTGACAATTAATAGAATGACTTCACAATGATGAACATCGAACTCGGGCTGAACATTCCTCTGACTGACACTCAAACTGCCCCTCCCTAAACTCCCTAGGTCCCAACAACAAACTCAGGAGCAACCATCTTCCCTTATAGGCTCCTTCGACTTCCCCTTGGGCCAGCTTCGTTAAAGCCCTACAATTCTTTTCCAACCTGGCTTATACTTCCAAAAAGGCCTACCACTAGATGCCAGAGCATTAAGCTGCACAAGCCAACAACATGGAGGAAAAACTCATGGCCTCTTTTATTCAGGTTCCCCAAATTCTACAAAATATATTCCAAAGGTAGAAAGAAGCACAAGCAAGGCTCTCAGGTGCAATGCAGTAAGCCTAGCTCCTAATCTTAGCTCTAAGCTCAGCAGGCACAAAGCCTTATGTTCTCTACCCAAGAAGTAGAGCAACCCTCACTAGAGTGGGTGGAAATGTACCAAAAGCAAGAAGAGGACTTGCAGACCCAAATTACCAAGGTGCAAGTTGAGCCAATGTCAAGTTAGGATTTGGTCCAGACCTTAATAGACTAGCTCAACAAGAATGAGTCAAGCCTCAGAGGGGCAGAGGAATGACCGCAAAGAGCTAAGGAAGCTCCTACTTGAAACTAGGAAATCCATGAGACCCATCTCTGCTTCCTTCAGGACCAGCAACTGAACATAGAGAGGAACACAGCCTCTCCCTCCAAGAAGACTGTGGTCATCTATCAACGGAACAATCAGGAGCCTGAGGACTCCTCCCTTGAAGACGATGAGCAAAAAGAGCTCCGGTTGTTTTGAGAGGCCTCTCACCGAATTGCCACATTCACTCTTGCACCACGCATGGTCAAAAAGACCTTATAGATGCACTTCATTGCATACGTGCTAAGAATATTAACTATCATCTTGACTACACTTGTCACTTACCCCTAATGCATTCATGGCATAGTCCACAATACATTGACCAGTGCCATCCAATTTTAGCTATGTCTTATTTTCTTGATTTAGAGCCAAATGGTCTAGAACTTGACCACCCTACTAACCTTCAAACCCTAGGACCCCACCCAATTTTGCTAAGCTTTCAAGCCTAGTACCACATCATCTCATTCTCCCTAGGACAAGGAAGTGATGCAAGTGGTGAAGCTAGAGGAATTATAAGTTACATGGGTTTGTGAATATGATACGTTGCAAAGAGAGATTGGCTGGATGCAAACCCATGGTCACCACTCGGCTCTCGCCACCCAAAATTTATTAGCCAGCTATATTGTACAGACATACCATCCCCTCGACATTATTATCCTATTTAACCATGTCCTACAAGCTCTTAGGGATATGCCAGAATCTATGATGAGAAAATTTGAAACAATCCATGTTGCATACCCAAAATGCATTATTGACGTAGAAGCCCACGATGCAATTAATATTTTCAATTCCATGGCATCCCTTCCATCCGATACCAACAAACTATCCAACTCGCAAAACCGCTCTGTCAATCGCATTCCACCCCCGCCTCCTAAAATTGCACCATCCCTTAAGGGCATTAGGGGAAAACCCTAAACCTAACCCTAACCCTAGTCCTAAGAGGTTCTCATGTATATATTCATGATCAACACAACATAGTGTACAAGTATCTCCTCTCTCTCTCTCTCTCTCTCTTTCTCTCTCTCCACTTTATCATGGCATCAAAGCACTAGGTGCTCCCAAACCCTTGCTTCTTGTCAAGGCACTAAGCCCTCCTTATGCGAAGCATCATCCTTCTCTAAGAGTGAGATTCATGAGGTTCTTGTCGAGATATGGTGGCATGAGCACATGAATTAGAGGCAAAGGTATGTGCTAAGGAATGTATTAAAGTAGTCACCCTAGGATGTGGACTACAAGATGTGGAAATGTGGATTGAGGATATCCCCACAAGGAGAGATGTCAACTAGAGGATCCCACAGATGTTGACTATTCAAAGGGCACTCTCTATATAAGAGGCCTATCATGCATGGTTGATTACACACATTGCAAGAGATATAGATTTGCTATCTCCCTCTCATGTCTTATTTAGTGTGCTTTGAGCCTCCTTAGTTCTTCCGTTGATCTTGTGTGCACTAGGTTTGCGATCATATTAGATCTTTCACATGGTATCAAAGCATAGGTTTCCCACAAGCCTAGGTAGTTCAGAGTGAGTGGCACACTCTTATCTTGATGTTAGGGAGAGTTTGTGAGATTATGTCCATGAGATAGTTTCAATTCATGGTGGATTCTTTGAGTGTTCATTGAGATCTTTGAGATGTGTGAGAAAGAGAGTTTTTTGTTAATGAGAGAAAGAGAGAACTGCATCTTTGACAGGTCTAATTTTTATTGGGAGAAATATCTGTAGACTTTGAGAAAGTTCTTATCAGACTACTAAGAAGGTGACTACATCGATGAGAATTCCTTCACAACACATGACTTGTCTTCTCGGCCAACCAAAGCTGCATAGCAGAGACTACACAATGGACTCACAAAGGCTCCAAGGCATCGACAAAGAAAGCTATAATGAGCCACTGACAAACTAAGCTTCGTCCACACCTGCATGAAGGCTCCAAGGCCTTGATCTTCAGCCAGCATCAACATTCGTAGCCAGCTCTAGACAATGAGCAACAACCTACAATGAAAGCTCCACAGAGCTCCAATATCTGTAGCCACGAGTAGCCCATGACTTATACCTTCAGTGGCTTCTCCCCCGTAGCTCCAAAGTGAGAGTGCTCTCAACGGAAGCAAGAACAGAAGAAGGAGAGAGAGAGAGAGACAGAGAGCCACACAAGTTTTGGTGGGTGCAGAACCACCCTAATCTTCTTTTTCATTCATTTATATATGTGTTTGAGTATTGTACATAACCGGGGTAAAGGCACAGTGACCTTTAACCCCCACAACCTCCCACTTAAAGGACAATGTTCCTTTAAGGGAGAACAACCAGCGAGCATACTATCCAATGCCCATCAATACACGACAATACTCAAACCACTGACTAGGTAGACTCTTCGTCAGCATATCTGCAGGGTTATCATCTGTATGAACCTTGACAAGCTCTATGCGCTTGTCCTCAAGTACCTCCCTGATGAAATGGTACCTGACCTCAATGTGTTTGGTCTTTGCATGAAAGACTGGATTTCGTGCTAGCTGAATAGCACTCATGGAATCACTATGCAATGTCAGTACACTTGTATGAATCCCCAAATCTCCCATTAGCCGATCAAGCCATATAGCCTCCTTGCAACCCTTTGTGGCTGCAACATACTCAGCCTCTGTGGTAGACAAAGCAATGCACTTCTGTGCACGAGACATCCACGACACTACACCACCTGCAAAGGTGAACACATAACCAGAAGTGGATCTCCTACTATCCACATGCCCTGCATAGTCTGAATCTGTGTACCCAAGTACACGCATGTCTCCTTTACCAAAGCAGATGCACATCTCCTTGGTACCCTTCATGTACCTCATGATGCACTTAACTGCCTCCCAATGCCTCTTTCCTGGATTAGCCATATACCGGCTAACAACTCCCACTGCAAATGCAATGTTTGGTCTAGTAGCTATCATAGCATACATAAGACTCCCAACTGCTGATGCATAAGGAACCTTGGCCATCATGGCCCTCTCCTCTTCTGATTTGGGACTATCTGTATGACTCAGTTTCACATATGGAGGCAATGGAGTACTCATTGCCTTCCCCCCCTCCATATTGAAACGCTGCAATAGTTTTGTAACATACTCTTTTTGTGAAAGCCAAAGGAGTTTCCTACTCCGATCACGCGTGATGCGCATACCAAGAATATGACCTGCAAGTCCCAAATCCTTCATATCAAAGGCCTCATGCAACTTGGCCTTTAATGCATCTAGCTCATAAGTATTCTTGCTAGCCAATAGCATATCATCCACATATAGTGCTAGGATTATCAGGCTATTATCCTTAGCCCTTTTAGTGTAGAGGCAGTGATCAATTTCACTCCTTCTAAAACCCTGGGACCGAATGAAAGCATCAAACTTCTGATATCATTCTCTAGGTGCTTGCTTAAGACCATAGAGACTCTTCTTCAGCTTGCAAACTAAATGCTCTTTGCCCTTTTCTTCAAATCCTTCCGGCTGCACCATGTAAATTTCCTCATGCAAATCCCCATGCAAGAAAGCTGTCTTGACATCCATCTGCATAAGCTCCATATCCTCTGATGCCACTAGTCCAAGCATGCATCTAAGTGTGGTCATCTTCACAACCGGAGAGAATATCTCATCAAAGTCCACACCCTTCTCTTGCTTGAACCTTTAGCAACCAAACGGGCCTTGTACCTAGGCACATCATCACCTGTGACCTTCATCTCGTAGACCCATTTACATGGCAATGCTTTCTTTCCATGTGGCAAAGAAACCAAGTCCCAAGTCTTATTCTTCATAAGTGAACTCATCTCTGATTGCATAGCATACTCCCACTTGCGTTGATCCTCATGCATCATAGCCTCTCTGTAGCAAGAAGGCTCCCCGCAATCAGTAAGCATCACATAGTCTACCCCTAGAACAAACCTATCAGGCAGTCTAGACACTCTAGATGATCTTCTCAAGGGCATTTCAGCTTGCTGTCCCACTTGCATATTAGCCACATTTGGCTCATCATTTCCACTAATAGATGATCCATCATCTACCCTTGATTGTATCCTGTGGGAGTACCTGGTGGTACCATTTCTTGCACATTTGGTGCATGGACAGCTTGCTGTCTATCAACATATGCAGGTGGATTCACATCCTGGAAAGTGATTCTCCTCATTTCCACATCCCTCATGGGTGCGTTATGCATCTTCTTCTCATTGAAGACCACATCATGGATGTGTATGATCTTCTTTGCTTCTGCATCCCAGAGACGATAGCCCATCTCTCCACTTTCACCATAACCCAGAAAGATGCATTTCCTAGACTTAGGATCTAGCTTCTTTCGAAGCTCTTTTGGCACATGTGCATATGCCTCACACCCAAATATACGCAAATGAGAGTAAGAGGGCTTCTTGCCACTCCATGCCTCTTCAGGAATACCACCATCCAAACTCTTACTAGGTGATCTATTGATCACATGCACTGCAGTCTTCATTGCCTCAGCCCAAAAACCACCAGAAAGACTTGCATTGGAAAGCATGCATTGCAACCTTTCTTGAATGGTACGGTTCATCTTTTCTGCAACTGGATTTTGCTCTGGAGTATGAGGGGATGTGAGCTCCCTCTTAATCCCACGTGTATCGCAAAAATGCTGAAAGTCATGAGAGAGATACTCTCCACCATTGTCAGTCCGTAGGCATTTAAGCGTTCTACCTGACTGATTGGCCCGCCATTTCTGAAATACCTGGAACACATCACTCTTCCGAGCTATAGCATAAGCCCACACTTTCCTAGTTGCATCATCAATGAATGTCACATAGTATTTAGCCCCGCCTAATGACCGTGTAGGCATGGGACCACATACGTCTGAATGCACCAAATCAAGCATTTCAAACTCTTCCTTTCCCCTTCTTTTATGGGCTCATTTAGTCTGCTTCCCATAGAGACAATGCTCACAAAATTCAAAATCAGAGAAACTCAAATGCGGTACATAACCCAAATGGCATAAGAGTTTCATTCCATTCTGGCTCATGTGCCCCAACCTGCAATGCCACAAAGAAGTGCTTGGCTACTCGGTTATTGCAACAACATGATCAAATACCCCTGATACATGTAAGGGATACAAAGTCCCACACTTGGCACCCCTGGCCAAAAGCATAGAGCCCTTCTGAAGTTTCCAACTCTGAAAACCAAAAGTGATGTGAAAACTAGCATCATCTAGCTGACCCACTGAAATAAGACTCTTGGTCAGCTTAGGCACATGTCTCACGTGTTTCAAAACAAATGCAGACCCATTTGCAAAAGAAAACTTTATGTCACCTGCTCCCACTATGTCACATGCATAGTCATTTCCAAGATGCACACAACCTGTCTTTCCACTGTCATAAGTGGAGAACCATTCGCAATGGGAAGTAACGTGGAATGAAGCACCAGAATCCAAAATCCAATCCTGGGAATATGCATCATTTGAAGTGGCAAGCAACTCTGTAGATAAACTAGACATGAAGAGAACGTCATTGTCACTATCATGTGTGACTGCATTGATCTCCTCGATCTTCACTTTTCCTTTGTCCTCCCTTGGACTCTCTTCCTTTTGATTTGCACCCCAATTTGCATTCTTTTTCTTAGCTGTTTGTAAACTCCACCGGAGTGTGAATGATGAGCAACATAGCAGTTTTAGGACCTCCTGAGTCCACCGGAACTGACAGATCTGCAAATGGTTGCTCCAAACTTAAGTTCCAACACCCAGGCAAAAAACGCAGAAACTGACACAGTGAGTCAGAAATCCAATGAAATGATCCCAGATTCAAGAATGAAGGTGTTTCCAAGCTCCTCAAGTGAAGTGGACACCAAAAGCAAGCAATAGTTGCCTCTACAAGTCAATACGGAGTCTCTGTCATCGAACGGAACAGGGAAAAGCTCAAAAAACGACTTTTTCTTTAAAAACTCTTAACAGGCTCTCAAAACCACTTCGCAAAGCCAAAGTGACTTTTCCAAAGGTTCCTCCAAGGTCTCTGCATGCTCAGATGCAAGTAAAGTCACCCACAAAGCTTCCCATAGAGCTTCTCCTTCCTCCCACAAAGCTGCTGAGCTTCAAGCATTCACGCACGCTCAGCTAGATCACTCGGGCTTTGATACCAGCTGAGAGTGCTCTCAACGGAAGCAAGAACGGAAGAAGGAGAGAGAGAGAGACAGAGAGCCACACAAGTTTTGGTGGGTGCAGAACCACCCTAATCTTCTTTTTCATTCATTTATATATGTGTTTGAACATTGTACATAACCGGGATAAAGGCACAGTGACCTTTAACCCCCACACAAAGCTCGACCAGCCAACTAGTAGCCAACAAGCTTAACGACTAGGACCTCTACCATTGACAATGCCCAAATGCTAAGTGATAGCGCCAATGGGCTTCTCTTGCTTCATGGCAACACATGACAAACTACTAGATGCAACTAGGCAGAGCCGTTCAACAACAGCAACGAGCCACTTCATCTACAAAGCTCCAGACGCTCGCACGACTCCAGCCTTGCATGATAGCCACCAAGATTCTTCTTCTAGTTCACGTCGCATGCTGGGATCGCTTCCTAGCTCCTTGACTCTAGCAACTACAACTTGGACAGTGCGCTCCAACTCTACACAGTGCTAGCCTTCAGCCTCTAGCCATTCAAACAACTACCATAGCCAAAGCTCCTCCCAGCCTACGTCACCTCCAGTGATGACGCCCCATGAACCAGTGATTCCACAATGGTATCCACCCTTCTGAAGTGGTAGATGAGGCATTGGCTCTCTTACGCCGTCATTTCTATAGCAGCGCTTCCTCACAGATGACCTTATCTTTCTCCTCTTCTAAGGTTTTCCCAAAATTAACATGTGGCACGTGATAGAAATTGACCATCATTGAGTTTATGTAGCTTTGGTTAGGAGTGGTTAAGCTAGTAGGGTTAGGTTCGTTGATTGGACCATAGTTAAGTTTTTTTAACTTTGGGTTAACTCATTTGGGTCAGAAGACTGCCACATGGCAAAGTGCCACATAAGCATGCACAATCAACCGTGCCACCTAAGCACAGAGGCCCTTGTTAAGCACAATTTGAATTTTGCATGTGAATCCCTATGCCACATCATCAAGGCCCCCTCTTCTTCACAAAAGCTTCGAGAAGGCGTAACTTGCAATCCAAAAGGAATTTGGACACGCTCCAAAAAGGAAAATTCATCGTCTTTTAAGCTCTATGTCCCTGTCAAGTCAAAATCATTGTTAGCAATTAGACAATGCCAATATTGAAAGAAATCAATTGGTAAGATCTTTGCAACAAATGGAAAAGCAAAGCATGAATGCACACATCGCTCTCATAAGCATGCCATAGACTCATGGCATCCACACATAAAGCATTAAGGCACATGGAAGAACAAAGCATCATGCATCAAGCCAAAGAAGCGAATGCCATCTACATCAAGCATTGAGAAGCAAAAACCTTGCCACCTTCATCCCGCATGTTTGTAAATCAAGCCTAACCACCTGAGAGTAGCTACTATGAAAGCACCCAGGGGCGGTATTAACATGTAAAAGCCACACTTGACCACCTTAAGTAGCAATGTATGCACTAAGGGGAGGTGATGGAATGTAAAACTCACATCTGACCACCTTGTAGTAGCCAATGGATCATGGCACCAAGGGGAGGTGTTGAGATACGATGCCATGAGCACATGAATTAGAGGCAAAGATATGTGCTAAGGAATGTATTAAAGTAGCCACCCTAGGATGTGAACTACAAGATGTGGAGATGTGGATTGAGGATATCCACAAGGAGAGATGTGGACCAAAGGATCCCACCGATGTTGACTATTCAAAGGGCACTCTCTATATAAGAGGCCTATCATGTATGGTTGAGTACACACATTGCTTTGAGCCTCCTTAGTTCTTCTGCTGATCTTGTGTGCACTAGGCTTAGTGGTGGTCATATATTGGATCTTTCACAATTCTTCCTTTGTAAGAGAGTTTTCTATGAGAGTGTGTAAGCCCTTGCCTTCAGTCAAGACACAAGCCCTCTCTTTGAGCCACCTTCATCACTATTCTAGCTCTTTTTGTAGAACCGCTTCTCCTCTCCGATTTGCTTTAGAAAGGCTGTCATTCTTATCTATGGAGAGTGAGATATGTTAATGTTAGTTTTGTTTTTCTTTTTTAGAGGTTCGATTCTCCTCTCCATCTACTCCTTTGGTTCAGTTCTTTAAGAGAACTACTCAATAGCAACTACGTGCAACTGCTCTGAGGCTCAGCAACTCTCATGATGACTACTAAGGTGGCTCACAACAGCAAGCATTGACACCAACAATTGAGCTTCAACATTGAGCTCTTGCAAACAACAACCCGAATAGCTAACGGGCCTTCAACACAAGTAGCGCAATGATCAACAAAGTGGCAACCTCCCATGGAGTATATCATCTATGATTCTCTAAGCTGTTGGAGTCCCATTTTTGTTGAGGACTTTTGCCAAACAGAAGAGATAGGGAATGAGAGAAACTAATGGTGTTCTCCACTGTTTATTGTAGCTTTTTATCATCTTTGTTCTAGGCACATTTTCTTCACCTCATGTAGATCTCAGCCATACGAGTGCCATTATGTGAATTAACACAAAAAGCCCGATAGTGGATAACACAGCTGACTCAATATGCGGACACAAAATGACCATATTGAGCTATAACTCCATCTTCCCAATGCTCCAAAGTGACCATAGCGAGTTGTAACTCCGTCTTTTGATGCTCCAAAGCACACATCTAAGGCAAATCCACCTATCTCAGTGGCTCCACTAACCTACAAGGCAGCACAACTAAATAGCAACTCCTTGTCTGAGTGGCTTCTACAAACTACATGCAACTACCTTTACACAGTAGTAGTTTGTCATCGATCCACAACACTCTAGCCCTATAGCCACCGGTCAACAAATGACACATTTCTTATAGGGCGCAGCTCACTTCCAACTACTATGTCCCCAATGGCATACTACACACCCAACTACTCGGTATATCTCCCTCTATGACAATGAGCCATCGACTCCTTAGATGCATATAGCAAAGATCCTACAATCGACCATGCACAACACAATGCCACTTGATGAAAGTTTCAATCTAAGCTCACTAACGAAGTGATGCCATACAAGATTATGTTGCTCAAAGCTCCTATACTTAGTAGCTACAACATCCACCTCCATCGACCAAGCCACACAACGATTGTAATAGAGTGAGGCCTCCAACCACGTCCTACGACTCCTTCAATTGATGAGAAATGCCTTAGTAGTAGCAACTACAACAACACACGAGAACAACTAAGGCAAGTAGCATCGACCAAGAGAGATGAACATTGATGAAAATCCTTCCATCAATAGAATCTCACCTAAATTCCATCGATATTCAAGAGATGCCATCCAAGCTTTTATCTGCACTGGCTCTCTGAGTGACATATGGCATGCAGCCACATAGGCTTATCCACACCACATCACCTCATCAATTGTGCCATGTCAGTAGCATGGCCTTACTACCACGTAAGCAGTGCCACATCTGCCATGGTGCCACCCTATGCATCCACATCAGCAGGCCTTATCTTGCCATGTCAGCAAGACATGTGACATATCCACATCAATAGTGGCCACCTCTACACTACCACATCATCATGACATGTGTCAATGCCATGTCAGCAACACAGTTAACATGCCACATAAGCATGCCATGTTAGCATGTGCCACATAAGGACACAGTGCCTTATAGGCACGATTTTGTAAGCAGCATGTGAACATCAATGCCACGTCACACTACCTCATGACCACATGCCATTTTGACCCTTTCTCTAGACATAGTGTAGTGCAAATTTCAAATGCCCATAACTCTTGATCCAGAAGGAATTTTCAGGTGATCCAAAAAGCCAAAATGATAAGCAAATCATGCTCTATGCGGTGAGCATCTTAGATCTTCTTTCTAATTTTTTTATAGTTCAAAATAATTCAATCCTCATCATCGGAATCACTCTTGATCCATTGCAGCCACCCATCACATAAAATGAATCAAGATAAAATTCTTTTACTACATTTTGTGCTTCGATGTGTAGTTTAGATTCAGACTAGCATAGTCATAGAGGAGATTAAAATGTGCCAAGCCAAGTAAACCATTACCATATTAGCTGATTAGCTCCCACGGACATCAGTCCATTCGGTTCTATCATTGGTATACACACTCACACATCTGACACTAGCTGATTCTCACATTTGGCAGTTCAACAATTCAGTGTGACATTTGGCAATAATATTCCTCTTGGATTTAGGATTATTGTAGACATCTTACACACACATATGTTACCAATGTAAAGTCACACATTTTTGACTATTTTCTTGCATTGCTTCCTACACATACACATAATCCTTGTACAACCTCTTTGCTACTCTTGACACACAGTTGTCATCTTCATTCTACGAGCTTGATCCTTGGCACACAATTGTTCTTCCATCACATGACTTGGCTCACATATTCATAGGTTTACCGTAAGCCCCTAGCAGCAACTCAAGCATAAAACCTAGTGGCAGCCACCTCTAGCATAGAGCACTAGACTGTCTCTAGCATGGAGTTGTGAACATTTCTTGTAAGCCCTCAACATGAGGCACATTTCATGGTAAGCCCTCAGCATGACGCAGTCCCATCTGCATTAGCATAGTCTGCATCATCATCACATTCATGCATGGATTCAACTCCATCTATAGTCAAATAAGATGTAGATACACATTAAGAGTTTAATTATGATCATGCAAGTTTATTGTAGGTAAGTCCTCAGTATGAGGCACTCACATCTCCAACAACATGTGGAGATATATGCCACAATGCACCCATCTCCTTAGGTGATTCCATTCCAACATCCATCACTAATGCTTTCACCTCTAATACATAGCCTTATTACATCCTTTGGCACAATTTTCATCAGCAATATAGATCAGTTGACCACTGTTCATGATACTCTAGCATCAGCTCAATCATACCACATTGTATCACTGGTGGATCGAACCTCATTGTTCTAGCATACAGTCATAGTTGTGTACTATAGCCATACTTGATGGTTGTATACTACTATCCTTACTTAGTGTAGATTAGTGGTTGGATCTAAGACTTCAGATCTATCCTAACACTGCATATGCCTCAGGAATGTCTTATGTTTTCTTAGTTACATTTCAGACAACTAGGTCTTTATTTTTCTAGCTCCACATTGAACCTATGACCGATGCTACATCCCATGCCAATGGATGTTTAGCCATGCACACATCAGATCACCTTCAGCTCATGACAGTTGCCCATACAGGTTTGACACGTTTTCCTTGTTAGTTTTATGGGCCTCTTCTTTAGCAAAGTAGAGTATCAAATATGCACCTTCAGCCCCAAGCTTTTAGCCTCTCGATCACTTTGTCCACACCGACTATGCAACTTCTGTGACCCTGCATCATATGACAAAGATTACTCTACTGTAGCATCCGACATTGCTATCAGTTCTTTTGGGTTGGTGACACTCTTGTATATCATACCTACCAGATCACATCTTCATGGCTACACTAACTAGCTTCATATGTGAATGGCTTTTCTATAGAGCACCTGCATAGTCCATGATGACACATGATATATTCAACTCTGACATCTTTAGCATGCAGCCATACACACCACTCTTCACGCGGTCATCTTTTGATCGACCAGTCTTTGGTCCATGTGGGCATCTTACTCTTTGTATTTCCTTCCTCTTCCCTTCAATATATCTTCTAGGTTTTATTTGCGCCAAGGCAAAGGAGGACGACCCACAACTTAAGAGGAAAAAATGCACATTATGTACAGGATCTAGTACGTTGTGTACTCATTGTATATGCTTCCGCTATGTAGTCACACGGTGCTTGGTCAAGGCATAAGGAATAGATTGTGGGGTGCGAAAAGAAATGGCATGATATTGAAATGGCAATGGAAGACACTTTTTCAATGTTTGTGGAGGGAGAAACAATGAGATGAAAGAAGATGCCTTGTATAGAAACAATTGGAAGCGATTTGCCGAATGCATGCATTCAATCATTTACATTCGAGCAAAGAATATGAGCTATGGTCTCACAATTGGTGGGAGCATTTGAGGCAGCAACATCAGGTCATTCAGGTGAATACTAGTCTCGAGTCTTTAGAAGCTTTAGACTATACCCTAAACACCTTAGATCAACTATCCATAAAGAAGGTGACTTTAGCTATGTTGGTATCTGGATGGTATCCTCTAAAACAAAGGAGAAATAGCTTCAGTGCATAACATCAAAGATATTGTCAATGACAAGGACCAGTGTGGCTCCAATGGGGTTGTATGTAGAGTGGAACCAATGCACAATCATTCCAATCTGAGAAGTTTGTGGGCTTCAATAGAATACAAGAAAATGAGAGAAAGCCTAAATGCAAAAGTCATTGATAAAGTGACAACATTTTGGCACGAGAATATGAAAGTTTCTCTAAATAATAATGACATCTACAAAAAGCGGACCAAACACAAGAAGTGGGACAAGCACACCATACATATGCTTGATACAATGCAGGTCAGTGTTTGCCTTAACCAGCCCTGTGGTGTCTGTGATTGAGTTTTGGAATAGTTTAATTATTTGATTTCTAAACCTGGCTAGCTTGAACTTAATGTGATCATCCTAAACCAGCCCTGTGGTTGGAACATCATGCAATATATCACCATGTTGGTTTAGGTCAAACACCAGTTATGTGATCGTCCTAAACAACCTGGTTGAACAGCAATATATTTTATAATAGAAATAAACCACAATATATTGTTATTTCTTACTGATGACTAGCCCGGTGGTTGAAATTGTTATGTTTCCTATTATTAAACTAGTTATGTTTAATTTTCAGGCTAATTGCAAGCATAAAATTATAATTTCTAAACTAATTGCTAGGCCCATTAAATTGTATATTGCATGAAAATTAAACATAACTAATTTAATAGTAGGAAATTAAATGTAATTAGCTTGAAAATTGTATACATCCCAGCAATTAGCAATTAGTTATGTTTAATTAGTTTAGAAATTAAATGCAATCATCCTGTCTAATTTTTAGGCAATATACAATTGGATGGGCCTAATGGGTTGAAATTGTTGTGTCTTCCAATAGTTAAATTAGTTTAGTTGTTGAATTTATGGGCTGGTTTGAGTCATGTGTGGGCTTGCTTGAAGTTTTCATGATTATTCTAAACCAGCCCGGTCATTGGAACAACAATATATCATCGAGCTAGTTTAGGACAGACAATAGTTATGTGATTGTCCTAAACCAGCTCGGTGGTGGTTGAAATTGTTTTGTTTTCTAATATTGATTTTTTTTTTTTGGTTTCTAGCTTAATTAGTTTAATTAGCTTGATTAGACTTTGTTTTTACACGTACTATGTTTGTTTTTCTCATAGTGGTGTAAAAGGGGGAATAAGATAATGCTATGTGTTGCATGTTGTTCTTTGCATGCCCGAGATGAAGAGGCCTTAAAGAGTGAATACTACATGCAGTATAGTGTTTTTAGGAGTATACTTGTGAATATCATATATACTTTTAGTAGCTTGAATAATATATGCATTATGCTAGCTTGAATAGTATATGCATTATGCTATATGCATACACATGAATACTATGAGTATTGATTCCAAGAACTTAAGTAGTACTAAGTTTTGTTACATCTCTTTGCATGCTCAACTTTTATTTCCCGCATGTTGGGCGAGCAAAAAGAGTTGTATCTCAAGTTTATGGTGCAAAACCGTGACTTTTCGATTGGGCAAAAGAGCTTTGAGCATTGCAAGCCATGGTACATCTGGAAACTTAAAGATATGACTCACCATAGTTTGGGGAGTGTTTTGATGAACTCGCTAACTAGCTGGAAGAGGGTGATAACTTTGCACTTGTCATTGACTTAGGGGAGAACAAGGAAGATGACCCATACTTTGCATTGCAGTGTACCAAACCCAAGCACAAGGTTGACAAAGCATTTAAGGATCATTGGGAAACAACCTATGACAAGAGGGATGTAGTAGTTGGAGCTATTTGGTACAAAAAAACATCCAAGAGAGGGCACAATTACATTTTGTTACATAAGAGTCCGTAAACACTTGTGTACTCTCATCTAGTAAGAGCTATTAAGTTCTAGTTGTTGCAAGCTATTCCTAGATGAAAGAAGGGAAAGAGTGTCTTTAAAATGGATTTAGACACACATGAGCACATCATGGGGTGTCTTGGAGTAGTGGACAACTAAGACCGTACAAGAAAATGTATTCTCATTGCGCGGGTGTAGTTAATTCTAAACCAAGAAAAATGTATTCCACTTATCCTTTAAAAATAAAACATGTATTTACAGTCAGCTTGTACAACCATTGCGCTTGGTTTTAGTAAATTCCATACAACCACTACTCTTGTTTTAGTAATCCCAAATAGTAAATCCGAAACAGCCCTTCACTTGTTTTAGTAATCCCAAACAACCACTACTCTTGTTTTAGTAATCCCAAACAACCCTTCGCTTGTTTTAGCAATGCCAAACAAAGGGTGCTTTAGTAATCCCAAATGAGGGAAAATGTATGCCAGTTATGTTTTACAACCACTAGGCTTGTGATAAAAAATCCTAAATAAATGACTTATGCCATTCATCTTGTAATAATCGAAAGAAAAACCACCATGCTAATGGCAGTTAATCCTAGGTGACTTATCAGTCCAACCAACCACCGCACTGGTTGTGATTCTAAAACAGCTTATATAAATGCAATTGTTGACGCGGCCCTTGAGGGTTCCCCTTTAGGGGCAAGGGCCATATCACATGCCACTAGACATATATGGCATGTCGATATGGCCCTTACCCTTAAAGGGGACTCCTCAAGGGCAAATCATGTGAAATATACCATATATCGTGTGCAACCAACCACCGCACTAGTGACCACTTATTCTATACTATCACTGTGTTGGTTGCCATCCTAAAATAGTTTATATAAAGGAGAATTGACACCACCTGTCTACCCAAATTAAGCTATATTGTTCTAATTTATGATTTATTAAAATGGTGGCAGATAAATGGAGCCTGACCTCGAAGCCTAGGCTACGTAATGGATTTGAATGTTTACCAAACTTGTACTCAATCCTTATAAACTGAATATGAATTTTCTTTACATAAAAACTATCTTCCATTTTTTTGAGCTTCAGGTGCTATGTTGTTAAAAGTTTCACATAAGAGGCAAGGGGGAGGGGCACATCATGGTCCACGTGGCCACAAGTAGTTGTCACAATATACAATATTCCTCCTTGGATGGCCATAAAAAAGGGGCATTTGATGCTGGCACTCATTGTGCCGGGCAAGCAAAAGGTGAAAACCATGGATGTGTATCTAGCCCCTTTGGTGGACGAGTTGCAAATTATATGGAATGGCATGTAAGTTTATGACATTTCAAAGCCTTTGGATCAACGTCATTGCACATGACCAAATTCCCCTTAGTTATACTTTCTTGCTTGGGGATGTGTCAAAGGGAATTAGGTCAAGTTAAGGAGTCGTGTACTATGGTTCTTTGGATGCAAAGAGATGCAATGCTATATAACACTAAGCTCATTGATCCATGGCAAGATACTAGGAAATGGATCTATGGCAAGACACTTAAAATAGGTGGATCTATTAGTAAGCTTTGTGCAACAAAGGTAGGTTTGGTAATTTGTTTTGATTCCCAAATTGCACACAAGTTTTAGGCCCCAATCCAGATCCGAGTTTGGAGCAGAGAAACAATTGGAGCCAAATTTGGGCCAGAGATCAATCCATCCAAGATAAAATTTTGGTTTAGGTATTAATAATTTTGTTTCTTAACGCAATCAACATCATCCATGCACACCCAATCTAGATTCATGAGTTTGTAAGACTCTAGGGAGTCTAGACCTCATTGCTCACTTGGTCCACCCTCAAATTCTAACCTCTAGTCCTTTGGACTTTTCCACAAAAATGCACGTAGAGAATCTTTATATCCTTTAGGAATCCATTCTGCGAAATCATGATTTTGGACCTTTTATTGGGAAATGCAATGCCTTGAGAGAGTTGTGCTACCATGGTAAGATCTTCCCAAAGATTTCCCCCTACTTGATTGGCCCTTACTGACTCTCACCTATCCCAGGCTCCATAATCAACCTCCAACTTGCAAACCACCGCTATATATTCCAAGCCTCAACCCATTGCCTCTGCTCCCCCAATCCCAAGGAACATAGTGCAACCATGGTGAGCTGAAACATGCTCCACTTCCAAGATGGTCTTTAACAACAACCATAAAGGTTGATCCTCCCAAGCGCCACAATGGGTTGTCATAGGTAGCCACCGCAAGACATCCTCATGCTTTGGGAGGATATGTTTTTTGCAGTATGCATATGTGGTTAGCTTCTTCTTGATCAAGCCTCTTTCATTTGGTTTCTAGTAGCTAGGGAGCATGCATCTCTCTTGGCACCTTAGTGGCTTTAGAGGTCTTTGAGAAAAGAGGGTTGAGTCTGGGTTGAGCATTGTGCGTTTGCCTTAGAATTGGGGTGCACAAGTCTGTCAACAACAAAGGGCACCCTTTTAGATATAGCATACAAGTTGTTTACTTGAGGTAGAATCCTAGAATATCATTGGGACTTATAGTGTGTGCAAAGAACAAGATATGAAAAGCCTCTTTCTCAAAGATTCCTCCCACAAAGAGAGGGTCCTAGGACTATTTCCTTCATCCATTCGAAGAATGAACACCCTCGCTCGAGCCGAATTTATCCCCACTCTAGGAAGTCTTCTTTATTTTGTTGGCCACCCAAACATGATGGTCATTCGGAGCAACTCAATGTCTTCTACATCGATGGTTAGATGATGCAAAGAGGAGGCCACATGGGTATCGGCACAAGTTTGCAAGATCAGAACACTCAAAAGTGACAAGGCAGAGAGTATATGTCATAATATATTTGAAGAGCAACGGAATATGCACCAAACAACTATGCCTTATAGCCCACAACAATATGGTATTATAGACAAGAAGAATAGAAATGGCTATGTGTATACTCAAGTACAAATGTTTGTCACAAAATCTTTTTGGGGAGTGGGAGTGGTGCCACCTACACTAACATATCACTAAGAGATTCCATACATAACAAGTATTGGTTGAATGTCACTCTATTTCACGCATTTTCGCGTACAAGCACATGGTCGATCAATTCCGAGTTTTTGAATTAGTAGCATATTCGTTGGCACTAGAAAAGCACAAGTCAAAGCTTGATGACAAGGCGATTAAATGCTTTTATGTTTCATATGGTAAAGGCTTTAGAGCCTAGAATCCCAATAATAGATAGATCATCATCATCATGTTGCCTTTAATGAGGATGAGAGCGTGAAGCTTATTCTCATGCCAATTGAGGATGACACTCCCTTGGATGTGATTGAATTTGAGTGACAAGAAACACACTAAGGTAGTTACTCCTACTTAAAGTTTGTTAGATATGCAGTAAGCTATTAAGGATGGACAACCACCAACTGCTTTAGAGCCCATTGCATATGTACATCGTAAAAGTGGTATAGCAAGTAAGAAATTGCCAAGGTGGGCCAAGCTTACTCTTCAACACAAAAGGACAACTGTGGAACACCCTTCTACACAGCAAAGTGGACTAGGGCAGAGACCACATCACCAAACCTTGTTTGGGGAGGAGATGAATGACCACATCTATGTATGTTTGCTAGTGAGATCATATGCTCTTAGAGTATCAATTAGGACTCACTATAGGTTTGTTTAAGAATTAATCTCTAGGGCTACTACTAAGGCGACAATGAATTCCGTGCATGTTCAACCTCAAATGGTTCAGGTCATGGTGAAAGTGGGGGAATTCTGAACAAGACTATCTTGCAATTTGAGGCATTTGAGGAAGTTTCTGATCTACTAGACTTTGAGGGGGGTTTGGATCAAGAATTGTCAATGTAGAGGCAACACAAGTTCTGGACCCACATTGTAGGCCCAAGCCATAGCCCCAATTTTTTGGACTAGTTGAGCTAGTGGCCAGAATTTGAGTCTACTCTCTAAAAACTGCCATCTATAAACTGCCACTTCATCAATTCAAATATGCATTGACCTATTCCTCCCTCGTCGACAAAGGCTTGCTTTCCTTCATCGATCTAGATCCACTTTACCTAAGATCAACCCCCTCCCCAACTCTTGGTACATCTGGAGAAACATGAACTCATGAATGGCCCTATGCTTGTGTAAACCCATAGGGCATGCATGACCTGTACAACCCATCCACTATTTCACATCACCTGATCCTCCATATCCACTTCTCCATCCTTGAGCAAAGAACATGAATCCTTCAAATGGGCATCAAGCTACCCACTTCCATTTACGTCCTCTTTTTGAGTCGAAAAAAGACCTTGGAGACCTTTGATGATGTGATTAATATGCTCCCTTGCCTACAAGGGAGTTCTATGAAGAAGTGGAAAACCTTGGCCAAGTGGCCAAGCTCCCTACAATGTAAACACTCCAACATGATATTCCTTAGTTATGTGGATGTGGGTATGTGTGTACGTGCTTTGGACAGGGTAATTGCCCAAATTAGGCTTACAAACTCTGGAGCAGCTCATCCTTATGTATGTGATGACATGAGAAAGCTACTTTCTGACTTATGGAATATCGATGATTGAGACACACTCATTCTCATTTTGTAATACTTGATGCATGGGGATGGTTTTGTTTAAGAATGTATCTCTTTTCATGATGCTAGCTTGGGGGCATGTCTCAGCAATTTCATGTGTCTGCTATATAGAGGGAGGCATGTTTCCTCATCTTGTTATTTTGTGTTCATCGGAGTGGTTTGGCATAGGAGGTATTATCCAAATATGAAGAGGTGTGATGGGGTCCAGAAACATGTGCAGACAGCAGAAAACGAGACACTAAGGAAGCCAAAAAGAGAGAAGCCCAAGTTGACCAGGCGGACAGGCCTTGAGCTGATACAGGCACCTCCAAAGACAGAAAGCAGACAGACTTGAGAACAAGGTGGAAAAAGAGGTATGTGAGTCCTGATGGGGGATGGGCGACGACCTGGAGAAAAAACACATTGGGCAGACTAGGGAAAACAGGCAGCAAAAGGAAGGGAGGATGGAGGCGGGGCAGGGCAGGCAGGAGGCAGAGAATGGTCGATGGAAGCTCGTAGCAGCCTGAGACTGTTTCCTAGAATGTCCTTCTGTTGTAGTATAGACACCTTTGTGCTGATTGTTTAAGAAAATTAGGAGATAAAGAGTTGACTCAGTCCAGAGAAGAACTAGTACTTTAAAAGAGAAGGCCATGTGCATTGAAAGATGTTTCTTTGTAGAATGTTTGTGATACAAAGGAGGTATGCACGGCTTGTCTTCTCCTGCACATTCTGCTTGTAGAAATCCAATTTGACATTATGGACAAGATCAGCATCAATAAAAAATTTATCGATTTGGAGGCAATTACATTTTCCATGATGCAAAGGCCACTTTGAGCTCAACATTTTCCATTGCATTGAGCTGAGAAAGTATATTAATCTACAAGGATCCTTCTGACTTTATATTCCAGTTTAGATTTAAATCAAAGAAGATAAATTTCATGAATACACATCCCAAAATGGTATATAAAAACGATTCTTTGGACTCTAAATGCCTTTGTTTTTGCTATGGAGACAACTGCACATGATTTTCTTCCCATTATCATCCTCACTTTTGGATCAGTGGCAAACACTACAATACTGTACATGAAAGAACATAATATATGCTGAATGTCAGCTGAAGAAGTAAGAGCCTGAGCTTTACTTCATACTGTTTGTTCTTTTTCTCCCTTCACAAACCTGTTTGATACCTCTAAAAACAAATTAAAACACAATTAAAGATTATCATAGAAGAATGTGGACAAAACCTGCACCTCCATTTCAAAAGTTACAGAATCTATATCAATAATATGGCTGAAGGATAGTTGTGACTCTAGATTCATAAAGAGATAGTCACCTGTCAATGCTCTATAAGACAGTGAAGGTTCAGCTCAGCTTCCTTTCTCCTGAAACCACAATTTGAAACCCACATCAGATCAAGACATACTTTTAGGCAGAGCTATGCTTGCAGTTATCAGTCAATAATCTAGACAGAGCTATGCCTGTAATTTTTTGCCAGTCTATAATTATTTTTAATAGGGCTTATTCTGAAAAGCATTCCCTAGAATTATGGATTAATTGATAGGGCAGGTAAATTTTATTAGCGAGTGAAGGAGAATCTAAGAATTGATTCTCTTGGAAAAGTGTCACATCAAGTTGACTGTCCAGATATTAAACTAAACAATCTGGTTTGGAAGAGAAATCTTTTCACTTTACAAGGAATTGGCACTTGAATTGCACAACTATACTCTCATAAGCATGGAAGATATTACATTTACAAATTACACATCTTCTCATGGAGCAGACCTGCCAAAGGACAAGGGTGATGAGAAGCCAAAGAGTGGACCGGTATCAAAGGGTTGTAATGGTCTGAGGACATTGAGGGAGCTAGTGAGAGGAGTAGAAGGTACCTGGGGAGAGTATAGAAGCGGCTTCCTGCAGACCAAACACAAATATCTTATGATTGAGCACACCTAGGTTGATTAGGAATGACCTAAGGTCTTGACCAGAAGAGACCATGTACAAGGGATGACGTGTGATCTGTGGTACGAGGAAGACTTCAATACATGCTTGACTACGCAACCTTGCTACTTGACCAAGCAACTACGTCATCCCTAGGATAATTCAAGGTGACGACAGACAAGATTGCTGACATGCGAGGTGATTTGATCCTGAGGCCGCTTGCTCGAGCACATGGAGGTGCACATGGCTGAGCACAAGGTGTCCAAGTCCACCCCGGGGCCGCTAGGAGGCGCACATGGAGGTGCACATGGAGAGTTATAATGCCACTGAAGTGTCAATGGACAATGGGAATTCGATGCAGTCGAATACTCAAAGTCATTACGAGATCCCGGGATGGAATGGATAAGGGAGATAGGAGGAGAACTGATGAGAGTGGAGAGGAGAGACCCCACGAACAAGAGAAGTCACAAGTCATTGCCAATGGATGTGACCAGCTAGGATCAAGGCAAACGCAAAGGTGAAGGAAGAGGACAACCATTCAGCAAACAGGGGGAGAGAGGCTTGAGTAATAGTGTACCGGTGAAGGTGTAGTGTTGTATTGGTGAATGGGATTGAGACTGACTGGCTTATGTCTTTGAAAGAACCAATCCTCTATACCTGCTTGTAGGTTTGGGACGTGTTATCCTCTATGTACATTCTTATCACTCTTTGCACTTACAAACACTCATTCTCTTGCACCCTTGTTCCATGGCACCTCTTGCACTTGCCTACTCGATGCCTTCATACAGCAATACTCCTCATACACTCGCACCATGGCATTTCCTATACCCTTACATCCTTCCTATGCATGCATGACATCATTCTACACACTCACACCACCCTCCTCTATGTTGCATAGCATCACTTTCCATTCCTTGGTGTCACAAGTAGGAATTATATCTCGTTGCACAAGTGGACTTAAGGCCCCGTAATACTTCCAAAAGAGAACTAGCCTACCCTTGCACTCATGTTAGTTCCCTTACTATTAGTAGTTATCCGACATGTCACAATGGATCATGTTGGACATGTAATGAGTTGTATCAGATTTGAGGAGTTCTTTGTATAGGAGGGTGGAGAGCAATAAGAAGTGCAGTCATTGATATTTTCTTTGTAAAAGAAGGTGAAGAGCAACCACAAATGCATTCGTTGATACCTTCTTTGAGGGAACTTGTTTTTCAAGATGTTGCCATTGACTCAGAGGGGTGTGTTTGAATGAGGATGAGTAGGATCATGTTGTCACAATAATAGTTGTGGGTTTGATCATATTCTCATGTATGCACCTCTGGATTTGTAGGAGTTAGCATGGAAAAAATGTTTTGTATACTGTGTTTTGAGTTGTATCCCATGGTGGGCTTTAAAAGTCGAATTGGAGAACTGCTTCGTAGGGGCGATGGCTAGAGCATGGAGGCTCACCTGAATCCTTTGTTTGTTTTGTGCGCGTGTACGTGCTGGAGACCTTCCTCAGGCCCAATTGGATGTCTTTTATTACTGCTTCTAGTTTTGAGTAGTAGCTGTTCCTTGGGCAGCTAAGAATATACATTTTCTTGAATGAAATATCAATTTTACCCCCCAAAAAAAAGTGCATGTGTGCGTACAAGGGTGCATGCAAATGCATACAAGGTGATGGCTAGAATAAATAGGGTCACCTAGATCCTATGGAGCAAGCTATTATCATGCTAGCAATGCCACAAAAGACTACATTTTCAGTTGATGGCATGTGGAGTACAGATGATATATATTAGATCTGCTACATCAAGATGGTTTTGTTTCTGACATGTATCTTCCTTTCTATGCTAGCTTGAGGGCATCCTAGCACATTGTTGATCTATGCTATAGAGGAAGGCATGTACCCTCACCCCATCTATCTAGCATTCCAAGATGGTGAATGGTTCGGAAGGGGGATATGTATATGGGCAGGGTGTTATAAGGGTGCTTGCAAGAGATAGAGAATATTGCCATATGGTATTGGTGGGGGTATCCTGCATATGAGGCCTCAGAAAAAGGGACATGCATTGTATAAAATTCATCTTTTATGTGCAATAGACATATTCAGTGAATCTTCTATTTTAGTTTCTGTTTTGTAATGCTATAGCTTACTCACTCTAACACACAAAACTTACGTACTTCTTAACCATTCTGGATTTATGAACATTTAAATGAATAGGAAATAAAAGTATCTATTGATATCCCATGTATGAAGATAATAAATTAGAAAAACATGCAGATTCCAAAGACTTTGTATTCTGGTCCTCTATTTGAGAGGTAGCTGCCTTACCAGTGATATGCTTGCAGAATCCTTTAAGCGTTTCATAATCCGAGCTTGTAGCTGCTGTATTTCCACATGTAAAGTGTCAACGGGCTCCAAAAAGGGCTTATAGTTGGGTGGTCTTGTAAGCTCCAATTTTGATTGCTTCTTTGTCTCACTATGTGGAAAAAAGCATTTCGTGTCTTCTTCAGTTTTGGGTTCAGTGGAAGGAGAGGGGGCAAAAGCAATACTCCCATCTCCCAATGAGGATCTTTCAATTGGAGATACCATTTGTTGAAGATGGGTGGCAGAACTTGGATTTCTGCATTCTACTGCCATGGCTGTAAAGTCTTTACTATGAGGTGGACCACTGTTACTATGTCCTTGATGAGGACTTCCAAATGGATCTTTTAAAGTAGCACCAATGGGGTTGCATTCCACTTCATTCTTTCTGCTCCTGTCAGTACCTTGCTGCTGTTTCCTCTCTTCTACATGGTTATCAACCACTTCAGAGCTATCAATTCCGACCTGGTCCTTGCCAAAAGGTTGAGAGTAGAGAAGAGAGGACTTTTTGTCCTCTTGAGATAAACTACCATGGATTTTCCATCCAACGGTCGGCGATTTTGTTTGCACTTTGAATGCTGACAACCTGTATCCTGAGACACAGTGGTCAGGACTAATCCCTTGTTGCAAGGCTGCTTTTGTTTGCATGTACACATGCTTCATAGACTCCAACTGTATTGAATGCATGTTGTCTCTGAAACCAGCCAGGGCATCAAGTTGACCTGCTGATGAAGACCAGGAACTCAAGCTGGAAACAAAAGTCTTTGTCCTTGAGGAATCCCTTTCTGCATAAAAAATCAGAAGAAAATGATAAGCGAGAAAAAGCAACAACTAGAAACAACGATCATGCTTATAGATAATGACCTTTGAAGTATATAATAGCCTATGCTACAATCAAGGTCATCAAAACATGAGAAAGCCTGAGATGAAAACATAACAAACAGATCTTTCCACAAAAAACCTTGTTTTATGAGTCCGACAGGTTTGAATAGTAATAATAGCAATAAGAGTCTGAGAGTACATGAAAAGTAAAGATTTATACTGAAATTCATTGGATTGGCAAGTTCAGATGGGGTCAACTCTTCCCAAGGCTGCTTGTAAGCGATTGTAGACCCATTTTTCCCCAAGTGTTATGCACAACCATCAAAAACCACACTGTGAGGTGTGGTATTCCCCTCTCAATTGCCAACTTATTCACCTGTGTCTTATTCACATGCGCCTGCCCGATGGTGTTTCTTATACAAGTGTGTATGTCCGATGGGTACGATAATTTTCACACGCATCAATCCGAAACATGTGTCTTATTCACAGGTGTGTGTCCGATGGGTATGATACATTGCACACGCACCTATGTTGGATGTGCTTGCAAAGTATCATGCCATGGTAAATTGTTTGTATGGTCAAAATGGCAGATTTAAACCATGTTTTTCTGCAAGTATGATATTTTTGAAGACTTGGTGAAAATATCATAATTATGACACTCAGACATACAATGATATATAGCCACTCAGATGTGCTCACAATGACCTATAGACACCTTAAGGCTTTCATAGAGCTTGCATGAATAATAAGAGGTGGTAAAGGTATAAGGATGCATGACTACCAACGCTTGGTTTAGAAAATGCATCAAGAAAAAGATGAACATATCCTTGCATATGTCTAGACAGAAGAAACTGTGTTTAAGTACTAGATGAAATGATACTCTTAAAACATTTGAAATCCACCAAAAGCAATGACAACAGTGATCAGAAGTAGAGCTGGCAGGAGTGAATGGAGGTGGACTCTGATGGTCCCTCGCCTCCACAAGTTATCCTTCCTCCCCTGATCTCTAATCTTCCCTCCCAAAATACATCTCTACAAGACGCACCTCTGCGAAATGTACAAGCACTTAGGGAGACATTTGCTCCTGCTAGGTCGTCGCCATCTTTGCCATGGAACAAGTTGATGGGACATCACTCATGGAAACAACTCCTGAAGGACAGGAAATACTCCCGAAGTTTACCCTATCGCCCTTCGACTAGGAGAACGACTATGACTTGCTCAGGCACTTTCCTACACTCCATGCTTGTCTCACTGAGATACACTTTTCTTCTCACAAGACATAAGCGGAGTGGGAAGAAGAGCAAGATGGAATGCCAAGAAGACCCGCTGCAATCGGTGGAGGCTACAAAGGAGCAGCTGCCCCGGGAAGCATCACATTGAGAGGTGGCGTGACTTAGCGAGGTGGACCAGCTAGCAGTCCTGCCAGATCCTCACCTCCCTGGGAGAGGACCAGCTACTCGAGCATCATCAAGGAGTATAAAGCAGGATTCTTTGCAGCCCCTTTTGTCCGATCTCATTGTTCCAGCAATTCAGGTACCTGAGGGGCAAGAACACTTCCACCAAGAGTGGAAAGATCATCTCGAACTAGAGGAAGAGGAATCCCAAAATCCGGAGGACAAGAGAGTGCTAAAGTTATGACCCAAAAGATCGTGTGTCGGGGGATGGGGAGGAGAGGAGTCCTCCCAACAACAGAAGCAGCAGCCCCCCCTCAGAAAGAGGAAAAGGTGGATCAGCCACCACCGATCAAGGAAGATGTGATTCTGCCACCCCCAAAAGCCTGGATCAGCCAATGGAAATGGAGAAAGAGAGCAGGAAGCAAGAAAGTGTGAGAGCTGAACACCGAGTATACAATAGAAGAGATAAAAGAAAGTACAAAGGGGGGATAAGGTTTTGTCTAAGTGACAAACCTTATCCTTCACTAACCGTAGTTAGTGAACTAATTGTAGTTAGGGGGGGAAACCTCTAAATGAGGGACAAGTGCCCCTAACCCACTTATTGTCATTACATTGGTCACTGCCTAGAATATATCAATAATTCTAACACCCTGCTGCAGTGCCAATGTCATGTACAAGGAAATGATGAATCACCAAAAGGAGATAAGTTCATGGCACTGTGAAATGCCTCAAACTTCTCAAGTGGAAGTGCTTTGGTGAAGATGTCTGCAACATTGTCATGTGTTGACACATAGATCATACTGATCTCTCCTGCATGCAACTTCTCTCTGATATAGTGATAGTGAACCTCAATGTGCTTCGTGCGAGCATGAAACACAGGATTCTTTGCCACTGCTATAGCACTCTGACTATCAGTGAGAATCGGAGAAGGACCCTCCAATGAAAGATGAAGATCAACAAGCAAACGGCGCAGCCAAACACATTCAACTGTCGTTGTGAAAGTTGCCATGTACTCAGCTTCACATGAGGAAGTAGCCACAGTAGATTGCTTCTTGCTCAGCCAAGTAATGCAAACTTTGCCCAAAAAGAAACAATTACCACTTGTGGACTACCTAGTCTCATAGTCTCCAGCCGAATCTGAATCATTGTAAGCATGCATTTGCAAGTCACCCCCCCTGGGAAACATCAAGCCATAAGACTTTGTGCCTTGCAAGTAACGGAAGATGCATTTTACAGCCTGCCAATGTGTTGTCTTTGAGCTGTGCATATACCTGCTCACTTGAGATACTGTAAACTAAATATCGGGCCGTGTATTGCACAGATAGATATATGAGGCATCCAACCACCTGACTGTAGAGTGTGGCATCTATAGATTCTCCTGCATCATACATTGTAAGCCTCAGCCCTGGCTCCATGGGAGTAGCTGTAGGTTTGCAATCTTGCATCCTGAATCTATCCAAGAGTTTTTGAACATACTTGGATTGAGACATAATGATACCACGTCTCTCTTGAATGAATTGGATCCCCAAATAATAATGTAACATGCCCAAATCTGACTTGTCAAAAGTAACTCTCAATTCAGCCTTGAAATCTGTAATTTTATCACCATTTGGCCCTGTGAGCAGTAGGTCATCTACATAAAGAATGATGACCAAGATTTCCCCCCCATCCTTCTTGATGTAGAGGGTGCTTTCAGTTGGACTATTGCTGAAACCCTTGTTGGACAGAAAGGCATCTATCTTTGCATACAAGCACGTGGAGCCTGTTTTAGCCCATAAAAAGCTTTATCAGCTTGCATGCCTTATGTGCATCATCTGATACCGCAAAGCCTGGAGGTGGTTTCACATACACCTCTTCCAACAAGTCTCCATTAAAAAATGCTGTTTTTATGTCCAACTGATGGACTTTCCAATCCAAATGTGCAGCCATGTCAATAACAGTTCTGATGGTTGTCATCCTGGATGTAGGAGCAAATGTCTCCTCATAATCAATGCCCTTTTGCTGAGCATATCCCTTGGCAACCAGCCTTGCTTTGTACCTATCAATGGACCCATCGGGCTTCCGTTTAACCATGAAAACCCATTTTGTACCGATGGCATGCTTACCTGGTGGCAAATCCACAACATCCGAAGTCTGATTTTTCTCTATGGACTGCAACTTATTGTGCATGGCTTGCATCCAATGCACATTATCCTTTGCTTCTTCAAAAGAGTCAGGCACCTCTTCATCAAGAAGAGTCCCTGCATAAGCTGTCTCAACTGAAAGAGCCCCCCTTGCGTGCCTTACTGCACTACGAGTACTGCCAAGCAATGGAGCCTCAAGCCTACTCTCCCTGACAGTCTGAAGCAACCAATTCGGGACTGTTTTGGCTGCGTGTATCTCTTGAATCTCTTGCTTGACAACTTCATCCACACCCTGAGGTGGTGTAAAATCAACCGGTGGCTGAATCGGGGCATCGGGATCTGGAAGAGGTTGCTGTAAATTTTGAGTTTCAGCGGGGAACCAAATGCTATAGGAAGCATCCCCTCAAACACATCATCTGAAGAAGCTGGAATCTGAAATTCAGCATGTGTATGTGCTGGATTTTCAGAGAATATAGCATCTCTACTAACAAAAATCTTGCGTGTAGCAGGATTGTAGAGACAATAGCCTTTGCTTTGTAAACTATATCCCACAAAAATGCATTTGAGTGCCTTATCTGACAACTTGTGTCTAAAATTCATAGGCATGTGGGCATATGCAACACAGCCAAAAACTCTAAAATGGTCCACTGAAGGCTTTCTCCCATGCCATACCTCATAGGGAGTGATTGTCTTCAAAGCCTTTATAGGAGCCCGATTCAAAATATAGTTGGCACACATGAGGCGATTCTTCCGCTCAGCTTTGCCATTCTGTTGAGATGTAAGCCTCATTGTAAGCTGATGCGTGATGCCTTTCTCCTTCAAAAATGCCTCAAATTCATGAGACATATACTCTCCCCCTCAATCTATGCGAAGTGTCTGCCTTGAGTCCTGTCTCATTCTCAACCATAGCCACAAAGTGTTTGAAATGCATAAACACTTCTCATTTTGCCTTGAGACCATAGACCCAAGTGTAGTTGGTGAAGTCATCTATGAATGTAACAAAATAGAGATAACCCCCAAAAGCAGGTGTCCTCATGGGACCGCAGACATCACAGTGAATAAGCTGTAATTTCCGTCTAGCTTTCACTGCACCATCCTTCTTGAAGGGAAGTCTATGCATCTTGCCAAGGATGCAACCTTCACATGCATGACGAGGAGGCGACTCCAAAGGAGGTAATGCATCAACCATATCATGCCTCTGAAGTGTCATTAAGCTGCCATAGCTCATGTGCCCATATCTGGCATGCCATAACTCTGCATTCTGCATCCCAGCAGTGGGAGTGCGAACTGATAATGCAAGATCGGATACTTTTTCATATAGATCAAGCTGAAAAAGACCCCGATACAAAGTGCCAGACAACATCAAAGCATAGGCATTCTCTTTGTCTCTCTGACTGCGCATTTGTCATCATCAAAAACAACCTGAAATCCTTCTCTATTGAGTGAGGACACTGAAAGCAAATTCTTCTTTATGCCTGGCACATAGAGAACATCTGAAATTCTGAAATCTGTGCCATCAGTGGATGTGAGAATAATGTCTCCCACTCCACACACTGAATAAGAAGAATTATTCGCACAAGTCGTCTTCTTTTTAGTGGGTGGAGGATGCAGAGATACAAACAGACTCTTCTTGGAAGTGATGTGCTTTGAGGCACCACTGTCAAAATACCAAGTATGAAGTGTCTCATTGACACTAAGAGAGCATGCATCCTTTGAAGGATCATAACTGCAAGTCAAGAAAGCATATGGGTCATCATCATTAGTGGCTGTAGCATCTGAACTACCCACTGAAAAATCTGAGGTGCAAGACAGAAAGGCATAGTGCTCTTCCACAAAGTTGGCTGCAACATCTCCCCCATCATGAGAATGTGGAGGTGATGCATCTGACACAGCCATACCGGAATCCCTTTTCTTCTCTTTGGCTATGCGCTTCTTGCATAGTCCAATATAATGACCTGGCTTCTTGCGATCATGACAGATGCCCTTCTTTTTCTACTTATCTATATCACCCTTTGCCTTATAAGAGGGCTGTCTTGAATCAGCTTTATGCTGATTTGTGGGCTGATTGGCATGTGGCTTTTGCTGCCCTTTACCTTGGGCTTAAACTTGGAGAGCATGGCATGCTCGCCAGCCCGGGTTGCCATATTTCCGCCTGTCTGCTCCTCCTACAAAACAGAAGTCCTACCAACTCGTGAAAAGAGAGAGGATTGCTGCCTCCCCTCAATGACAAATCCAACGAGGTGTGGAAACCAAGACAGGACTCAGGAAGAGAGTTCAGAGTGGCCGTGATCATCTCTGAATCCGGATTGACTTCATCAATATTCAGCATCTGTTCCCTCAAGTCCTGAAGCTTTGTCAGATGAGAATTCATGGAATCTCCCTCATCCATATGCGTATGGGAAAGCTCTCGCTTCAGAAAGGAAACTCTGGCATCATTTCTTGCTGCAAGCATACTCTCTAGTATCTCCCAAGCTGCCATAGATGTCTTGCATGACCGAATGTGAGGTATAATGAACCTCTTGACAGAAAGAGAAATTACTAAAAGAGCTTGTGCATCTCTAGAGTCCCATCTTTTTTGCTCTGCTGTGGGAGCTCCTCGAGCGGCTGCTCCAACTACTTGTGCTGCATTTGCACCTCTACCCCTACCTCCAGCTGTAGGAGTGAGGTGTTGCCGCTGTATCTGGTCTTGCTTCATCTCCATTGACATAATCCCAAAGATGTCTGCCAACCAAGATATTGTGAACCATGAAACTCCACAAGGAGTAGTTGGTACCATCCAACTTGTCCTCTTGCGAGAGGACACCAAAGAAATTTTCATTCTAATTGTTTTGGGCCATGTCTGCCAAAAAATTGCAGCAAATGAACAAAACTGAATTCCCTTTCTGGGAATGAAGGTGCAAACCAAAATCCCTACTGGGATATCAATGCAATCTGTTAACTCCCTAAAAAACACAGCCAATCTGTCAGAAGCATAAACCCACTGGTATATTTGCCAAGTGTGCCTGCAAAATACCTGCAAAGTGTCCACAAGCCCCAAATAAAGGAAATTGGGTGTCGAAAACCAAAAGACAGCTTGCTGTCTTAGCCTAGCAAAGACTCTGAATGCACCCAAATATCCTGCAAATGCTCTCAATTTACCAAAAAAAAACACTACAAAACTTGCCAATGTCTACAATGTCACTCAAAATGAGTCCAAAATTGCCTACAACAGTCCCAAAATGCTTGTACACTGCCAAATTGCATCAGAATGCCAAAAGCCCCAATTTCTTCAGCGAAATTGCATCCAAAAGAGGGCAAATTGCCTGAAAGCCCCAAAAATGCAAGAAATTGCAGTGTAAAGCAAGAAGGCCCAAATTTTTCCAAGAAATTGTAACTCTAAAAGGGGCAAATTGATTGAAAGCCCCAATTTGCAATTTATCTGCAAAAGAACCTAATTCTACTGCCAATGTGTGCAAATGAGCACACCCACAATCCCAAAATGCACCTGCTTGAATCCACAGCCAAACAATGGCTCAGTACACAAATGCCTGACAAAAGAAAAACACCTGTAAGTTTCACCTGCAATGAGAACTGTCCAAATGACCAAGGCACCCTTGTTCAGAAAGACTAGAACAACCCGTACAGTACGGACTATATGGCTGTACGGACAGCTAACGAGAGCTGTACGGCCCAAATGGCAACGTAGGTAAGGTGATCAGAATAGTACGGATGACCGTACTGTTGTATGGGCTGATATGCGCTGGTAGTGGAGCTATTGCAGATACGTACGGAAGGACTGGCGGGAGCAGTACGGACAGTGCAGGGAACATGTGTACGGACTGTTGCAAGTATACGGCCAATTGTATGACGGTCGTACTGCGAAGGTACGGTGTAGGTACTTGGTTGTTGGGGGTACAACGTCCGGTGGTACGACGCAGTGCTATACCAAACATCACTGTTCAGAAGACAACGCATGTACGGTGCTGTACTACTGCAGTTACAGACTGCTCATGGGAGCAGTGTACAGGATGGCGACAGCGCTACTCTGCAGTACGGACGACGGCGCTTGTACGGACGGGAGCTGACAGCAGATTGGCGTTGGTACGGAATGCAGTACGACTAGAGCAACACTGGGTGTACGAACGATTGCACTGGTACGGAAGTTGTTGGTACGAGAGCTGTACGGAATAGCCAACTATGGTTGTACGGAATGATTCGCAGGTAGGTAGCTTCTCACGCTTGAGCTGAAGCTTGTGGGTGAGAACAAGTCCGGAGCTCTAGTGGCTCTAATACCGAATGATGGAAATGGAGAGAGAGAGAGCAGGAAGCAAGAGAGTGTGAGAGTTGAACACCAAGTATGCAATAGAAGAGATAAAAGAAAGTACAAAGGGGAGATAAGGTTTTGTCCAAGTGACAAACCTTATCCTTCACTAACCGTAGTTAGTGAGCTAACTGGGGTTAGGGGGAAAAACCTCTAAAAGAGGGAGAAGTGCCCCTAACCCACTTATTGTCATTACATTGGTCACTGCCTAGAATATATCAATAATTCTAACATCAGCGACCCTCCCTATGCATACGAGACCTTAGATCAGGTGTACAAGTCGTGTTGCACAGTATCAGAGCAACCCCCGAGCGTCCCACCAACAAGAGACTCAGCACCAAGAACCCATGCAAGAGGAATGAGCCACGCCTACCCCTAGGAACGTGGTAAAACAGAAACCTGGAATGAGTCCTAAGAACACTTTGGAATGGCACAGAACTTACAAGAAGAGGGAGGCCAATCTAATGACGATGCCAAAATCCACCACCATCTCCTCTGTCGAACATGACGGTTTCACCATCAGATCCTCATCCATATGCAAGAACAGTCAGGAAGACTCTACTAGTCTAGGTACTCGTGTCTGCGCTTTCATTGATCAGGACTCTATTAAATGGCTGGGCACTCATGCACTACTAGGCTTCATTCCTAGCACAAGACCCCCGGCTCTAGTCATTAAAAACTGGGTGTGATCCAACTGGGTCAAGAAAGGGCTCATGGTCACCAATGTTAGATTCGTGAGAAAAGGGTTTTATGTTTTCCTCTTTGAAAAGGAGCCAGAGCCTCTAGACCCTAAGAAACCAGCCTCTATACTTAGAGCCTTGGTCCCTAGACTTCTCCCCAGACAAACAGAGATCTACCAAGATCCTTGTTTGGGTTGAACTACCTGATTTACCTCTTTCTCTGTGCAACCAAGCTGACAGGCTATGTCAAAATGTAAGGGAAGTAGTTGGATTTGAGAGAGTATAATTCATCAATCCTAAATAAAACCCACAGGAGGACCTAGCCCTAGAACTCCACGAGACTCTAGTTTTACTCAATAGGAATGGTACAATCTTCAAAGAACAACCCCCCGTTTACAAGAATCTACCCCATTCCTACTTCTTGTGTGGTCAAGCTAAACACAAGGTAAAAGAATTCCCTCTGAAGAAGACAAAAAAAAATGAACCCTCCTCCTCCCCAACCCAACAAGAGAACAAGCGTATTTGGGTGGTTAAGGAAAACAAGAAAGAGAGAGCTGTCGAGGAAAAGACTCGGGAGGAGGTCAAGACAGACACAAGGGAACCCAGTAGGGAGACAATGTAAAGGATCCTATCATTTCAAAGAATTCCATTGATGCCTTAGTAGACAGAAAAGCAAAGGATTAGAATGCAGAACCAGGAGGAGTTCAAAATCCAACCTAGATGGTCCTCAGATTTTGAAAATGAGGTCAATCAAAATGATGACATGTTGACAGAGAATGGTGAGGACCACCCCTCAAAGGAAGAGCTCCCCCCTCCTTTCACTGTTGAAAAAGATTTCAAAGCCAAAGGTAAAATAGCTGCTGTTCTACAAAACAAGAGAAGACTATCACAGATCAAGGAAGTCTCACCTCAGGTTAAGAGCCCACCCCCCAAGGTCTAAAAGGGAAAGGGTAGGAATGGTAAGTAAGCCCATATCCTTCCTCACACTAAATGTGTGTGGACTCATTGACCCTACTAGGGGTTGTGAAATATCATATTGGCCGAGACGCAACTCTCTTTCACCAACTTTTCTAGCCCTCCAGGAAGTGGGAGTAACTGGCCAAGAGCTTGAGAAGAGACTTCTCTCTATGGACAAAATAAGAACCTCGTACTACACCCTTCACGAAGAGGGCAGAGGGGGCGCACTGCCCTTGGAATACTCACACTACAAAGGAGGAGTAATACATGAATTCACCCATAATCAGACTAGATGGGTTGCGCTCTAGTGCATCATAGAAGGGATCTTCTTCAATGTGGTCTCTTTATATGCTCCAACAGGCACCCAAAGAAGAATCCACGTTTGGGACTCTCTCTCTTTCCTAGGGGGAGATTGTATCCTCCTAGGAGACTTTAACATAGTTGAATCTTCTAGAGACAGATGGCTTGGCAAACGATCTCTCATTACACAACCAGAACTGCAGAGACTAAAGGACTCATTTCAACTAGTGGATATAGGCACCATTTATGACTTCACCTAGTGCAATAGACAGATTGGAGACTACAGGAGAGAGGCCAGATTGTGGACAGATGCTACTACTCATAGGGAATACTTGACCTGATAATCAGCACCAAGCCTCATACCTTCTCTACCCTTTCTCTTTTAGACCACAAACCAGTCCTCTTTCAGTGTGACTTTGGCAAAGGAAGGAGGTCCCCTTCATGGTTCAAAGCTGACCCTAAGCTTTTTGAACTAAAGACAATACAAACTCAAATAAGAAACATCTGGTCTCGTGCCTTCTCTTCTCAAGGGCTGCCTCTAACTCATGGCTAGAGGCAGTCTTGATGACCCAAGAGGTGCTCAAGAAAGCAAGGAAGGACAGAGCAGCTGTGAGAGCCCAGAGGATGGACACGATTAAAAAAACTGTTGAGGCTCTTGAAACCAATGCAAGACAAGGAAACCTGGGTGCACATATTGATCGCCTCCTTGCCAAGGTAGAACTAAGAAGATAGGAAAAGGTGAAGATGAATGACTCTGAAGTCTATTTCAGAGATTGGTGAGCTGGCAAAATAGACAGACCTACCCCTTTCAAGCTGATAAAGAGAGAAAGAAGAGTAGATGAAATTATCTCATCCATACTGGAGGAAGAGGGTTGACAAAATGTCAAAAGGAACCCATTCAATTAAGGAGAAAATTAATTCACGTCACCTCAAGAGGCACCATCACCCTCATATTAACCATATTGGGGGTTGTAAGAAGATTTGGTGGATGGGGGGATATAGATAAAGATTAAACTTTTATCATCCATTTTTTGCCCATCTCAAGGTTCGCTCCTTCCCTTTTATGTTTGCTATCGTGAAAGCTTGGGCCAGATTTAGGAGTACTCTTCGGAGAGTTCGAGATTCCCCCTTCCTCTCAAAAAGAGATTGATAAACAGCCTATCATGCAGAGTGATAGTATACTTGATGATCATGGGCAAACCACTCCGTCCTCACTATATCCAGTGGTCTAGATGATCTTCAAAAGACTTTTGGATGATCGTGACTCTAGGTAGTAAGTCATATCAAAGGGAGTGCACTGAGAATTCAGCATATTGATGCAGCCATATCCTTGGATTATTTCCTTCCGGGTGATAGGCTATGTCTTTAGGGGCCTTTATGAGATCAGAGATTTCACTTCAGATCAAAGGATATCGAGGATCAGACAAGGATGCCTTGGAAGATATGCTTATGCATTTTCCATGTCAGCATGTTTGGGGTGTAGGGCATGTGGAGCAATGTTCTTGGATTATGAATGGTATCTAGACCCTAAACCAATACACATCCCCTTCGGTTCATGGCTCTATGGAGGTGTCCCCATAAAGTACTCGTAGTGGGATCCCAGGGAATGGGAATTGATTGATGCAGGGCACCAAGAGAGGAGTCTCCCGTTCTTTTGATACACTATTAGTAATGCCAAGAAGTTTAAGTTTAGCCTCAAAGGCTGGAGACCCACCAAAGCTCTTCATTGGGAGAATTTTCAGATTTGTGCTGATTCACAAGAGTCCTTTTGGAAGAGACCCTGGTAACCCCTCCGGAATAGAAAAAACTTCTTTTACCTTTCTATTCACAGAGAAATTGCATTGAGCCAATGGAGGTCCAGGTTTTGCTGATTCACAAGAGTCCTTTTGGAAGAGACCTTGGTAACCCCTCCAGAATAGAAAAAACTTCTTTTGCCTTTCTATTCACGGATGGATTGCACTGAGCCAGTGGAGGTCCAGGTTTGGGGCAAACTCCATATGTACTCGTTGTCTTTCTGCCAAGGAGTCTATTCAGCATTGCTTATGGGAGTGCAGTCAGCAGGCAAGGATCATCTGGCAAGAGATTGCTAGTTTATTGAGGACATTTATGCATTCTTCTTTCTTTATGACCTAGGGCTCGGTAGTTTGGCTCTCTATCCGGGTCTCATGTGTTTTATGAGAGACATGACTCTTCCTGGGCTCTTTCAGTTTGATGACATCTTGTTGAGTCATGTTTACTGGATGGCGTATCTGGCTGTCCGTATAGACACGCACATGCCTCTATGGATACTTCATGGGAGATTCTGGCAAGCTATCAGCCTGGCAGGAGATCTAAATGCACAAAGGCTTGAGATGGTTCCCATGTCCATCCTTCACACACATTAGCCAGTATTTGGACAGATACGGAACACACCTTGATGGCCATTTGGGGGAGTATGGAGGGGTCTGCATGAATAGCCTCTTCCAGGGGGACTGTTTTCTTCAGAGAGTGGAGCAGCTCACCGTTCTTCTCATAGGTTGAGATGGCAATTTCAGCCTCAATCTTGGACTTTCTCCAGCTCTATTGCGGGACCTTGATTTTACACAATTTGGCTTTTTCTTCTCATGCTTGCATGATGTACTTCCCCTTGAGATTTGCTCAGGGAGTTGCTTTCATACTTAATATTTGGGGGAAAGAAAAGAACAAGTAGGCAAGAAAAGGGCACTTGTGAAGCTTACTCAAATGTTCATAGATCAAGACTTGATGAAGTTGCAACTTAGACACAAGAAAGTAAGTATGATGATGGCCTGCCCAAGACCTCAGCTTTAACTTCTTCAATGGAAAAGCACAACAGCAGGAAACTCTTCCCAACAAGTTTGGCAAGGAGCTTCTCTCTAGAGATTTCAACATCATAATCTATACAAAACTCGAGCTATAAGAAAGTTGGCAAACATCCAAAAACAAATAAAAATACACCAACCCTTCATCATCTACCCAATCCACCTACCCCACCACCTTTGGGAGGTATACCTAGATTCACTTCCATCATAAACTAATAGTGCGTACACTATCCTTTCTGTATACTATTGGACTTACCAGTGGATATTTGGGAAGAGTATGTAGAGTGCCATTATTGGGGTCATCTAGGTCATATAGAATTGAATATGGGGCATGCACGGATCTTGTCTTAACATTGAAGTCTCCCGGCAAATAATGATGCCCTGTTTGGAATACTGTTAGATGTCTCTACCTAGATGCAAAAAGGGATTTTCACTAGAGCTGTTGCTGTTTTCTTTTTTAAAAATGGGGGGTTGGGAAGGGCAAACAGCAAGCTGCTAGGTACACCTCTTCTATTTATTAATGTCCAGCCACATGTATTGCATTTACCAACATTCGAACACTCCATCTTTTATCTACAACGAGTGTAAAGTCCAATGACAAACCTTCCACATTCCGCATTTTGATCCTAAGGGTCCAGAGTGACTATGCCACATGTCCTTCATTTGTCTTCTCCAAGTTTAGTGACATCCATTTCTCAAGTACACAAGCCTTCACTGTGTCCATCTCTATCAATCTTATGGTGTATTTCTTGCTCTCGTCTCGGATCTCATTGACATGAATCTACTGTTTGGATGTATTTGTGTTTTAGCACCTAAACATTGCTTGGGCATTCCTGATCTTGACCATTAAATGATGTAGTTTCCCTTACCTCTCCCCCCACCTAAAACCCCTCTTACTAGGTATGGCTTTGTGATATGCATACTGTCCTGAAGAGATCATTGACAATGCCAAGTTCTTCCTTTATTCCCTTAGTCCACCTTTAGACTCTGACCTCCAGATATTCCCTTCTTGTTTTTTAAATCTTTTGTACATGTACATCCACCATATTACAGACTGCCTTGGCCACTTTGACTCAGCAAATCAACTACTTCTCAGCTATAGACTACTTCATTCAGAGTCGATATACACCAAGGTGATGAAGAAATACATTCCTGAATTGCTTCCTAGCAGCCTCGGCTTTACGTATATTTAATCAAATCTTGACTCCATTAGTTGAAGGTGTGACTTTAGCTCTCCAATCTCAGTATATAAGCTACTCACATTATGTTTGTTTGTTTCAAGAGATGAAGTGAGTGGCCTCATAACCAATGCTGCAGCTGCATAAGATCTGCTGGGTGTAGGCTATGCCGCTGGTTTTATGTTTGCAAGTCGTCGCCATTTCTGCCTACGCCACTTCCAGCAAATATGCCTAATGTCTGAAACTGAAGTCCCCATGTTCAAGCTAAGCCCTGAGGTAGACATGGCATTTCACTATCTCAAAGAATGAGCTGGGACAGTGGCCTCCTGAATGGTGGTTTGTCGACTGAGGCAGGTTTAAGCATGATGGAATGGAGAGCCTAGTAGAGCCGGAGCAAAGATCCTAGAGAGAGAGAGAGAAAGAAAGAAAGAAAGAAAGAAAGAAATGATATGATATGATATGAAAGAAAGAGATGAGATGATATGATATAAAAGAGAGAGATGATTTGATAAGAGAGGAAGAAAGAGAGAGAAAGAAAGTCACATTAATGTCCTCGGGAGGCCTCACGGGCCTATGGGACAACGCGCAAAATGTCATAATGACTTACAACATCTGGATAGACCAAAGAGTCGAGCAGCGCACATCGCATCTCAGCTCGAAATTATTATAGCATAACTACATTTCTGAAATCAGTCTGAATAACATCAGTTTAAGACTGATAGCCTTTGGGTCTAGGTTTGAAGTATCGAATGAGTGCCTGCCCATCTCGATACCATTTGCCCTCTTTGCATGCTTCCTTCACTTTGGCAAGTTTATTTTCTCTTGCAGCCTAGCACCTAGATGCCACAATCATGGTGTCTTAAGTGGGGACGTCCAGGGGGCTATGTCCAATCTCCTACGGATCTGGCATGCTTGGATCTCAAGGTCTTGGACGCCATGTCACTTGGACTTGATAGCATATTCTAAAGGCCACAAGGGTATTTGAGATCAAAACAGAGTGCACTACACGAGTCATTTCTAGAGTAGAGATCGCCTCAAGGTACCATGAGATAATAGAAGCATGATACATAACATAAGTGAGAGAAAGAAGATGGCAGCCAAAAAATCAACAATGATAATCAAGTGCAGGAAGCAACAAAAAAGTTGGAAAGGTGGCATCCAAATTTAGGAACATAACTGCCAGAGAATGAGGCTACTAGCCTTGAAACTTAGATTAATGCATGAAGCAGTCATAGGAACTCCTTTGTATAGTGATGGTTCAATAAAATGAAGCTAGAAGAGTTCTATGGCTTTTGAAATAAAGAATTATCATTTAAGTGTATGTTGTCTATCTGGAGGGAGATGCTTTTTGTCAGAAGAAGTTGATCAAAATTTAGCAGAAGCAGTCCTGGATATGATGATCACGGCATGACTTGTTCTGTACAGGTGGGAAACCATCTTTGGTTTTTGTTGTCGATGCGTCCACCTCGCATTTACCATTTACAGCCCTTTGATTTTTATACAATTGTCCCATGATGAAATAGGTGGTGGCTGACGACCAGATCTTGAGCATCTATCGAAAGATTGGGTCGCAACTGAGTACGAAGAGGGCATTTGAGTGGGATGCAATAAGACTACATGCTAATCTCAAGAATTCAAAAGAGCAAAGTGGAGCCATCCCCTCTAGTTCATCGTTACTGTACTAAAGTGCACCCATACCCCAGAAAATGGGGATATGAACTCAGGGGTATTTGGAGTATCTGATGATTCTTATTGATGATTAGAGACACATTACATTCACCTGTACCAAGTTTTGAAACACTTTATTATAGTTTACAAATTACATGTGAATCCTCGAAATCAGTCAGAATTTATAATTAGCACATTCACAGACCAGATTTCAGTTTCATGTCATATTCTAGTCTTCGTACAAGGCTTTCTTTGGCATCAAGGGCAATCTGCAAATCTTGGAATTCCTGTTGTGCATCTTGCATCTGCATACAAGAAAGCAGAATGAGCTTCTTATATGTAGAATATGTATGGGTATTGAAATACCAGAAAAGAGTGACAAGTTTTCGTAACTTGCCTCACTTTGCTTTTTTGCAAGCCTACTCTCAAGCTCCCGTATTCTAGCATCCCTGCCCTCTATAGTCTCCGTGAAAGTATTGCTGGCAAGTGCAAGCTTCCGTTGAACTTCTCCAAGTTCCAATTCTCTCCTCTGAAGTCAAATTAGCAGAATCACGTGATTGTAGAGAAGTACATTCAAACATAAAGTAAACTTAAAACTTCAGTGTTGCAAAATTGAAATATGTTCTATGTGAAGGATATTATATACTTTAGCAGTACATACTCTGCAATTTCCTTCAAGAGTTGCAAACTGGTTTTCACGATCTTCCAATAGTTTTCGCAAAGATGCAGCAATCTCAAAGGCATTACTCAATTGTTCGTGTGATTCATCAGAAGTGCCTTCCAGCTTCTCTGCAGTATCTTTCAGTGCCTGTATGTGCGATTCTTATGATATCAGTTCCAGACATTTGTAGTATTTCACAGAACACTAAGGGTTTCATTTTTTAGATGATAAAAATAATAAACCCATTACTAAGATCAAGCCCTAAAAATGCTGTGAGCAATTTTCAAACATGTAAATTTTAAGCTTTTAGATAACAAGAAAATACTTAGAGTGGATGATGATCTCCATGGAATAAGAAATCTAATGCTTCGTCAGTCTCCTTGAAGGCCAAACATTTGTCCATAAAAAGATTTTGGGTCTAAGATTCCTATTGGTTTGTTAAATATATACTGGCTGACAGCCCCATTGCAGCTTCATTGGGTTTAATTAAGGTTACTTGGTTACCGCCATTTCCAAATAAAGCTACTGTGAATCTCTTCCAAAGAGATTACGTATGTTAATATTTCCACTTTGTCTCCATATTACATGGATTGAATTATATTTGAAAAAGATACATGCTTTCAGCTAAACAAATATCTGCACACATAACTCTAATACTTCATTCTCATTTCATCTCTTCTTCTTGTTTTTTGTGTGAAGTAGACTTCTATTAAGTATAAAAGAAACAGACTTCTGTATTTCCATAAAAATGTTTTAGGTCTAAGATTCCTATTGGTAAGTTAAGTATATACTGGCTGACAGCCCCATTGCACCTCATTTGCGTTCAAATAAGGTTACTTGCCAACCACCATTTCCAAATAAGCTACTGTGAATTTCTTCTAAAGAGATTATGTACATTTATATTTCCACTTTGTCTCCATTTACATGGATTGAATTATATAAAAGATAACATGCTTTCATCTAAACAAATATCTGCACACACAACTCTGATACTTCACCTCATTTCATCTCTTCGACAAAATTGGATAGACATGCTGGACAAGCAGACTCCACCTCATGTGACTGGAAATCAAGATGCCCAAACTGTTCACCATAGTGACTCACGCAAGCTTGGGCCAAGTGCATAGCCTGTGCAGGGGATAGAATTGGATAGCCTATGCAGGGGACACAACTTAGATAGACATGCTGGAGAAGCTCATGTCATGCGGACCGCCCCTCATGTGAGTGGAAATCAAGATGCCCAAACTGTTCAGCATAGTGACTCGTGTGTGCCTGGACCAAGTGAGGTTGTCCAACAACCATCAGTGGCTTTAACCCTGCAAATGTTTTCTGCGTGCAAACCTTTGAAGAAGTCGTTAGACAAACAACCCTTATCCTTTTCCTGGCCTTAGTTTCCCATTTTTTAAATTTTCTATGGTCATTGCATTGTAAGAAATGCCTAGCCTAACACAGGCATGCACTCTCAGTCTAGACAAATCCCACATGTGACTGGCTTCAATCAAACCCTATCAAGTATTTTGGCCTTAACAATAACCTCTCTTAAGTCATGCATGTAATTCCTTCCTACTCACAAATTACATACTGCTTTGAGCGTAAAGGCAGTCCATGCATAATCAATATCATTCAGACTCTATGCCCAAAACGGTGCCATGGCATCCCGTACCATGTCATTATATGCATGATGCTGCAAATAACTGTTATTTACTATAAGAAGCTTTTTATCTGGCAGCCATCATTCTGCATCTCTTGAAAAGACAGCTTTAACCAAAGCGAAGCATGATCTAGGTGAAATGGATACTTCACCCACAATTGGCACGTAAGGGCATCATAATGATGTGCATTAACTGTATACCAATGATCCAATCATGCCCAATAAGTAGAGTGTGCATTCTGCTGAAAAGTATAGCCAAGAAGCAAGGCATGTGATTCTTTCCAGAGGTCAGCAAGACTCAGCTGAAGCATTAATTAAGTCCAATTATCACATTCTCAAGTCATCACATGGGTATGACTAGACCTATTATCCCCTTAATGTGGAGCATTCTTAATTTCCCCATGTGCCATACCTATGGTACTGCCTTGGACTCAACCATTGATCCACATAGCCTGAAAACACATCTAAATCCCAGAAACTAAACAAATGTGCCGAATAAAAGCACCTACGTGACTAGAACATTCAAAAGATGGAGGGAAGGGCTCTTTTTATGGCAACTCCAGCCTATTGTCACGTAAAGGGAGTCCCAATTAACACTAAGGCCACATGGCATCCAAATCCAGGTTTGAAGAGCAGAAGGTGAACCATCTGTTTGCCAATGTAAAGCAAGGGCTGGCCATTGTTGTTGTGCAAGAGCTGGAGGTAAATTGCCGCCCATGAGATAGAGCACCATAACCAAGATCACCGTTGAGGTACGGCATGGAAACTTTTAGAAGCTTGAAGAAAAGAATTTAATACAAAAGCAGCAGTGCAAATGCCAAAGAGGTATTGAAGATAGCCCATATCTGACCAAAGTTCCATACTTCTCCACACCGGAACAGGAAAAATAGTTTCACTTTGAGAAGACCCCGAGCCTTTAAAAGAGATGCTTCCAAGGAGACACAAAAAATAGAGTATGTTGTGCCTCCACTATGCGGGCATGATGAACATGAAGGAACGTGGTGGAGAGGGAGAGGGAGAGAGAGAGGGTAGGCTAGGGAGAGAAGATAATACTCAAATCAAAGTGAAAGGGAATGGAAATGAGCAATAGACCAAAATGGAAAAACTCACATTGATAAGCTTGATATAGACTCCTTGATGTGTGTTGATGTGACACACAAGTACAATCATACATAGGATAGACACACACTAGAATACCAAAGTGTATATGGGATATCTCCCGATATGACACGTGGCACTCACACATAAGACTCTACTAGAACTCCTAGTAGAACACACGAAAACACACTCAACTTGACTTCATGTTCTAAGACCCCCCATAGAGGAAAGGTGAGGGACTAATGGAATGGAACCAAGAACAGAACATGACAATGACAGACTACTAATCTGTGCACCCCAAGTAACTCAGAGGCTAAAGTCTAAGCATGTTTAGAGGTTGATCCAAGCACTCTCATGGCTTGAGACTCAACATGACTCAGAGGCTCATGTCTTAGCATGGCTACATGACCAGCTCGTAGGTCTAGTAATACAATAACATCCTGGAACTCAGCCAAGCCTGATAAAGAGACCCTATCAAAGCCAATACATGGCTCCCACAATACATCCCCCTCCTGGCTTCAAAACAGGGTGACATGGAGCCACACACCATAGATAGCAAAACATCATTTTAGGAGGACTATCCAAGGTTGAGAACCTTTATTGACTCAAAGAGATGATTACATTCAATTTTTGGGGGACTACCAACGGCAGAGTACCCATATACATCAAGCTCATGGACATATTTTAGAAGACATATTCATCATTCTCATCTAGCTCCTGAGGGAAGGATAGATTTCGGAGATGAGCAATGAGAGCAAAAGTTGGTGTCGGAGTGTCATCTTCTCATTCTTCACTAGTGGCAAATGCAACCAAGTTAGCATGCTCCTTATATTATTGTTTGGCAAGCTTCTAAAAACAACGGTCCTCTATATGGCCAAGCTTCTTCAATACATACATTTGAAAGGTTTGAATGGCTTCTCACCCTTGGAATATAATGCCTGCTCCTCATGGACATCCTTGTGCCTTCGTTCATGATCGAGAAGCATTGCAACCATTTCATCAAAGGACATATCCCGTGCTACACAAAGCACTGGTATGATATCACGATACTGAGGAATATCCTCAATGCTGGAAAGGAGGACATCCACCTAATCATCTTTCCCAACAGGGGCCTTTAAAGCAACAAGTTGGGTGATGAGGGATTCCATATGATTCAAATGAGCATTAAGAGAATCTTCATGCTTCATATGGATCTTAAAGAATTCCTATCTGAGTCGGGGCCAAAAAGGGCCAAGAAAAGACATCGGACCAACTGGAATAGCGTAGCCAGCAACTCATGTGACAGTCGAGACAGATGGCAGCATTCTTGAGCCGTCAATAGCAGCAGCAGCAACACTCTTCAAGTAGGTCGTTTCTTTAAAAACGGGCTCCAAATGAGGTCGTTCTTAGGATGACCAGTAGTAGAAACGTCTCCACAATAGTAAGCAACTATTTCCTTCACAAAAACACTCCAAAACGACAAAAACAAGCTGTCTTTGAACAAAAAACGGGCTGTTGTTGAGCAAAAAACGAGCCGTCTTTTCCTCTACGAAGACGCCCACTAATGCCCACAAGAATGGTGACCAAGTTGCTCCAAATCTAAGCACAAATCTGCAGCAAACTCGAGGCTGATGGCATAGCAAAACCTGCAACAAATCATGCAGCAGATCCAACTCCACGAATAAGCTCCAATGTCCAGCAAAATTAGCAGCTCATGGAGAGGCTAAGAGTGAAGAAAGAAGGGCTGCCTTCCAAGGGAAAAGAGGAAGAGTAGCTCCTCTTTCTTGGCCTCCCTCACCTCAATCCCTTGGAAGAGCAAGGAGCAAGAGGGAAAGGACAAGGAGAAGGAAGGACAGAGGAAGAAAGAAAGGGAGGAGGAAGGATGGCTCTGATACCACATGAAGAAACATGGTGTAGAGGGAGAGGGAGATAGAGAGGGTAGGCTAGGGAGACAGAAGATAATACTCAAATGGAAACATAATGAAAGCAAAAGAAAATGGAAATAAGCAATAGACCGAAATGGAAAGACTCACATTGATAAGCTTGATGTAGACTCCTTGATGTCTGTTGATGTGACACACAAGTACAATCATATATCGGATAGACACACACTAGAATACCAAAGTGTATATGGAATATCTCCCAATATGACACAGGCACTCACACATAAGACTGTAGAACTCCTAGAACACACTAAAACACACTCAACTTGACTTCAAGTTCTAATAGAACACACTTGTCATGGAGTTCTCATGATGTCCGAAAGCAAGAATGTCCCCCATAGGTCTAATGACCACCCATCCTCCTTGTCGTTTTGATATTTTTGGTTCATTGTAAGAGCATGAATCCAGAAAAGACTAGAAAGGTGGCTTATATGCTCTTGGAGAGGGTATGACAAAGTAAGTGATTAGCTACAAAAACACACTCAAGTACCCTATAGGGAGATAAGGTTGAAGGATGTGACCAAACAACAGATTGAGCTGGATAAGGTGGACAAGCACGAGGCCAAGAGGGAAACAAGGAGGATAAGGTGGACAGGCACAAGTTAGAGAGGGAAAAGATGAGGATAAGGTGGAAAGAAAGAAGGAGAGAATGTCTATTAATGTCCACGGGAGACCAACAGGTCTATCGGATAATTAAAAAAAACTAGCTAGTACAACCGCTTAGGGAGGGCACATGGCAGCTCCCAAGGATTGCCAAACCAAAAAAGCCACTCCAATTTATTTAGAGTACCTACAATATAGTCTGAAAATATTTAAAGATCAGCCATACATCAGTTTAACACGGAGAGTCTTTTGATTTGGATTTAAACTCCTTGATGACTTCTGCTACGCCCTCACAGTATACTCTCCGTTTTCCATCCTGCTTGATGGACAATCAGGAGGACAAGGTGAATAGGCATGAGGAGACAAAAACAGAGGGGAGATTGGCCACCTACACATAGTCTACAATCTACCAGATTCTAGGGAGGAGTAAGAACTCAACCCTCCCCAACATGATCACCAAATTGGCATTAGGTAAAGCTACCTAGGCCCTAGGGTGACCTACATATAAGGCATGGAACTCCAAATGGAAAAGATGAGAAAGAACAATAGAGCGAGATAAGCATCCCAAATTCAAGATTCCCTTATATTCAATGCATGGTTACTCTCCCAAGGCCTCTCTACAACCATCATATGTGGGATAACTCCTATGGCACATGGCATGCTCCTCTATTTCCCAATCCTCAATCCTCCATAAAGGCCTCTCCTGCGTTTAGAGTTACATCATGGAAAATAGTGTGTAGTAACATGTGTAGTAACATATCAACGACACCGAGCCATAAAAGATGAGTAGAGGCGAGTAGCAGCCACTATGTTCATGGACAGGAATCACTCATAAACAGCAGGAATCAGCCGAGAAGATGGCGCCACAATTGAGGAATATAAACCACCAAAACACTCCACGTGATAGTCAAGGTTTCCTTCCAAAGGCCTTCTCCATGCAGAGCCATGCAATCTTGCCACGTGGTGACTGACTTATTGACCTCTATTATTGCATGGTACCAACTAACCATATCAAGGTTTGGCCTTCTAAAACCCTCCTCCGACCAAAGATAGGGTTCATAATAATTACTGTACAAAAAATGCCTCCACTACTAACAAACCAGGAAACGCTCACAGCAAAGAGCTTTGCAAATAACGTTGAAGTAGAGATTAAAACAGATGATTACTCAAAGAGATTTCCCCCACAACAGCAAGTGGGGATCCAGAGTCTACTACCAAAACATGACAGTTTGTCAAAAGATTGAAAGGCTTAACCTAAATCAGAAAATAAAGACAAAGACAACTAATCACAGACTCTACTATGCCGTTGCATCTTTTAGAAGGCATAATCATAGTTAGTACTTGGTCCAGCCATGCACAACCTTGCATACTCATATGCAACTAGATTTGCAGCTTCTTTGTTCTTCGTATTCACGCTTCCTATAGCAATACTCCTCTTTATGACCCTCCTTGCCACAATATCCACATATGATTGTTGATCTCGGTTTTCTTTCTTAAGGTTTTTTTTTTGGCCAGTGGCTGCCTTCGTAATATATGCCTGCTGCTCATAGGGATAAACTTCATGACATCGCTCAATCATCCAAAAGAGTGGAGATCATCTCTTTGAGACTTATGTCACTATTATCCCATAGACTCTTTACTATGTCATCGTAGGTCAATGATAGACTATACAAGAGCATTGCCTTTGTGTCATCATCTTCCACCTGAACTCCCAGGTCCATTAGCTGTTTGATAATCACATGAAACTCGTTTAGATGTTCACCCCAGCATCACGTTCTCAGCCATCCTCAAGTTAAAAGATTCTTGCTTCAACATAACTCTAGAATTAATCAAATGAGACCCAATCAACGTGTCCATGGCCACCCCATTCTCGCATGCAGACTTCGACAAATCCAGGTGGTGTTTAAACTTGCTACCAAGAGCTTTGCCTAAAATTTTGAGTGCCTTCTTATTTTGGACCTCCCATTGAGTTGGTTTGTCTGGCGTGTCCTTAATGTTGGTCGGCTTTTTCTTTGTCCCAAAAACATTCAAACATAGGCTTTTTTCCATAAGATACAGACAAACTCCTAGTTACCATGCTGGAAAATTTGACCTAGTAAACTTTGCTAGCTTGGCTGCACCTTCATGCCCAGAATGATCCATCAAAGAGGCATTTGGTACCATATGTTGAATCAAATTCATAGACTGCACATGAAATGGTAGAGAAATGTCAAGAATACTAGAAGCTGAAATACAAGAAAGAGTCAACGGTATGGAAACTAAAATCTATACTATATTTCATGGAAGAGACAAATCTCCTCATCACTACGGGCTTGTTGGAGTTACATTGTGAAGAACAGTGTGTAGTGACATACAATGACACCAAGCCATAGAGTAGAGGCAAGTAGCAGCCGCTATGATCATTGATCAGGTATAGGAATCAATGGTAAAAAGCAGGAATCAGCCGAGAAGATAGCCCAACAAATTGAGAGAAGTATAGACTACCAAAACATTCCATGAGATAGTTGTTTTTTCCTTCCAAAAGGCCTCAACACACAGCCATGCTATCTTGCCACATGATGACTGACTACTACCCTCTATTATTGCATGCCACCAACTAACCCTATCAATGTTTGGCCTTTCTAACAAAAAAACCCAGGGAAGATGCTCATGAGGGTCTTGAACTCAAGGCCACACCAACGCTATGCTTGTATAGAGGACTCAAGTCTATGTGTCTATAATGCATGAGGGGTATGCCCCTCTTTACATATTAGCCCCCATTACATTAGCCTAAGGGGTGAATCCCATAAACCCAGCATTCACTTCAATGGCTGCTCACCTGCTTAGACATGACGAAATAGTATCCAATCTACTAATGACTCGTAACAAGCGCTATGATTACCCAGGTGACATAAGGTGCAATGGCAAATACTCATAGCCCTGTGCATGATGGAAGCATTTCTAATATTAATTATTTTTTCTAAGAAGCTTCAAATTGGGCTATGCAGAGTGGCCAGCACGTTGACATTCTGCTCTTGGATTTTCAAAAGGCATATGATAGAGTAGATTGAAGATTTTTGTTCCCCTATACGCTTTGGATTCTCAAATGCATGGATTAGACACATTTTCTCCTTATACAAATTAGACCACATCCAAACACTCATTAGAGGAGAAAGAGGTGAGAGACATCACATTTCCAAATCGGTTCAACACGGATGCCCTCTTGCCCCTTTCTTGTATTTATTCGTGACTGAAGCAATGAGCAGATTTTTTAGATCCTAGGGGGACATTTTTGGTCTGATACTTCCTCTTGGATACGATGAGGAGCTCTTGGATAGTGAGCTGGCTGTGATACTACTTTTTTTAAAAATGCCAACACACATAACCTCACATCCTTTACAACAGCCTTGGATTTGTTTTTCTTTGAAACAAGGTGCACACATTAATTTGAACAAATCCAATGGCTTTTGGTAGTGATGAGGACACTCCAACCTAGGGGGCTGATTTTGAAGAGGGGTGTTCCTCTCAGATACTTGGGCTACTAGGTCATTGTAGGCATCTCTCCCTCATAGCAATTTGCCCCAGTGTTTAGAGATTGTAAAGAGGAAGCTTCATTTTTGAAGCTCAACCAAACTTCACCTTGCTTCTAGAGTGGTGGTGTTCCACTCAGCTCAAAAGACCAATATGGAATCTCCCGGGAGTGGTAGATACCAGAGCCAAGGTGGCTTGGAAGACTCTGATCCTACTGAAGTGGGAAAGTGGCCTCAACATAATAGATCCAGACTTGTAGAGTAGAGATTTATTATGCAAGGTGGTGGTCACAGGACTCTTGCTAGGGCAGGAACCTTAAAAGTATTTCTTCATGAGATGCATAAGTCATGCACTCCTTCCATTTGTGGAGATTGGAAAGATAGTACTAGATGGATCTTACATCAGCCCATCTCAGAGCTCCTTCCTCCCCTCTTATGACTGCTATTCTCAAAGCTTGGGCCAGCTTCAAAATAACTCTCCTGCGAGTTCCCCTTCCTCTCGAGAAGAGACTAACAGGCAGCCAATCATGTGGAATGATAGTATATATGACGAGCATGGCAAACCACTAGGTACTTCTCACTATATGTAGTGGTCTTCATGGGAAAGAGGTTGTGCTTCCCCTATAGACTCCAAGAGGAGTTTCAAATGCCTTCCAGATGATCGCAAATTCCAGTTAGTAAGTCACCTCAGAGGAAGCCCAAGGAGAATCCGACAGATTGATGCAGTCATACCCTTGGATTGGGTTCTTCCGGGTGACACGTTTCACCTAGGGATACCTGGCTAGGAGGCATTATGAGATCAAGGATCCCAATTCAGGTTGTGCCATGTGGGACAAGAGTCTGACAAGGATGCATTGGTCTTTGATGCTCACTTTGCATATGATATTCATATTGATATTGCAGTTCATCTTGGAGCATTGTTTTGTAAAGTCGCAATGATACCTAGACCCTAGCCCACGTCACATTCCCTTGGGCACATGGAGGCTTTGGCTCTATGGACAAAGTATTTCAGTGGGACGTCGGGGAGTGGAAATGGATTGATGTAGGGCACCAAGAGAAGAGCCTTCCCTTCTTTGATAAATGGATAGTAATGCCAAGAGGATCCAACTCAGCCTTAAAGGCTGGAAGCCCACTAGAACTCATCAATGGGAGAATTTTCAGATTTCTAATGATCTATAGAAATCAATTTGGATGAGACTCTGGGAATCCCTCAGGAATAGAAAAATCACTCTTTTATTTTGGCTTTCTATGCATAGAAGGACTGCCATGGACTAAGGTCAAGGTTTGGAGCAGATTTCACATGTTCTCATTGCCTCTCTATGGATGAGTCTATTCAGCATTGCCTATGGGACTACATACCGGCAAGGATTATTTGGAAGGGGGTCGCTACACAATTGAGAACCTTTATGTGCTCTGTTCATGACTTGGGGCTCGGTAGCATGGCTCTCTCTATCATGGCCTCAGGTGTTCTACAAGAGACGCGACTCTTCTTGGGTTCTTTCAATTCGATGGCATTTGGTTGAGTCATGTTCTCTCGACAAGATTAATTTGGTCTCCCCTCTAAGGAGAGCTTTTGGTGTTTGGCCTCCTCTATCAGAACTTAATGGTCAAAAAATATGATCCCGTGTGAAACAATCCCTTTTAGAACTATATGCATGCTCGCTGAATGTACTAGCTAATTTAATCTTCAGAGCTGAGAGAACGTGTGAGGGGATAATATCACATAGCAAATCACTGCCATGCTTGACAAGCACCAAGATACTTGACACGATCCTAGCAGCCTTCACATAAAGTTTATCATGATGAGCGCATGGTCCTATATACTCGTAACGCTAAAAAACTCGGCTTAAGTTGAGCTACTCTATCTCAATTACTAAGTTTAGCTCTTTAGAGGTGCACTAGCAGCCTCCGCATTTTGGCCACCTCTATACCATGTAGTAGCATGTTCCTCTATACCATGTATTAGCATGTTCCTCAGAGCTAGGACCTCAAGGCCCTCCCACCGCTTTGGGTGCTTCTAGGAATGCATCCATACTCCCCTATGTTTGGCCTTTCAAGAGACCTTTAACTCCAATTCCTTCCACATTCACTTAGTGGGGGTGGATTTTTTTGATTCCCAATGAGGAAGATTGATCAAACATTCGACAGTGATGGCCGATTACCCTTTTGGATATTGCCTACAAGATCTTATCAAGGATCTTGAGCTTGTGACTATGGCCCCATCTTGCTAACATCGTTCATGACACTCATACAGGTCTTATTCAAGAACCTAGCATCATGGAGGACAAAAAAAACCATGTGGCGCAAGATGGGTTTCTCAGATAGACGGATTCAAGAGTCTCAACCCTATATACAAGGGATGCCAACCAAATGCTTTCTCGCTCTGTGTGCCACATCTTTCCTCTTACTCCATTCCTATTTCTTTTTGTGGTAGAGGCTCTTGCCTACTTTTAGTGCTCCCAGATAGAGGGCCTCTCAGGGATGTACCTCCTGATTCGCCAGGAGGATGAGTTACTGGACTCAAAGTTTGCAGATGACCTAACACTTTTTGTCGAGGGCACCGTATGAGTCTAGACTCTAGAGGGACTCCAGGAGCCCTCTATAGATACTCTCTAGCATCTAGGGCTAGGATCAACTGGATCACATCCATTGGCTTCTTTATAGTGACTGAGGAAGTTCAGGAGATCTTAGACTAGGGGCAATTCTAGGTTTTCGTTGGATCTTGTGTGGTCATACCGCAAGGTACTTCGGATGTCATGTGAACATTATCATTTCATCCGAGTAACAAATAGCCTCCTGTGCTAGACAGCGTGTGGCGCAATCTACTATATTGAAGTTCATCCAAACTTTATTAGTGAGGCGAGCCCTCTTGGCCAATCACGACCTCTTAGCCATGGCTTGGTATATTGCCTCTTGCTGGTGTTTTCATAGGGAGTGCATGGGGTAGCTCAGGTGCTTGGTGCACAACTTCTTGTGGCCAGGATCAAATGATACCCATAACACTAGAACCAAGGTTGCTTGGCAGAGGATGATCCTACCTTGACCAAGTGGTGGAGGGAGGACTTGGCATTATTGATCCAAAGATGCCATGGCGTTGTTGGGTAGGGTAGTAGTGTGTGGTCTCACCCCAGGATTGGACCCCTAGATGTTATTGTTTCTAGAAATGGCTTCTTAGGAACACCCCTCGCATACAAGAGACCAGTGGCAGCAACCTCATCAGTGGATCTTCTCAAAGGCCCCCCTCACAAGGAAGGGCTCACCATTGTTGAGTCTACATAGGGTGTGGCAGCGTTGGTCTAGAGAACTCATCTACGCCTGCCCCCCATGGTGCTGAGAGGAGTGGGAGCACCAGACTTCAGAGATACAAGTTTGAGACAAATACATGCTAGGGAAACGGATGCATGTTGGTTGGGTACAATGGGATAGTAGTCCGGATGGTCCTTCTGAAGCATGGAGTCGACTTCTGAAGCAAGAAGAGGCACATATGAGAGCCCTCTCGTGTGAGGGGTAGGCACAAGGATGCTAGAGACATATGCCACCACCCTAAGTTCTGAAGGACGGTTTACACAGGACCTAAGCTCCCCACAATGGCATGGGCTGTTCTTCAGGACAGGGGTGCCCTTGAGGACCCAATTTATGCACAGAGCCCTCTGAGCCTTCCAAGTTCCATCCCATGCATTACAGAGTGTGTCCGGTGGGTTTCTATAACCAGAGATAGAGAGTGATATAGGATTGGATGGGGCGCTAGAGATTTTAAGTGGCAGCGGCTCGGAGTAGTGGGTTGTCTGGGCAAGAGTTCATTCATTGACCCAGCACTATCCACTTTGGCGTACAACCAATGGCGTTGGAAACTCTAGCTATGGGAGGGGGCTGCCCCTTCGCAAGGTTCAGTGGATCCAAGAGAGTGATTTTGGCCTTCCAAAGTGTGGCACTCGGGTAGGATTACCGAGTTCCTTTGTTCTCATACACTACACGCATTGGACACTGTCTCTAGCTAGAGGGAACTGCCAAGAGTCCTTCGAGAAAGCATCATTGGGTGTGGTAGAAGGTGCCACAAGAGATCATTTTCAAGTTTTGTTTGTGATTATGGACCAGCCTCCGACCACAGAAGATTACATACTTCTTCTGGATGGTAGCAAATGGGGGATTGCCCATTTTGGCCATGGTTGAAGTAGATGCACGTGATGGGAGGTGCCTCCATTGTGTGGGCAGAGACCTCAAGACAATCCTGCACAATCTGTGGAGTTGCCCCGCAGCACAGAAATCTAGCAAAGAAAGAAAGAAAGAAAGGAAGTCTATTAATTCAATGGGACAACAAAAAGCCCATCTAGTACATCTACTTAGGAAGGGCACATGGCAGCTCCCAAGGAGTCCAAAAAAGTAACTCCAGTTATTTTAGAGTTCCTACATAATAGTTTGAAAACATAACCAGCCATACATCAGTTTAAGAAAGAGAGTCTTTCAGTTTGATTTAAACTCTTTAATGATTGCTATGCGTTCACGATATACTTCCCATTTTCCGGTCTTACTAGCAGCCTTGACCTTGGCTAATTCCATTGCCTTATTCTTCAATTGAGCTCGCATGAGTTCCTCAGCTATCCATAAATTGGTCCCTTGTAGGATTGTCAGAGAAGCTCGACATGTAGATCTCGTGAGTTAAGCATAATATTAGCATGGCCTTTAGAATGCAGGATACCGGTTGCTCCAGCTTCATCTCCATCATCAAGATCCTTGTCCACTGTCCAATCAATACTAGGCATGGCTGCTTTGACATGTTCCAAAGTCTCTCTAAAAGAGTCCTCCTCTTTGTACCATCCTTCCGCAATTCTGATCTTCAAAGCATTATCACATCTAGCTGCATGATCATTAATCTCTTCCTGGATGTCAGCTTTATTTACCTTTCTACTTCCCTTTTAACATTTTGTACTTCAGTATGAACTAGATCTTTAACCATAGAAACTAACCGAGAGGTAGGGGGGGAAAGCCTTTCAAGCCTTTACAACTTCATCAATTATTGTTTGCTTGCCAGGTCCTTCAAGAACTTGAATTCTAGCCATTGTATCTACTAGTTGCCCCTCCACTCAGCCCCTCCGCTCAGCCTCTCCCGCTAGCCCCTCTGTTCAGCCCCTCCGCTCAGCCTCTCTGCCTCAGCTACCCCTCAGCCTCTCCGCCTCCCCTCCGCTCAGCCTCTCCACCTCAACCCCCCCTCACCCGCTCAGCCTCTCTCTCTCTCTCTCTCTCTCTCTCTCTCACTCATACATGTCCATAGAGACTCATGCTTAGCCTTATATTAGCGCACCTATCCCCCTTCTATATCGCATAAACATAGCCAGGTTTCGTACCAAATCTCATACATTTGCAATTGAGAAGGGAGCTTGGATGCATCAGCCCAGGCATGCTAGAGTCTGTACCCTTTGTGACATGCAGACAGTTGAGACGGAGGCACATGTGGCTCTACAGTGCCCCCGATATGCACATATCAGGGAGGACTACCAGCAAATACTGGAGGACTCTGCTCAGCTGACATCAGTTCTCTCTACTACCTCTCCGGCAGCATTGGGATTTTTTGTTACTCATCTTTTTACATGGCGTCAAGAACTCATAGACTCCTGACCCCTCTCCTTGAGGAGACTCTATTTTACATTGTATTGAGACGGGTCCCATGGGTCATTTTTGGCCCCCCGGGTCAGGGAGTTTGGAGACTCAGCAGCAGGCAGAGCTCGGTTGCCATGGTTAGCACTTGCATCTTCTATGGAGTTGGCACGATCAGGGACCCGATACTGCTGGTACTTCAGACTCACTAGATGGCTCACATCCCTTGGACTAGACATGGATAGACTGCCTCCGTTCCGATACAGCATAGATGCCCCTCATCTCGAGTTGACTCGCCACGAGCTTAGCCAGGTCACGAGAGCAGACTTGCTGCAGCTTCATACGTATCGCACTTGGATTTATCCCACGCAGCTTCCGGTGAAGATGGCCACATATCGTGACCACTTCCTTCGGATCTCAGAGGATGGATTTGTCATCCCACCAGGCTATACAGGTACCCACATGTCCCACTCACTGAGGATTGCCCTCGGCCAGCTTAGAGTCTCTTCGCATCAGCTCGAGATAGAGGCTGGTAGGATGCGACGCATGGAGGATGGACGGCGACCAGGCCGAGAGACCAGGATCTGCCCTTGTTGCACCATGGGAGAGGTGGAGTCAGAGGAGCACTTCATTTGCAGATGCCCGCTATATTATGAGATCAGAGGTAGATTCCACTGTCTCTTCACGGATGGCTTTGGACCTCTCTCACGAGTGATGGACTACGAGGATCAGCATTGCCTAGCCCTTTATGTCAGGGAGGCCACTATGCTTCGGCGAGACTACCTCAGAGAGCACAGACCGGAGCGTGATAGAGCCCAGCCTCATAGAGCTCAGGCACACGCCATACCAGAGGACAGAGACCAGGAGGAGCACGAGGACGGCAGAGCCCACACAGGACACATGCCTCCACCATGTGGATGTACATATGAGATGGTTTGTAGACGCCGCAGGATCTTGTTACATAGGGGACGTACTCGCCGCTTCATCTCCAGACGATCCAGGATGATGGCAGCATTTCGGAGGAGACTCACTCATGGAGATCTCGCCCCACCAGCCGCTCACCTCACCTTTGCCCAGATTTGCACTCTCATAGCAGGAGGCAGAGTCGATGGACAGGATTTCCAGTATTATTTTGGTTCTCAGACTCCGTGACACCTGGACTTGTATCTTTGCATTGGCATATTGTGCTCATCCCCCCCATTTTGCACCCGGGGGCGGTTTCCTTGCATCTAGTTTACTCTGTATTTAGGCTCAGATTTGACATTATGTACTTTCACTTGCATTATATTGCGTAGCACTTAGATGATATTCGACGATGCCTCTTCTTTGGGGCACGTTGATTTTGTGCTATCTTGTATGCAGAGTTCTTGATGTCCCATGGGCCCATTTTGGCCTCTAGTGGACAATAATACACTTTCTTTCTTTCTTTCTTTCTCTCTCTCTCTCTCTCTCTCTCTCTCTCTCTCTCTCTCTCTCTCCTACCTAGGACTTAGTACTGCCATTTTGCATTTTTTGCATTCTGCATTGGTGTGGATGCTCGTTTAGTAGCTCCACTACCACAGCTCATTGTATCAAGTTTTTCACAGTCTCATAGACCCATCAGTCTTCCGAAGACTTTAATAAACTTTCTTTCTTTCTTTCTCTCTCTCACCCCCATTATAGCTAGATGCTGCATTTCAGGTCATTACATATCTCAGGGAGTATGGGGATTACACATCCGGGCGTAGCAGGATACCATGGTTAGCACTGTCCTCTTCTATGGCACTTGCAGCAGGGGGAGATCAGAGGTGCTGGTATGCATGCATAGAAAGATGGTTTGCAGGACTAGGGCTCCACATGGGCAAACTACCTCCTTTCCAGTACAGCATGGATGCTCCTTTCTCTCCCCTCCTATCACACGAGGTGAACCAGGTTATCCGTAAGGATCTACTACAGCTACACACATTCCGGACTTGGTTGGGCCCGAGTGATCTTCCAGTGAAGCTGGGCTTCTATAGAGATCACCTCTTACATATCACAACGGAGGGTTTCATCGATCCACCAGGATACACGTAGATTCACCTACCCCACTCGTTGAGGATCTCTCTTGGGCAGTTCCGGGTCTCCTCACACATACTTTGTATCGAGAGCGGCAGAGCAGAGCGGTTACCAAGGGAGAGGCGCATATGCACATTGTGTGACATGCAGAAGGTTGAGATAGAGGAGCATTTCATCTTCAGGTGTCCTGTTTACTATGAGATCCGAGAGCGTTTCTATTGCCTCTTCGGAGATAGTGATGGGGTTCTGGCCCGTTTCCTCTCCTACCCACACTAGCGATGTTTGGCTGGTTTCATTCATGAGGTGCTCATACATCGAGATAGGATACTCTGAGCACGAAGACAGGAGCAGACTTCTTGCTCGACTGATACCTCTCAGAGCTCTATCACGGAGTTCTTTCAGCCAGATCACATAGATCCCCATGAGGCGAGACCTCGACATGACCGTGACCCCGAGCCTATGACCCGATAGCTCAGATAGAGGGTTGACTCACAGATCATACTTGGGGACATCCCCTCCTTGTTTAGGGTCGGAGCCCGACAGACGGGGGTCACAGTGGCCCTGGTTCGACGCAGAGCTACGACCAGAAGACGTACCAGGACTGCACCCTTGGGGGGGCGACAGCGCCCTATTGCTGACCTCATGCCTCCACTTCCACAGCCTCATCCATCTTGATGTCCTGTTGCTGTTGATGATGATAATGATGATGTCAACAATGATGCTGAGATTGATATATATAGTCGAGATATGACTATGTTGTACTTAGGATTTAGTACTGCCATTTTGCATTTTTTTGCATTCTGCATTGGTATGGATGCTCGTTTAGTAGCTCCACTACCACAGCTCATTGTATCAGATTTTTCACAGTCTCGTAGACCCATCGGTCTTTCGAAGACTTTAATACACTTTCTTTCTTTCTTTCTTTCTTTCTCATGGCCACACGCTAGCCAAGATCTATGGATCGATACTGGGGAGGGAGATCAGCATCCATACAGAGGCACATGGGCAGCGCGCTCTAGGGCAGGCAGGTTTTCGGAGACAACACTCCACTCTCGACCACATCTTCACCTTGAGGGCTATCGTTGAGGAGGCAAGGTCGAGACGCCAGAAAGTCTACGCTTGTTTTGTAGACTTTGGGAAGGCCTTCGACACTGTCCCGCAATCCCGCATGATCAGGAGACTACAGGATATGCAGATTCCAGAGGTTCTGATCTGGGGAGTAGTGAGCCTATGCGAGTCCGTTAGAGGGAGAGTTCGTGTCCCAAGAGGCCTATCAGACTGGGTTGAGAGCACGATCGGAGTAAAGCAGGGATGCCCTCTCTGACCGACTCTCTTCGGGCTCTATATTGATGAGATTACATATTTCATAGACCGCCTAGGAGGCGAGGGAGCACCACTAGAAGACTTGATGATACAAATTCTACTATACGCGGATGACATAGTCCTCCTGTCATCTTCGGCAGAGGGACTACAGAGACATCTAGATGCCCTAGAGGTGTTCTGCAGAGAGACAGACTTGATGGTTAACCTTGGGAAGACCAAGGTCATGATCTTCAACACCTCTTACACAGTGCTTCACCGACATAGTTTTACATACCAGAGTCAACCAATGGAGATTGTGCAGTCCTACACATACTTGGGTGCACTTTTCACAAGTCCAGTTTTCACGATGACCCACGCAACCAAAGCACGACTCACACGAAGGCAAGGTGCCTTGGCCTGACTAGAGCGACAGTGCTTTCAGGCACATTTCCAAGATCCACCAACGAAGTGTTGGCTTTCCACCGTCATGTATGCGGCACCTTTTTGGGGGTGTGATATTTCAACAACAGAATGGAAGAGATTCAAGCGGCTACAGGTGATTATGGGCTCCAAGATGATTCGGAGTAAGCCCTCGGTCCCCCATTAGATAGTACAGGCAGAGTTTGCCATGACCCCTCTCTAGGTTGATGTCATTTTTCAGACAGTTACTTTCCTCCGCAGAGTTTGGGACCTACCTCGCGAGAGACTTTCGAGACTGGCACTAGAGTCCTCCATATGACTATTTGAGAGTGGGGCAGGTACAGCATGGTTTGCAAGCGTTACCGCCGCAGGGTTTGCCAGTCACGGCATTCAGATGGATCAGCTTCCCCCGTTTCAGTATAGCATGGATGCACTGCCCAAGTCGATCCCACAAGATGAGATTAAGCGGATCATACGGTTAGATCTCCTCCAGCTCCACACATCTCGCACTTGGGAGGGGGACCAAGAGTTCCCCAATAAGACCCAGCTCTACTATGACCACTTTCTGAGAGTCTCGGAAGATGGGCTCATCATCAGACCTCAGTATCTCGAGGACAGAGGAGTCTCACACGCATTGAGGATTGCCATCGGACAGATGCGGGTCTCGTCCCATCAACTGAGGGTCGAGATAGGGAGAGCCACACGCATACCCAGAGAGCAGTGGACTTGCAGGTTGTGCACGATGGGGGTAGTCGAGACAGAGAAGCACTTTCTATGTGTCTTCCCAGCCTACTATGAGATCCGAGGGTGCCACCACTGCCTTTTTCACGAGGGGCACGGCTTTGGCCCACTCTCACGACTGATCCACTTCCAGGACCAGGTCTGTATTGGGCTCTACCTGATGGAGCTGCGATGACACAGGGAGATACTACTACGACATATCAGAGAGCAGGAGGATGGGACCACCGCACCACACGGTACCGAGGAAGACCGAGCGTAGAGACAGGTCACGGATATCTATGCATTTGACTCAGCCCCAAGGCACTCTGGGATAGAGGAGGAGGAGCTAGCCGACATTGTCACGACACGATTTTATAGCCTAAAATGTATTAGGCTGGGTTGTTGAAATGTATTAATTAGAAGGTAGGCTAGGTAGGTTGAAATGGCTAAATGCCGTATAAATAATGTATTGGATATGTTAATTGATTAATACAAATGGTGCACTCACACATGTAGATCCTAGGATAGGAATGGGTATGCATTAATAAATGGTAGGCGTAAAGTGTCATAGGCTAAGGGTAGAATAATGGGGTATGCCCAAGGGATGGATCCCAAGAGGCATGAGAGGTTGTGACCTCTCGTATGCATGGAATGTGTGTATGAGGCATTAGGCATTCATATATGGTTAGTGGCTTGTGTGGAGCATGGACATTAATCTCTCCACCGAGATACCTCTCTCCGATCACGGCGACACGCGCAGCGCACACAGTGTGAGGACACCCAGCGGCCCATCACTGATTTCTTCTAGTCACAGGATACCTCTCCTCAGTCTAGCCGCCGACGACGCGGACGTGAGCGAGAGCCAGAGCCATGACAGCTGCGCCAGCGGACAGACTCACACATCCGGGTCCATGACATCTCGTCTCTGCTCTCTGCCCACCCCACCGGGGTTACCGTTGCCCTCATCCACAGGGCCACCCGTCGCCCCCGACGACCGAGCTCGACTAGGCCGCGTGACGTCAGAGGCCAATCATCTATCGCAGGGTTTTTTCCGGCCTCCCATCTGACGGCCCCTCTATGATTGGTCTCTGACGATCACCACGTGCACATATATATTGTATCTCCCCCCTCTGCCCCATTTTTGGTGCCCCCCCTTCTTTTTTGTATCATCTGGAGGTAGACACATATTTTTTGTATCATGACTAGACACACCGTCCTTCATAACCTCTTTTTTGTAGAAACGGTTGGCTGGCCTGTTTTGAGACCACCACCGTTATGCTCATTGTATCAGTTATCTTTAGTCTCATAGACCTTCACGGTCTCCCGAAGACTTTAATAAACTTTCTTTCTTTCTTTCTCTCTCTCTCTCTCTCATCCGTACCTCTCCCACCCGTACAGTCCCATCCGTACCCCTCCGTCTGTACTTCTCAATTCGTACAGCCCCGTCGCCCATTAGCAACCTCTGAGTAGCAACAAACACACTAACCCTAACCCCGAGTTGGGATAAACCCCAGCCCAACCCGCGGGTTAGGTTCAGCTAGGGGTTCAACAGACAGCCAATTATGGACTGGCCTACCCTCTCCTTCAAGTCCCCCTCAACTCCTTCAACCTCCATCAGGACTCGGTACTCCACAGTTGCAGCCATGACACCCTCTCCTTATGCACGGAATTACCAACAAGAAGGCTCAAAACGACCCATCCTTGGGCAACATTATTAGATTTTTTATCAACAACAGCAGGAGAGCTACGATTGGAACTGGCAGAAGTCAAGGCTTGACTTCACATTCTCGAAGGGCCTAGTAAGTACGCAGTAATTGATGAGGCTGTAAAATCTTGTAAGGAATCCCCCCCCTACCCCGCACTTAGTCTCTATAGTCAAAGATCTTGTTCACATTGAAGTACAAACTACTAAGAAGGAAGTGATTGTGGAAGTGGACACCAAAGCAAATAAGTTTGATATTCAAGCAGAGGTCAAAGAACATGAAGCTAGAAGTGATAATGAGCTGAAGATTAGAATAGGCCCCCAGAAGATTGGTACAAAGAGGACACATAAAGTGAAATATTGACAAAGATCAAAGCAAGCTTGGCCAACATTGAATGGGTGGATGATGATAAGCAGAGGGCAAGTAGGGTCGGTTCCGAACCTAGATCTCCAAAGGTTCACTGCAATCCCACCATGGATAGGAAGCCAAAAGAAGAGAGTGATCTTTCTATTCCTGTGGGATTTCCAGAGTCTCCTCCAGAAGCACCTTTGCAGATCCGCAGTGATATCAAATGTCTCCCAATGAGGAACTCTGGAAGGTCTCCAACCTCTACTACTGAGCTGAAATCTCCTTGCATTACTGACCATGTAACAAAAGAAGGGGATGCTCTTCTCTCGATGCCCTGCGTCAATCCACTCCCACTCTCCAAGGTCCCACTGCAAATACCTAATGGAAACTCCCCCGTACAGCCAAAGCCTCCAAGATCCAATGGAGAGTAGCCGGGGGTCTCGGTCGAGGACCACTCTGAATCTGATCCCTGCACCAAAAGACCTACAACCCTGATAGGCTGAAAAGCAGACTCAAGCAAGATGTCCTCTGTGGACCTGAGCAATCTACCACCATCCTGCACACTAAAAATTAAAGCATCCTCATGTGCATCTCGAAAGGCCAAAACCTAAAGAGGAACACCGCCTCTCGTAAACGTACCTGTCCAAGTGGAGCAAGTGAGTGGCATATCATTTGTGTCTACTCAATCCGCTGGAAGGGCTGCCTCAATCAGCAAGATCCTCCCTACACTCCCTCTGAGATGTCCTGTCAACTGATTTTTGGTTCCTCTAGAAGCCTGCGGAAAGCTTTTCAAGACCTCAAAGATGATGCAGGTTCCCTCTCCCACCTGGACCACTGCATATAGAGTAAGGCACCAAGTGGTCTGCCATGATCATCCAATATACTGTCATTCCACATGATCGGTTGCCTATCAATCTCTTCACGAGAGGAAGGAGAAATCCTCCGAAGAGTGCTCTTGAAACTAGCCCATGCTTTCAGAATGGCAACCATGAGACGGGACGAAGGTGATCTGAGGTGTGTTGTGGTGAAGATCCACCTAATATTGCTCATCCAGTCTCCTCCTAAAGAAGGTGTGCATCTCTGTATGCTGCTAATAAGAAATGCCTTCCACGGTTCCTGCCCTGGCATAAGTCCCCACACCACCATCTTGCAGAGTAAAGCTCTGCACTGTAAATCTAGATCAATAATATTGAGACCCCCTTCCTGTGTAGGGAGGATAAGGGTCTCCCAAGCCACTCTGGCTAAAGCATCTGCTGTGCCATCAAGCCCACTCCAAAGAAAATTTCTGATCGGTCTCCTGAGCTGAGTGATGCAGTCCCTAGAACGGCACCAGCATGAACAAACAAACCATGCCGTGGCCAAGAGGACCTGGTTGACCACCACAATTCTAGAGACAAGATCCAGCTTGGCTGAGCTTCAAAAAAGGAGCTTCCTCCTAATGCTCTCCAACACGGGAGCAAACTGCTACGTGGAAGAAATATCCAAGCTGACCTAGCAGCCCAAATACCTGACAGGCACACCCCTCTGAACCCAAGTGAATCCTATGTCAAGCCCCCAAACTGGAGTGTCCTCATCACAGATCCAAAAGCCATTGGATTTATGCCAATTTATCTACGCCCCCACCGCCAAGAAAAATAAATCCAATGCTGTCCTAAAAGAAGTGAGCGTCTATGGAGTGGCATCCAAGTAAACTGATGTGTCATCTACCAACTCACTGTCAAGTAGCTCCTCTTCCCTTCCGATGGGAAGTCTCAGCCCAAAGATGTCAGCTTGAGATCTAACATAGATACTGATAGCTTCGGCCACGAACAAAAAAAGAAAAGGAGCAAGGGGGCATCCCTGACGGACTGATTTGAAAATCTGAAATCCCTCACCCCTTACCCCACCAATAAGTACCTGGCCGTGGGCTGATCAGTACAAAGAGGAAACAACTCTGATCCAAGCATCAGTAAAGCCAAAACATAGAAGGGTGCCCTCCAAAAAACCCCAATCTACTCTGTCATAAGCTTTCTCAAAATCCAAGAGTAGAATGGCTAGATTCCGGCCGCTCTACATGGCCCATTCTGAAGCTTCCCAGAAAGAGAAAATGTTATAAAAAATGCTTCTGCCATGCACAAATCCCGTCTGAGTGTCATGAATAAGATCTGGGAGAAGGGGCTGCAATTGGAGGCTGATTGCCTTGGCCAGAATCTTGTAACAAGTCCCCAGAAGTGTGATAGGCCTCCACTGGGACGCTAGATTTCTGCAACCTCCTTTCAGGATAAGGTGGATGAGACCCTCTGTAAGCGACCCGGGCATCTCGCCAGAGTCCCAAATGCCCTGTAGGGCTGATGTAATGTAGTCTCCAATCATATCGCAAAATGCAATGAGAAAAGAAGGGGTGAGGCCATCTAAACCTAGGCACTTGCCCTTGTGAAGGGCTGAAAGTGCAGTCTTGAACTCTGTGTTGGTGAAAGGTGCATCAAGCAAAACATGCATATCCAGTTTCACCAACAAAGGGATGCTCTGCCAAATAACCTGTCTAGCATCGTCTCTATCCCGTGTGTCAGGATCAGCAGTAAGAAGGGCGGCATAAAAACCTGAAGCTATGCGCATGACATCATCTGGAAATGTCTGTAAAACCCCATGTGAGTCAATAAGCTGGGATACACTCTCTCTACTATGTCTAGGGCCAAGAGTAGAGAAAAAATGTTTATTGAATCTGCCACCCATCTGAATCCAGAAGGACTCCTGTGCATGAAAGGCATACTCTGCTCTCTGATCAAGCACTCTGATCAAGCAATATCTGCTGATGAGCCCTTGCTGCTGTAGCAAGGCGCTCCTGAATCCAAGCATCTGAAGGCCGTTTATGCTCTTCCCTCTGCAAAGCTGCCAACTGCTGGCAAACACCAATCTCATGTCTGAGAATATCTCGTCTCCTGGTACAAGCAACTGAGAGGTAGAAGTCGCTAATACCAGAAAGGGCGGCAGCTACATGTGATGGAAATGGCTGCCCACCCTGGACATGAGAAATCCATATCTGCAGGGCTGCCTCTGTAAGGTCCTCCTCTGTGTACAAGGCATCTGGAATCCTGATGCTAGCAAACCGGCCTCTCAAGTGAGGCTCTGAGATAGCTAGCACAACAGGAAAGTGGTCTGAAGTGGAAACCCTAGCAGCAATGCATACCAATCCACCTCTGTCTAGTGCCCAATCATCTACATAGAATCTGTCAATGCGTGCATGAATAGGCATCTGCTGCCTCTTGTTCGACCAAGAGAACAGGAGGGACTGTGGCTGAATAAGAAAAGCATCATCCAACCAAGTATCTCTACCACAGTAGTGAAAAAGGAAGGCTTCCCAAGCTGCTCTCTCCAAAGAGTGAAGTCCTCCTTCTCTACCCCCTTTTTTATCTAACGGTAACTCAACCATGTTAAAGTCACCTCCAATCACCCATGAATCCGCAATGGGGGCCCAGGAGAGTAAATCCTTCCACATCATGACACGTTCCCCTCTAATGTTGGAGGCATACAAGTTAAGAAAACCAACCTTACGCCCTCCAATCAAGAGAATAATCCACTGAGCCCTAGAGGAAATAATGACTTCGTGTCCAACAACTAAGGGGAGAACCAACTGCGAAACTTAAGTAGAAGTCTCCCCCCTGGTGCCCAAGGCAGGCGACCAAAAAGTATGGCCAGAAAGCAACTTGCCTAGCTTGACACAATCTCTAGAATCTAGTTTGTGCTCCTGAATAAATAAGATATCAATGGAACCCCCAGTAACACTTGGATGAAGCTGATCCCGGATCAGCTGTCTATGGCGGCAATGTGGGATGCCACCTAGGCCCTGTATGTTCCAACTAATAATCCTCATCGACAGGAGGATGTAGAGTGGAACACCTTACCCAACCTAGTGGCGGAAACAAACCCCTCAACAAGGGAAGACCTCCTACTCGAGGAGCGAGGAATGGAACCAAGTGGCGGAAAATCAACAGGGGAAAGAACCCTGCCACTTGAAGAAGAAGCCCTGTCAACAGGAAACCCAATCACTAGCTCACCAAAGTAGAGGGCACAAACTCCTCCTCTAGGAAAAATGAAGCATCTGCCAGGGCTGAAAATGAGTTCCTGTGAATCAAGCCAGACACCGGAGTGTGAAGGATCCCTTCTGAGGGAAGAGGATCAATAGTATAAACCATCCCCTTTCCCCTATCCAAGGGAGGAAGTGAGGACTGCTCTTGATCCTGTGTCTGCCCAGCCACCGCGGAGACCTCTACTGCCTCAAGGAGAGTGTCTGGCACCACTGGTTCTAGGGGAGAAGCTACGACCGGGGAGGAGGTTGAAGTTGAAGCGTCTCGAACTGTGCAAGGTGAGACTAGAGGGACAGCCCGAGGTGAAGTAGAGTCTGCTAGTGTATCCTCGTGAACTGAAGGAGGGATCTGCACACGAATCGGAACCCACTGGTATGCGTCGGGTGCCCCTAAGGTAGAAGGTCGTGAGGCACCTGAGATAGAAGGTGGTGGTATCAAAGGAGTGCTCAGTGGAGGAGCACTCTGGCGAGTAGGAGCTATACCACCATCCTGAGGAGGACCGCCATGTGGAGGTCAAGGAGCAGGTTGGACTTGTACCACCCCCCTGTCGAGGCTGAGGAGCAGGTGCTGGACCTGTACCACCACCATCCTGAGGAGGACCGCCATGTGGAGGTTGAGGAGCACCCCCCTGTCGAGGCCGAGGAGCAGGTGTTAGACCTGTACCACCCCCCTGTCAAGGCCGTGGGGCGGTAGGTGTACCAGAGGGCTTCTTGGGCCTTTTCTTCTTCCTGGGGCAATCCTTGGCAAAGTGTCCAATGGTCCTACATATCCTGCACTAGTCCTGCCTGCCTATAATCTCTACTCTCTGGCAAAAAAAGGAACCATCCGAGCGCTGGATCATAACATGGTCCATCGTGAGGTTAGGATCCTTACAGAGGACCCTAACTCTAGGTACCCCATCAGCCTTGGTTGCGTCTGCTGCAGTCAATGGCAACCCAGGGAGGGGTGGGATCTTAGCAACCGCGCCGAAATGCTCCCTAATAACAAAAAGAAGTTGATGGTAAACCTAGGGAAGCCCAGGAAATCTGATGAAGAGCGAAAATATTTCCTTATCTACCTCCACTGGGTCGAAACCAATATCAAAGGCGTCAAAGAAGATCTTCCTGTGTCCCAGTTGTAAAAACTCAGCTTTGAGCATAGTGCTCACAGCCTCTGGAGTGTCAAAAACAACCTGGAAAAAACCTCGTCCCAGAAGACGAGCATCTAACAATCATGGAGTGAGGTCTCGGGGGAGAGCCACAAGCATCTCGTCTCTGGCTTGGGATTTGGAAGGGTGAGACCCGAAGACGCGTGCGAGCAACATGGTAGAGCATTCAATCTATGTGTCCTTCTTGAGCTACTGCAACTCGTCTTTAGAAAAGTTATTAGTTTTCGTGGCCGGTGGAGGTGGAGTAGGATTGGCTGACGGAATATCCATCACCAATCGAGGTGAGGAGGCTGACTCGAACATTTTTTAGGCTCCTTCCACTCCAAAAAATGCTGCGCACAGGCTGCTGCTCCTCCCCGCTCCCTTGCTGCACCCTCTCCCTCAGCCCGTCCCTCCCTCTCTCCCTTGCCCTCAGCCCCTCCCTCTCCCTCAGCCGCTCCCTCCCTTCCCCTCCTCCCCTTCAGCCCGCCCTCTTCCTCTCGCTTCCTCTCCTTTCAGCCTGCTCCCCCTCTCAGCCTGCTCCCCCGCCCCCTCCCCCTGCCTGCTCCCTCGCCCCCTCCCTGCTGCTCCGCCCCCTCCCCCTGCTTGCTCCCTCGCCCCCTCCCTGCTGCTCCGCCCCCTCCCTGCCTGCTCCCCCGCCCCCTCTCTGCCTCTCCGCCCTCTCCCTGCCTCTCAGCCTGCCCCCCTGCTCCCCCGCCCCCTCCTTGCCTCTCCGCCCCCTCCCTGCCTGCTGCTCCCCCGCCCCCTCCCTGCCTCTCAGCCTGCCCCCTGCTCCCCTGCCCCCTCCCTGCCTCTCCGCCCCCTCCCTGCTTGCTCCCCCACCCCCTCCTTGCCTCTCCGCCCCCTCTCTGCCCCTCAGCCCGCCCCCTCCTCTCCCTCTCCTCCCCCTTCCATTCACTCCCCGCTCCCTCTCCTCCCCCTCTCAGCCTGCCTCTCCTAGCCTGCCCCCTCCCTCCCTCTCAGCCTGCCCCTTTCCCTTTCAGCCTCTCCCCTTCACCCCTCCCCTTCCCCCTGCTCCCTCCTCGCCTCCTTTTTCTTTTTTCTACCCCCCTTTTTCTCCCGCAGCTTTTTTTGGAGCGGAAGGAGCTTTTAATTTGTTAGAGTCGGCCTCCTCACCTCGATTGGCGATGGATACTCCGTCAGCCAATCCTACTCCGCCGGCCGCGAAAACTATTACCTTTTCTAAAGACGAGTTGCAGCAGCTCAAGAAGGATGTAGAGATTGAATGCTCTACCACGTTGCTAGCACGCATCTTCGGGTCTCACCCCTCCAGATCCCAAGCCAGAGACTGGATGCTTGCGGCTCTCCCCCCAGACCTCTCTCCACGATTGTTAGATGTCCGTCTTTTGGAACGAGGTTTTTTCCAGGTTGTTTTTGACACTCCAGAGGCTGCGAGCACTGTGCTCAAGGCTGAGTTTTTACACCTGGGACACAGGAAGATCTTCTTTGAAGCCTTTCATATTGGTTTCAACCCAGTGGAGGCAGATAAGAAAATCTTCTCGCTCTTCATCAGATTCCCCGGGCTTCCCCAGGTTTACCATCGACTTCTTTCCGTTATTGGGGAGCATTTTGGCGCAGTTGCTGAGATCCCACCCCTCCCTGGGGTTGCCATTGACTGCAGCAGAGGCAACCAAGGCTGATGGGGTTCCTAGAGTTAGGGTCCTTTGCAAGGATCCTAACCTCAAGATGGATCATGTTATGATCCAGCGCCCGGATGGTTTCTTTTTTCGCCACAGAGTAGAGATTTCAAGCAGACAGGACCAGTGCAGGATTTGCAGGACCTCTGGACACTTTGCCAAGGATTGCCCCAGGAAGAAGAAAAGGCCCAAGAAGCCCTCTGGTACAGCTAACGCCCCATGGCCTCGACAGGGGGGACAAGGGGGTGGCATACGTCCAGCACCTGCTCCTCGGCCTCGACAGAGGGGTGGTACAGGTCCAGCACCTGCTCCTCGACCTTCGCATGGCGGTCCTCCTCAGATTGGTGATGGTACAGGTCCAGCACCTGCTCCTCGGCCTCGACAGGGGGGTGGTACAGGTCGTTCACCTGCTCCTCGACCCCCTCCTACCTCACGAACTCGCGACGCTCTCCAATGGGTTCCGGTACGTGTGCAGATCCCTCCTTCAGTTCACGAGGGTACTTTAGTGGACTCTGCTTCACCTCGAGCTGTCCCTCCAGTCTCACCATGCAGTCTCACCATGCACAGTCCGAGACGCTGAAGCTTCGACCTCCTCCCCGGTTGCAGCTTCTTCCCTAGATCCAGCGGTGCCAGATGCTCTTCTTGAGGCAAGAGAGGTCTCCGCGGCTGGGATGATACAGGATAGAGAGCATTCCTCACTTCCTCCCTTGGATAGGGGGAAGGGGATAGCTTACACTATTGATCCTCTTCCCTCACAAGGGATCCTTCGCACTCCGGTGTCTGGCTTGCTCCACAGGAGCTCGTTTTCAGCCTTGGCAGAGGGTTCACATTTCCCAGAGGAGGAGTTTGTGCCCGCTACTTTTGGGAGCCAGTGATTGGGTTTGCTGTTGACAGGGCTTCTTCTTCAGGTGCCAGGATTCTTTCCCCTGTTGATTTTCCACCACTTGGTTCCATCCCTCCCTCCTCGAGCAGGAGGTATTCCCCTGTTGAGGGGTTTGTTTCCGCCACTAGGTCGGGTAAGGTGTTCCACTCTACATCCTCCCATCGATGAGGATTATTAGTTGGAACATACAGGGCCTAGGTGGCATCCCACATCGCCACCGTAGACACCTGATCCGGGATCAGCTTCATCCAGGTGTTACTGGGGGTTCCATTGATATATTATTTATTCAAGAGCACAAGCTGGATTCTAGAGATTGTGCCAAGTCAGGCAAGTTGCTTTCTGGCCATACTTTTTGGTTGCCTACCTTGGGCACCAGGGGGGGCACTTCTATTTCAGTTTCGCAGTCGGTTCTCCCCTTAGTTGTTGGGCACGGAGTCATTATTCCCTCTAGAGCTCAGTGGATTATTCTTTTGATTGGAGGGCGTAAGGTTGGTTTCCTTAACCTGTATGCCTCCAACATTAGAGGGGAACGTGTCCTTATGTGGAAGACCTTGCTCTCCTGGGCCCCCATTGTGGATTCATGGGTGATTGGAGGTGACTTTAACATGGTCGAGTTACCTTCAGACAAAAAAGGGGGTAGAGAAGGCGGACTTCACTCTTTGGAGAGAGCAGCTTGGGATGCCTTCCTTTTTCACTTCTGTGGCAGAGATACTTGGTGTGATGATGCCTTTCTTATTCAGCCACAGTCCCTCCTGTTCTCTTGGTCAAACAGGAGGCAACAGATGCCTATTCATGCACGCATTGACAGATTCTATGTAGATGACTGGGCACTAGACAGAGGTGGATCGGTATGCATTGCTGCTGGGGTTTCCACTTCAGACCACTTCCCTGTTGTGCTGGCTATCTCAGAGCCTCACTTGAGAGGCCGGTATGCCAGCATCAGGATTCCAGATGCCTTTTACACAGAGGAGGACCTTACAGAGGCAGCCCTGCAGATATGGTTTGCTCATGTCCAGGGTGGGCAGCCATATCCATCACATGTAGCCGCTGCCCTTTCTGGTATTAGCAACTTCTACCGTTCAGTTGCTTGTACCAGGAGACGAGATATTCTCAGATGTGAGATTGGTGTTTGCCAGCAGTTGGCAACTTTGCAGAGGGAAGAGCAGAAACGGCCTTCAGATGCTTGGATTCAGGAGCGCCTTGCTGCAGCAAGGGCTCATCTGCAGTTATTGCTTGATCAGAGAGCAGAATATGCCTTTCATCCACGGGAGTCCTTCTGGATTCAGATCGGTGGTAGAGTCAATAAGCACTTTTTCTCTACTCTTGGCCCTAGACATAGTAGAGAGAGTGTATCCCAGCTTATTGACTCACATGGGGTTTTACAGACACAGCCTGATGATGTCTTACGCATAGCTTCAGATTTCTATGCCACCCTTCTTACTGCTGATCCTGAGACACACGATAGAGAGGATGCTAGAAAGGCTATTTGGCACAGCATCCCTGTGTTGGTGAATCCGGGTATGCATGTTGTACTCGACGCACCTTTCACCAACACAGAGTTCAGGACTGCACTTTCAGCCCTTCACAAGGGCGAGTGCCCAGGTTCAGATGGCCTCACCCCGTCTTTTTTCATTGCATTTTGGGATATGATTGGAGACTATGTTACTTCAGCCCTGCAGGCCATTTGGGACTCTGGCGAGATGCCTGGGTCGCTTACAGAGGGTCTCATCCACCTTATCGCAAAAGGAGGTAGCAAATTTAGTGTCCCAGTGGAGGCCTATCACACTTCTGGGGATTTGTTACAAGATTCTGGCCAAGGCTATCAGCCTCCGATTGCAGCCACTTCTCCCTGATCTCATTCATGACACTCACACGGGATTTGTGCATGGCAGAAGCATTTTTCATAACATTTTTTCTTTCTGGGAAGCTTCAGAGTGGGCCATGCAGAGTGGCCAAAATCTTGCCATTCTACTTTTGGATTTTGAAAAAGCTTATGACAGAGTAGATTGGGGTTTTTTGGAGGGCACCCTTCTATGCTTTGGCTTTACTGATGCTTGGATCAGAGGTGTTTCCTCTTTGTACAAATCAGCCCACAGCCAGGTACTTATTGGTGGGGTAAGGGGTGAGAGATTTCAGATTTCGAGATCAGTCCGTCAGGGATGCCCCCTTGCTCCTTTCCGTTTTTTGTTCGTGGCCGAAGCTATGAGTATCTATGTTAGATCTCAAGCTGACATCTTTGGGCTGAGACTTCCCATCAGAAGGGAAGAGGAGCTACTTGACAGTGAGTTGTTGGCTGATGACACAGCAGTTTACTTGGATGCCACTCCACAGACGCTCACTTCTTTCAGGACAGCATTGGATTTATTTTGCTTGGCGGCAGGGGCGCAGATAAATTGGCATAAATCCAATGGCTTTTGGATCACTGATGAGGATACTCCAATTTGGGGGCTTGACATAGGATTCTCTTGGGTTCAGAGGGGTGTGCCTATCAGGTATTTGGGCTGCCAGGTCGGCTTGGATATTTCTACCACTCTGCAGTTTGCTCCCGTTTTGGAGAGCATCAGAAGGAAGCTTCTTTTTTGGAGCTCAGCCAAGTTGGATCTTGCCTCTAGAGTTGTGGTAGTCAACCAGGTCCTCTTGGCCACAGCCTGGTTTGTTTGTTCATGTTGGTGCCGTTCTAGGGACTGCATCATTCAGCTCAGAAGACCGATCAGAAACTTTCTCTGGAGTGGGCTTGATGGCACAGCAGATGCCTTAGCCAGGGTGGCTTGGGAGACCCTCATTCTCCCTACACAGGAAGGGGGTCTCAATATTATTAATCCAAATTTACAGTGCAGAGCTTTACTTTGCAAGATGGTGGTGCGGGGACACATGCCAGGGCAGGAACCGTGGAAGGACTTTCTTATCAGCAGCATACAGAGGTGCACACCTTCTTCAGGAGGAGACTGGATGAGCAGTGTTAGATGGATCTTCACCACAGCACACCTCAGGTCACCTTCGTCCCCTCTCATGGTTGCCATTCTGAAAGCTTGGGCCAGTTTCAGAAGCACTCTTCGGAGGATTCCTCCTTCCTCTCGGGAAGAGATTGATAGGCAACCCATCATGTGGAATGACAGTATTTTAGATGATCATGGCAGACCACTGGGTGCCTCACTCTACATGCAGTGGTCCAGGTGGGAGAGGGGACCTGCTTCTTCTATGGGGTCTTGGAAAGCTTTCCGCAGGCTTCGAGAAGAGACCAAATCAAGGTTGACAGGACATCTCAGAGGGAGTGCAAGGAGGATCTTGCAGATTGAGGCAGCCCTTCCAGAGGCTTGGATAGACACAGATGATATGCCACTCACTTCCTCCACTTGGGCAGGTACTTTTTCGAGAGGCGGGGTTCGCTTCAGGTTTTGGCCTTTCGAGATGCACAGGAGGATGCTTTGGTTTTTAGTGTCCAGGATGGTGGCAGATTGCTCAGGTCCACAGAGGACATCTTGCTTGAGTCTGCTTTTCAGCCTATCAGGGTTGTAGGTCTTTTGATGCAGGGATCAGATTCAGAGTGGTTCCTAGACCCAGACCCCCGGCTACTCTCCACCGGGTCTTGGAGGCTCTGGCTCTATGGGGGAGTTCCCATCAGGTATTTGCAGTGGAACCCCGGAGAGTGGGAGTGGATTGACGCAGGTAATCGAGAGAAGAGCATCCCCTTCTTTCGTTACACGGTCAGTAATGCCAGGAGATATCAGCTCAGTAGTAGAGGTTGGAGACCCTCCAGAGTTCCTCATTGGGAGACTTTTGGTATTACTGCGGATCAGCAGAGGTGCTTCTGGAGGAGACTCTGGAAATCCCACAGGAATAGAAAGATCACTATCTTCTTTTGGCTTTCTATCCATGGAGGGATTGCAGTGAACCTTTGGAGGTCCAGGTTCGGAGCCGACCCTACATGCCCTCAATGCCTTTCTGCTTCGGAGTCTATTCAGCATTGCTTATGGGATTGCAGACAAGCGAGGATGATTTGGATGGGGGTAGCCAGGATTTTCAGTCACTTTGCACATTCACCATTTTTTATGACATGGGGCTCGGTGGCTTGGCTTTCTCTTACAGGACCTCAGGTTTTCTATGAGGGAGTTGACTCCTCTCGGGCCATTTTGGTTCGACGTCATCGGATTGAGTCCTGTTCATTGAATGTGGTACCACACCTTCCTTTTACAGCTGTACATGCCTCTATGGATACTTCTTGGGAGATTCTAGCGAGCATAGCATCCTGGCATATCTAGAGAGCCAGATGCACAGAGGCTTTGGAGGGTACTCAGGTTCATCCCTCGCATACATTGGCTAGTATCTGGACAGACATCGTACATACTTTGATGGCCGTATGGACGAGTATGCAGGGGGACTCCCGTGCAGCCTCAGCTAGGAGGGCTTCTTTCTTCAGGGAATGGAAGGATTCTCCTTTCTTCTCTGAAACTACTACAGGGTTAAGGTGGCACTTTCAGCCTCAGCCTTGGTTGTTTTCCACCTCACTCTGAGGGGGTTTTTTATTTATCCTCATGATTTCATGATGTATTCCGCTTAGCTTGCTCTCGCGGGTTTTTTCTCTTACTTAATAGAAGTCTTTTTCTTGGAAAAAAAAAAATGCTGCGGGAGGAAGAGGGGGGAGACAGGAAGAAGGAAAAAAATGCCGGGGGTAGGGAGCGGGGTAGAGGGAGGGCTGAGGTAGAAGCAGGGGGAGGGAGCAGGGTAGAGTGAGCGGGGGAGTGAGGAAGGGGAAGCGGGCTGAGAGGGGAGGGGGCAGCGGAGAGGATAGGAGGTAGAGGAGAGGGATGTAGAGGTGGGGGTAGGGAGCAGGTAAAGGGGAGGGGGTAGAGGCGGAGGGAAGGGTAGAGGCGGGAGAAGGGTAGGGGGAGGGTAGAGGCAGGGGGAAGGGGTAGAGGCGGAAGAAGGGTAGGGGGAGGGAGGCGGGGGGAAGGGTAGAGGCGGGGGAGAGGGGAGCAGGGTAGAGGGAGCGGGGGAGAGGTAGAGGCAGGGGCCAGGGTAGAGGCGGGGTTGAGGGGAGCGGGGTAGGGGGAGCGGGGGAGCAGGGCAGGGAGGAGCAGGCTGAGAGGGGAGGGGGCGGGCTGAGAGGTGAGGGGGCGGGCTGAGAGGGAGAGAATAGAATAGAATAGAATGTTGTATTATCATCCTCTGGGGGCCGAAAAACGACCCATGGGACCTCATCTGATCAGAGAAGATACAAAAAAGAAAGTCTCTGTCCTCCAAAGAGGAAGGGGTGATAAAGTAACACAGTATCACTGCTTTATAGCCTACGACATCGTGCATTGTTCTCTGTGCTTAAGAATCCTACCAATATATGTGCTCAAGATAGGAGGATGTACATGCGTGAGTAGGCTCACAAGATTTGAGTGCCTCTCTACGACATTCTGAAAATCTTTCCTTATGTGGGCATACTGTGGGCATGTCAATAAAACATGTGCTTCTGTCTCCACGTCCTACAAATCACACATTTGGCAAATTCGTCGATCTCTTGAAGTATCTCCCTAGGCTCCTCTCTCCACCTCTAGCATATGAGAACGGGTACACATACTTGCAATATTACGCCTGACATTAATAGGTATGGGCATGCTTATGTATCTTTGAACATTGTCCTTTGCTTGAGCATATGTGCTCCAATAGCTGGGACTAATATGTTGGCAATAGTATTCAAACTTAGCTCTTTTCTTAGCTGATTGCCATTTGTGATGCAATGCTTCAAGGAGCGCTTTTTGCAATGCCTCCTCATCCATTTTGTCTGAGGGGCTATCTAAATATGAGGCAACTTCCCACCCTTGGAACCAGCCATGAATATCTAGCCACCATCCTGAGGATATCATCTTACTCTTATTTGTTTTTTGAAGTCTTCTACTTGTTTCCCATGCCTTTCTTGGTAGTCTATGTATGTCCATGGCCTTGACCTTCTTGATGTATTTGAAAACTCTTTCCAATGCCCTTATTTCAATTGGTTTGGTGCCAGTCTCTAGAAGCATGATTGAGTAGGGTGTGGTAATTTTGATTCCCAAGTGCCTTCTGATGAATGATTTTTGCATCTTCTCAATATCATCCCATTTTGATGCTGAGATACTTCCTCCCCAAACTTCCACCCCATATAACACTGTCTGTACAACATATGCATCAAAAAGGATTTGTCTAATACCCCATCTTATAGTGTCACTATTCCTGCAATCATGCTCAAACTGATAGTACTTACCCCACCCTGCATCAATCCTTCTTTGAACACAATCACTCCACCTGTGATTTGCTGGTATATCCACCCCTAGGTATTTGAAAGTTTGCACTCTTTCAATTTGCTGGCCATTGTACATAATATTTGGTGTGTTTGCTGGCTGTACTGTTTTGACTATCATCATCTTTTTCTTTGGAGAGAAGGGGGAGGAAGGGAGAGGCTGAGGACGGGGGAGGGGGAGCGGATGAGGCCAAGGGAGGGGGCTGAGGGAGGGGCTGAAGGAGAGGGGGCAGCAAGGGAGCGGGGAGGAGCAGCAGCTCGATGGCATCCTATCTTGAACTTGACTGCTCTTAGAAAAATGTATTCTTGGTTTTAAAGATGCATTTCCATGCAAATCTGGGATATTTGCTCTGGCAGCACAATGATTACTTTATACAAGTAGACGACTTTGATTTTTTCCAGAAGGAGATGCTTGTTGATAGCAATAGTTTGACCGAGACTGAAAGTGGGAAATGAAACTATTTTCCATGAGGATGATTCCAAATTTCTATCTTGCAAAGTCCCTAGTGAAGTCCGATATCAGTACAAAAATGAGATACTACAAACTGATATTAATATTTGGACTTTCAAAGCTATGACAGCTGTGGACATTATATCAATCATACCAAAAAAGAAAGGCAGTAAAATGAAACAAACACACAAAAATTAAGAAACTGAGTAACCTTGATAGCTTTAATTTAAGGCTGCAAATGACCTTTGAATATGAGTCTATTTGATTTGACTTGTCTTCAATTTGGGCATGTAGATCTTTCATAGTATTTTCTAATTTCTCAATTTTCATAGCATGTTGAACCTCACCAACCGTATCCTCTGCATTTTGTAGTTGAAGTTTCTTCTGCAAAGCTCACAAGACAGATTTCTCCAGCTTCATGAATTGACATTGTGTAACATTGCGGAACTATCTGAGCAAGAGACTAAAACATTATAAGGTAGTAAAACATATGGTGTTTTTCTCCCAGTGTTATCTGTGAAATTTGTTTAGAAACCTTAAGTTGAGATAAAACCTGCAGCCTAATAGCTTCAAGTTCAAGTTCTTCTATGTGAAGATGTTGATGCTCAAGCTCTGCCCTCATTGAGCTCTCAATAACAGAAGTGTCTTCCAGGGACCGATGCAAATCTTCTTCTTGCTTCTCCTTCTCAAAAATGGCAATTTTCAAATGTGCTATCTCAGAAGACATAATATGCAAGCGATCAATGAGTTGAAGGTTTTCCACATCAACCGCAGTAGTTTGATGCTTTTGCTCTTCGTATTGTGCCTTCAAGATAGTGCAACAAAGAGAAACAGCAATCAATATGCTTGAACCTAGACCCGTATGGTTGATAGCTCCATGATTTTACCTATTACACTGCTTGTGAGTCTTTTTGCACTTGATATACACTCAAACAAATTTTGCATCTCAAAGTTTTTCACACAAAAAAGAGAAACGGATGTTACCAAAACTTAAATGAGCAAGCTATGTCTGTAATATATTAAAATCATCCATTTCAACACTAGATTTTTACTTTTCCTAATATATTAAAATCATCCATTTCAACACTAGATTTTTACTTTTCCAATCCATTCAAAATTACTTATGTGAAGATTGTTTATGAGAATCTTTCCTCTAAGTGCATTAGCACTTCCATATTATCTTACTGCATGGTAATCAATTCAACGTAATTTTCAAGAATAAGTCCTACTCAGGTCTTAAATTGACCATCAAGCAGAAAATCAGGCAGGAACACATACATCAGCTATTGATGGTGAAGACACATTCTTCACTCTCAAAGCGTTGGTCTGGTTGGTACGCAAAGATTTTGGAGCAGAAACACATTTAGGGTTTGAATTTAGCAATCGCAACTCTTGTAACGAATCAAACCAGGGAGACTAGCATTGAAGTTTGTATTGCAATTCAAATAGGAATGACACCACTAGCAGCCCTTTACAAAGAAGATCTGTTTCATCACTGGAAATATCACCATAGTATCTCAACTTGAGGCGAAATGAAAGACGGACAAGAAAACACCTCATTTGGAAGGAGATGTGAGGACAGTTGTGATCAACACACAAACAGAAGCGGAGAGAGGACCTCTAGAGGCCCAAAGTGGAAGCTGGGAGGGGATCACTGGTGGCCCCTCTTGTATATCTCAATTGGATGGGAATCACTGGAATAGCATTATGGCTGCTATAGTAGATGGATCAGGTTATGGCTACTCTGTAGACCGGTTCCTGTGATTGATGAATCATATCTCAACTGCCTGCATTTTTATCTAAGTGTGTTCTATGTGCCTTTGATGTAGGGTTACAGAATCCCAGTTTATGCACTGGCCTATTACCATGCATTGGAATGCAGCTAAGTCGTCCACCAATTTGTGCAAGCCACTCTCGTTGTTTTTTGCATCATGGTAGTGATGGTGACCTTGAGATTTGTTAGGTCATAGACCATATTTCACCAGGCAGGCTGGGCAAGAGGCATTGTTGGCAGGTGTTTCATGTCTGGATTTTGTCTATCGCTTGGACTAACATGCATTTCACAGCTCACAATAATTAACAAGGTTCTTGCTTCAGAGCATCAAGAGCTCTCTTGAGATTGATACCTTGTGTCCTTGCCATGAAACCATTAAATCTGAGGGCCACTGCATCATTTCGACAAAGAATAAACTGGCCAACCATAAGGTGGTAGAATGAGGCACATTCTCATCAGCTATACACGCCTTGACAACCAAGTTTTCCCTTACATGTGGATCACCCAAATCCGAGTGGCATCCTCAGACTCCAATTCCATGGCTTGCTTCCATGATCATGGAACCTAATCCTTCTTTTATGTCTAAGAAGCCACCAGGGCATCCATTATGTGGTCATCAATGCATCATAGACCTCAGTATCAACATACATGCGGGTTCCCTGCTGGTCCTCCTCGAAATAAGGAGCAGCAGAGGTTCCCGATGCAGTTTCGTGCTAGTGCATTCTAATTCAGTACATTGTGTTAGTGCCACCATTTATCTCTTTTCTTGACAGGTAATATGTTGTAATTATCCAAGCTGTTGACAATTAGAACTAAGACATGGCCAAAACTTCAGAGAATGGGAGACAATAAAGGTGTGGGAGCCAGGCCCTTTCCTTCATTTCATAGATGGTGGTATAATATGCAATTATAAACCACCAGAATGGCTATTTGTTTAACCCTTTGTACAAGGTAATCCCCCACAGAGCAACCAGCCAGGGGGATATCCTTGTATTTTTATATTGTACCCTTCTTTGGGGAGTTGCATTTTTCCTGGTCTCCATGTTACCAAGGAGTTTATTAATAGAAGGCTCTTTTCTCTGAAAAAATGAAAAGTGACGGCAGTGGGTCAATCTGTGGTTGTGCCAGTATCGAAATGGGGGCATGTTAAAGGATACATAGGCAATGGCAAACAGAAAAGAAAGGTGTAATGTTAAATACCTTAATTCAGGCTCAACACTAAATTCACAGCTGCTCATACATTTTCTTGAATTCCTCTGATCATACCAACTCCGTTCAAGTCAGAATAAAAGCAGGAGCAAAACCCTGAAATTGGAAGCTTTTGCACAATGCTAAGGCATTTGACTAGTAGAATTCTACTGGATGGATCTAGAAATTGTGAGGAAATTAGCAAAACATTAAGGACAATATAAAAGAGAAAGTTGCCAATAAAGGCAAGAAGAAAAGGGCTGTCATGGAGTGCTTGCTCTGAGCAGAGCTGTAGTAAAGAAATGGAAAAGTAGCAGTATGCACCTGAAGAAATGTCAATAAGATAGAAAGTATACAAAGCAAGGTTTGAAAAGTACAAAAGGATCAGTCTCTTATAAAAAACATCAATTCTAGAGTTTCCAAGGGTGACTTAAGGTCGAATGGAACCAAATTGACTGAAATTTTCAATCACGAAAAATGATCAAATAATGGATAGTCAAATGATACTAAAGATCTAACTGTAGAGCATTAGAATAGCAGGAGGCACAGTTGTCTCACTTGTATATGAGTTTTGTAAAGAATCGTTAGTGAAAATACAATGCCAATCTTACAAAGGGAGATAAACAAGAGGGAAAACATTACAGACTATGAAATTGGTGAAATCTCTCTGGATCAAAATATGGATGACAAAATGTCTCACTCTCAAGTACGTTCCAGGTCAAAAAATTTAACAGTGGGTCACATCGCAACGATAAGAGGTATCTTACAAAGCACCTAAGGTATGTGAGATGCTCTGCCTTGATTTCTTATAGACTTCATGAAATGGCAGCAACCTTACAAACTTGCATAAAAATGCAATGAGAGACTTGGCAAACCCCGTGTAAATGGATCAACTTTGGATAAACAAAAAAATTCAACATGGCATAATGCTGTAATAGGGGTGCTACTATCTCAACACTTATTGGACTATTTTTGCAACTATGTAACTAGTGTAGAAAGACATAGAATAACTTTGTAACTATGTAAATATGCTTGTAGCTTATTCATCATGGAGTAGAAAGAACCAAGGGGAAGATCATAGGTACAAGAACCAAAAATGTATTGTTGTTGAGACAAACTAGGACTTACAAATCTGTTTATTTAATTAAGGCTAGGTTTTGAACGGTGACTATAAAAGGAATTGTGTAGAGAGAAGAGAGTTCAATGGGATTAAAACCCCTCATTGCTCCGCAACATAAATACAAAAAGATCCATCTGTGGGATTGGAAGAGGAGTAAGTACCTCTTCACAGCTTTGCTGCAACCAGTACTCCTCTATGGCAATCTGTTGAGGCTGAGACTGGCCCAAGAATCAAAAAAGAGTTAGAAACAGTGCAAAAAAGGCTTCTAGTAGAGGAAGTGGGGATGAAGTCCCAAACTACTTACACATCCTGCTGGTCCATATAAGCATGCTACCTTTACGGGTGGATCTCTTTGCCAATTCATTATCACCACAATAACAAAATCAAGCAAACGGACAGCAATAGACTTTCTTTAGAGCTATGCTAGCCACTAAGGTAAAAGATTTAGAAGATTGATTGGCTTGAAAACTGGTGAGTATATGAAAATGATCTCCAATAAGTATGATGCGAGTGAAAGAGTTGGTTGTACAAACTATGGCAACAGTGAGAAGCAACAATGCATTCCACACATGAGATGACTGCTAAGTGAGTCAAAAGTAATCTAAAGGTAGTGTTGCCAAAAACAAGGGCGCATTTAAAAATCTCAAGGGAGAGTTTAGAAGGCATTGGACAGGGAAGATGCAAAATAAGAAACACAAAAGAGCTCGAAAATGAGGCTCACCATTCACATGTCCTTTACTATCACACATATATATACATAGATGGATTCACAAAATAGATAGGATGGGCTCAAACCAGTTTGTCAATCTCCTTAGAGAAGCCCACTAGACAGGTTCAAAGCTACCTCAAGTTATGTTTGGAGAGCTAGACTCACATTTTGATTTGTAAAAACAAAATGAATTACTTTAATTACAAATGTATAAAAAGAGGTACTTCCAAAATGGATAGGTCACTATTGTGAGCTGTCTAGATGCCCAGGTTCACCTATCCCATGGTTTTTCAATATGGTAGGTTAGATCTGTAGCTGAACACCTATAGCTAGAGAGGACCCTGGGTTAAGGGAGCCCCAAGAGATGAGGCTATAGCTAACGGTGGCAAGCCCTAAGACAAAATTTAAAGTATCATTTCAAATATAAGCTGAATTAATTAGAAGCATGCATCTATACAGCCAAGCTTGGAGCTATATACAAGGCGGGGCTATACAAAAACTCGTATATAGGTATACACGAGTGGGGAGCTATATACAAGTTTGGACCATAGAAAAACTAAGAAATTGTCATTCCCAGTGTTATCTGAAAATTTATTTTGTTGCTATTAGAGGCACTTAGCGGGTTTTAGTGACTTGTATAGAAGGCTGCGTTGGGGTTGTATTGTAACTATGGAGTCCAGAGGGAGGTGGGGTGTTAAAAGCGCTTTCACATGGGGTTTGTCTCATGTCAATCGGGTCCCCGTAACCTAAGATATGCAATTAAATGAGATAGTGTAGGGTCATGTACCCATAGGGGGATTTAGAGTGGTTTGATTTATGACTGTGAGACTTGGTGTAAAGAGGCTGGACAGATTTCCATCGCAGGAGCATCGCTGATTTTCTACCTTGTGAAATGGAAATAGAAATATCAATTGCAATTTGGAGTGTCGGTGTTCTGGCGCTAGGAGTTGATTTTGGGAGTCAAGAGATCCACAAGGAGATGGTTCGTTGTGTGTGTTTTGTAATCATCTTGGTGTGCATATAATAGTAAGGCCACCGTGAGTTTTGGGCGTAGGTCTGGCGTCACGTTGATCAGCATGAGGGCAACACCATTTATCTGGAAGCTGTTCTTTGCATCAGGACCCTCCTATGCTGTGTACCAGTCAGCTCCACCCACATCTTATCCCGCATATTTAGCTTTCTTTATGTGCTCTTCCATGGACTTTGAATTTGAAATCCCAGCACTCACACAGGAGACAGTCAGGGTAATTAATGAAGGTCAACAACGTCGGTTAAAATCAACGCTTTGTTGATTGTTTGATTATGCTTGGCATGCCAAATGTGCATCTTTGACCACTGAGCTGAGTGCTTTGGAAGGGACTTTTGGTGCAGGCTTGTTTCTGAGAAGGTAGAGAACATGCTGGGGTACTGTTCCGTATAGATATGGTTGTTGCCTGACAGGTTTTGTACTGTTTTAGGGGCTAATGCAAAGTGGGACTGTTGACAGTGGACCACATGTTGGTACAATGAGTTTGACTAGAGGTTAAGAAGGATGGGGAGGACTTCTGACACCTATCATTGCTTGGAGCTGTTGATTATATAGCTGGGTGTGGCTAGACTAAGGTCAAAATGGTGGAACTACCCATTTTCCAGGGTAGAGAGGGAGAGGATGTTGAGGCTTATCTCAGGAGTTTTGTGAGAGCCAGTCGTATCTCTAGTTGGTCAGAAGCTTCGTGGGCTCAATTCCTTTCTGACTTCTTGGAAGGGATGGCATTATCTTGGTATAGGACACTCTCAAAAGGAGTAAAGAATGATTGGGAGGCTGTTACTGATGGTTTAAAGAAGCGGTTTGGGGCAGAGGAGTCCCCAAATGTTTTGCTCATTCAGCTGGATCAGTTATGCCGAGTAGTGGGGGAGTCAGTTAAGAGCTTTGAGGTGCGTTTTGAATCAGTGTGGAGCAAGTACGAAGCAGCTGTCGCAAGGGCTAAGCTGCAAAGGCAGGAGCAAGCCATGGACAGAGGCTGAAGGTGAGTTGATGAAATCACCTGTACTTGTGTCCACTACTAGACTGGAGCAGTTGAAGTTTACCCCAGCTGAGACGAAAGCTTCAAGGGAAGGAGCGCCAAGATTATGCTGGCGCTTTACAGGTGGCCCTAGCCAAAGAGAAGGAGGAGTTGGAAGCAGAGCCAATTATACCTACACCTTTGAATTCAGTGGAAGCGGGTACATCTTTTGCACTGAATAACACATCTACTATGCCATCCACTAGCTCCAACCAGTTGGAGACGAATATAGAGAGAAGATGGCTGAGTTCAATGAGTTGAAGTTACATTTGGTGCAGGCCCCATTAGCTAATGCACCTAGGATAGAACCAAGAAGTCTACGTGACCGTGGCAATGTTATCTGCTTCGAATGCCATTAAAAAAGGACGTGAAGTATGATTGCCCGCGTTTGGTAGGAAAGAGAGAAAATGATAAACTTGTCTCTTTGTTGGATGCAGAGCAAGAGACTCCTGAAAAGGGAATTCAGGAGTTAGAGGCATTTGCAGGAAAGCGAGGTCATGGAGATGAGATGAGTAGTGGCACTGCTGAAGGCCATGGAGAAAGGGTGTATGAAAGAAGGAGAAAGAAGAAGTCTTCCAGGTGGAGGATTGGGTGAGCAGAATTCCCGTTGGGTCAAGGAGTGCAGGATTATGATCTCATCACTAACTTGTGTGGCTTGAAGGCAAATATCACCATTCCTCAGCTACTTGCAGTCAGCCCTACTTTGAGACAGCAATTTGAAAGGGCAGGCAGCTCATGTAAATCGAGGAAGAAGAAAAGGTATGGCGGATGCTAAAGATGTAAGCTTTGATTTACGTGATCAGATCCCTATGGTGACAGCCTCCATAAATGGCATACCTATTTAAAATGTGTATATGGATGGTGGGGCTGCCATCAATGGTATTAGTGAACAGAGAATGCAAGGAGTGGGTTTGAAGAGCAATGCTCCTTCTCTATATAAGATAAAATCGGCAAACAACACTAGGGCTAAATCTTCAGGTGCTATTACAGCGGTTCGAGTAGATGTATGGATGCTCGTTTAGTAGCTCCACCCCCACAGCTTGTTTGTACCAGGTTTTTCATAGTCTCATAGACCCATCGGTCTTCCAAAGACTTTAATAAACTTTCTTTCTTTCTCTCTCCACTACCCCCGCCTTTTATAGACTCTCCACCATCGCGTGTGGAGAGGCTGCTACCCCCACTTTCCTAGCTTGATCCATCGCCGCGGTTCATGTGCAAGCTCTCCTACTGCTCCCATAATACTCAAGTACCACTCAGTTGCTCTCCACTTCAGACCGCAATTCTACTCCAGCCCACACTGCTCCCTCGAACCTCTGCCTTGCTGTTCCATTCAATCTGCTACCTGTAGATGTTGCGTCTCTCAGTCGAATCTCATTTCTTGTTGCTTGCTACTTGCTGCATTGTGCCTCATTTCCCTCTTTGTTGCTTGCTGCTCACCCCCCTGCTCCCTCCCACTTGCCTACTTCTCACTGCCTGAATGCCTCCCCACCCGTTTGCACCCTCACACCCGACCTGCTTCCCCTTGGCACTCCCTTCTCAATTCCCCTTTTTGCATTGCACATTGCAGCCCTTGGTCTTCAGAGATGAAGGTGTGAAGGGTAGTGTGTCCTTCCCCTTCCCATAATTTCCCCTATTAGGAGAGACTAATGACCACCCCATCAATGATGCGACAAGCTTTGTGGCTTCCACACTGGGAGTCCCAGAGCTTGGGATTGAGGGCGCCTGGCTCATAGGACAGGACCCCACTTGAGAGCAGTCGCTTATCATGCAATTAGTTTATCTATTTTGGATGAGGACCTCACACCCCTACAGGTAGAGAATAGGCACACCCTGCTACATTAATACCACATAGCCCACAAGGAGGGGACATGGGCTGTGGTTTGAGATAAACGGCTTCTAATAGGCCCTCGATGGTGCCCTTACATAGGGGGACGGCGATTATGAGATCTTGAGCTGCACTGTTTGGAGCTCTACTGATACCTTATGGTCAAATCCAAGAAATTTTTTCGGAGTCTACACGGGACAAGATATAGCTTTCTACATAGAGAACACAGAGCCCCCTTTGCCTATCATTACTGGATAGACATGAGAGACAACATACCCGGACGAGACTCGAGAGACCTGTTGAGTGCCTTGATCGAGAGGAGTGACGATACTATATAGATCATCTCTCACTCATGACACACATTCTAGACTTCTACCGACTCGGATCATATAGATCATATGATACTATATAGATCATCTCTCACTCATGACACACATTCTAGACTTCTACCGACAACCACTCTTGACAAGACCTCTTCATCGCAGTATGCTACTTCCCCCCTAAGACCTCACATTTTCCTAGAGACCTATGCGAAGAGGATGAGAATGCACCATACGCAGCCCTATACCAAACATAATGGATTTCTTGAGCCATAAGGGAACTCCTCCTTACTGGGGACTTCAACGCGAGGACAGGTATGCATTAGGTATCACTTTCAGGCATGCTTTCTTACACATGAGAAAGATACATAATCTTGTCATTTATAATGATCTGGATCAATGGCCTCCCTCGCTTGCTTTCCACACAAGAGAGGCCTCTAGCATAGTTGACTATCTCATGGGATCCCCTGCCTTGGCCTCGCCGCATATCACTCAATCTCGCCACCAGCCCCACCAGCCCCAGGAGCTAATCATCCCTATTACCTCTTTGGTATATCCATCCCCCGCCTCACAAAACATACCACAACGCCACCCACACACTATGTATCATGATGTACACTTAGATCACAGCCTCACCCATGTCTACTCCACACACCTTTCCACTCTACTCACAGATCTCTAGGAGATCCCGCTCTTAGAAAATTGAGCTGCCCTGATCACCCACTCCCTTCATGAGGCTGCCCTACATACATTCACACACAGCACCCACTCAACTTCCCCATCGTCTCTTGGCTCAATTACCCATAATAGCTGGTGAGATGAATGAGAGTAAGGTTCTATGCCATCAACTCACAACAGAGACTAAGCATCACCTTCCTACCGAGTAAAGACGATATGCAATACTCACCACCTGGTCAGCCAGAAGAAGCATGCCTTGTTCACCAAGAGGACGAGGAGTTAATAAACACTTTGTTTAGTAACAACTCTCAAGAATTCTAGAGAAGGTTTTCTCAAGCAATGAGCTTGTAGGATCGATTGAGAGAGAGAGAGAGTGCAAATAGCAAAGCGTCGCACAAGCCTTAGCCGTCACGTCAAACTTGGATAATGTGAAACAAAGTACATAGTACTTGTACCTAGACCTAGGACTAAGTGTCCTATGTGGCAAAAAAGGCACTCAATAAACTAAGTGCCTATACCAATGCCTACAAGGCACATACCAGGGCCTATAAGGCATCACTAGAACTAGGAGAAGATGGCCTACAAACCCCCCTCCATGGTATGGGCTGAAGTATTCTGGAAACGTCTCAGAATACCTGGTATTTTCTGATCATGGTGGCACATGTTCATCCAAAAGGATATAGCCACCTATGAATATACAAGGTATGTTAGATCATGTAACAAAGGGAACCAAGTGTAAAGCCTGTCGAAAGACTTCGAACTTGGGACGAGGAAGTGCCTTTGTAAACATATCTGCTATGTTGTTCTCTATGGGAAGATAGGACAACTCTATGTCACCTGCTGACAACCGCTTCCGAACATAATGATAGTGAACTTCAATATGCTTGGTACGTGCATGAAACACTGGGTCACACGCAATGGCCAAAGCACTCTGGCTGTCAGTGTAGACCATAGTGGAGGATGTCTAGCGAATACCAAGATCTGTAAGTAACTGTCGAAGCCAGACACACTCTACTGTAGTGGTGAAAGCTGCCCTATACTCAGCTTCACAGCTGGATGTGGCAACTATTGGTTGCTTCTTGCTAAGCCAAGAGATACATGAATTTAAGAGGCCACTCACTGGGCGAAGGAGAGTCAGCATGAGATTGCAGTTCTTCTTCTCGACTTTGAGAAGGCTTATGATAGGGTGGACTGGGGTTTCTTGGAGCGCACTATGAGGAGGGTAGGCTTTAGTGATAGATGGATTTCCTGGGTCTCCTCACTTTACTCTCACTCTTCTAGCAGGATGGTGGTCTGTGGAAGCAGAGGACCGCCTTTTCAACTATCCAGATCGGTACGACAGGGTTGCCCGCTTGCACCTTACCTTTTTCTTTTCGTAGCGGAGGCTATGGGATACTTTATGCAGGCTACCAGTCATGGCACTTTGTGCCTCCATCTGCCTATCCGGCAGGAGCAAGAGCTTCTAGACACTGAGTTTGCTGACGACACGGCACTGACAGTCAGAGGAGATGCGTATAGTCTCGCTACTGCTGCAGATTCAATTGACAAGTTCTGCCTAGCCTCAGGGGGACTTGTCAATTGGAACAAATCAAAAGGCATCTGGACTGGAGCTCAGCAGGATACCCCAGCATGGGGAGGAGATAGAGGCTTTGTTTGGATTCCCAGAGGCACCTCTACGAGATATCTAGGCTTCCAAGTTGGCATTGAGGTGTCCCCGACGCAACAGTTTGCCCCAGTTCTTGAGAGTATCCGAAGAAAGCTAGCCTATTGGAGTACGGCTAGACTCTCTTTGGCCGGAAGAGCGCTGGTACTCAACCAGGTTCTACTAGCGACTATGTGGTACATTGCGTCATGTTGGTGCTTTCATGCTGACTCGATCCGTCAGGTGAGGAGATTGCTCCGGAACTTTCTTTGGAGTGGTGGCGACGGTTCTGAGGACACTAGGGCCAGGGTTTCATGTGATACTATCACTTTACCCTCCTCATAGGGAGGACTTGGGGTTCTTGATCCTGAGATGCAGAGCAGAGCCCTTTTAGTCAAACTTCTTGTTAGAGGTTGGACTCCAGGAGGTCAGCCATGGAAGCAGTTCTTACTGCATGGGATTCACCAGTGCACCCCTAGAGCGGCAGGCCAGTGGGCAGGTAGAGTCAGTTGGATATTCCTGACGGACCAGCATTCTCACCCTTACTCACCTCTTGTGAAAAGGCTTATTCAGATATGGGATCATTTTCGACAGCACCTCATCAGAGCAGTTCCCTCCTCCAGAGAGGAAATTGCTTGACAGCCACTTGATCATAACCCCCTGGTTTGGTATCAGGGATATTCCCCTGGTACAGAACTTAGGACTCCCTTGGCCAGGTGGCATGCTCAGGGGGTTGTGACAGTCGGAGATTGGTTCAGGGGAGGTGTGGAGATGTCAGAGGAGGAGATCAGAGATAGACACGGGCCACTTGGACAGATTACTACCACCAGATTTCTGATCATGAGAGCTATTCCTCAGGAGTGGAGGGATATGCTTACAGATCCAGCCTATGTTCATCCCATCTCTACTTGGTCAGGTTGTTTTAGTGAGGCTGGTGGGCTATGCATTGGAGCTCGTTTAGGACCGGCACCGTTTACTTATTTTGAGTCGGACTCCTCTCACAGATTGTATCCCACTTAGCCCCTGGATCTTCGACAGGAGCTCCTTTGGCAGAGGGTCAGGGTCATTGGTTGCCTGGGTAAGGAATGGGCCACAGATCCTTCCAGGTTGACCATTGCAGAGGATCCTAGATGGAGACTTTGGATTTTTCAGGGTCGACCTCTCACGGAGCTCGACTGGGACCCAGGTGAGTGGATGTGGCCTGCTCCAATGGCCTGCTCCAATGGTAGAAAACGTCCTCTTCCCTTTTTCCAGTACTCGACGAGGGCAGGTTACAGGCTCCAGCAGAGAGACTCTCATCACCGACCATCAGCCTCACAGCATTGGCACGCACAGGGACTTACTGCAGAGCTCTTGCTAAGCTACTGGACTCACTTTTGGGGCATCAATAGAGCCAGGAAAGTATCCTATTTTCTTTGGCTCACTATACATAGGGGTATACCTGTGGGTACTTGGCTTCAGCAGATGGGTAGACCCTCCTTGTGTATGCGTTGTCAGCTTGCAGAGGAATCTAGTAAGCATTGTTTATGGAGCTGCCCCAGCTCTAGAGTGGTATAAACATGTATTTTCAGGTTGTTCTCATATGTTACATCCAAGTCCTTTCTGATGGCATGGGGTGTTGCCCTGGGGGAGAGGATCTGGAGCCTTTGCTCTCTTTGAGTCAGAGCCAGGAGACCACGGTTTCTTCATGCAGCGTCGCCAGAGACGGGGTCCCACAGGTGTCAGCATCATGGAGCCGCAGGATTTACTTTTGGTACCTGTACCTGCTCAGGATTTCATGCCTACTTCACCTACAGGGTCAGCCTGGGAGGTGATTTCCAGCATTACTCTATGGCGGATATGGTGTTCGCCATAGAGTAATGCTGGAAATCACGATATGGTGATAAAGCCCCTTTTGCAAAGTGCCTGTGACAACTATGGCATTGTCATCACGAAGATCATAAACTAGGCATCTGTAGCCATCAAAATCAATCTGAAACCTGAAGTGGCAATTGCTGAAATTGAGATCAAGTTGACTTCAATTCCAGGCACAAAGAGAACATTTGTCAAAGTGACAGGATGACTTGAAATAGATGTGAGCTGCACATCTCCAATTCCTTTTACAGCATATGAAGCATTATTAGCACATGTGGCAGTCCCCCTCGAGGTGCATCAGCTAAAGAGTGAAACAACTGTCTGCAAGATGTGACATGCTTGGAAGCACCACTATCAAAGTACCAGGACTGAGCATCATTAGCACTAAAGAGTGCATCAGCTTTGGAGGGATCTGGACAGCCCATGCCCAATCATCCTGAAGAGCATGTGCATGTGAAGCATCTGCTGGCTCATGGGATTCAATAGCATGTGAGGCATTAACTGTCAATCCTGCTTTCTTTTTCTCCGAAGCAATGCGCTTCCTGCATTCTGAAATGTCATGTCCAGGCTTGCAACAATAGTTGCATCTTTTCTTCTTTGACTTATCTGCTGTATTTTTAGATGCATGAGAGGAATTGCAACTGCTATGGGCAGATTTTGGCTTGCCCATAGGCTTGGAAGCCTTGCCTCTTCCTGTCTGCTGTGAAGCAAATGCATGATCAGGAATAATAGCTTGCCTATTAGCTTGACTTTGCTCTTCTTGCAAAAGCAAAGTAACTAGCTGATCAAAAGAATAGTGGTTTGGATTACCCATGGCCACTAATTGAAGGGTTGTAGCAAACCCTTGATATGTATCTGGCAGTCCATTCAATGTGGTACTGACAAGTTGTGAATTTGGCACCACCTCATCAATGTTGGCGAGTTGTTCCATGAGGTCCTTGACCTTTGTCAGGTATGCATCCATAGAGTCACCTTCATTCATGCTGACTTCCTGTAATTGCCTTCTCAAATATGCAACATGTGCCTCATTGCGAATCTGATAGAGAGAAGCCAATTTATCCCAAGCATCCTTTCCTGTCCTGCAAGACCGGATGTGTAGAATAATGATTCTCTTGCATGATAAAGCAATACATGAATGTGCATTTGCATCTCTTGCATCCCGTCTTGTCTGTCTCTGAGTTGGAAGAGTAGTAGCAAGAGTGCTAGAAGATGAGGCATCAGGAGGAGTACCCCCTGCAGAGGGACCAACAGTAGAGGCAACCACTGTAGCATTGGCTGGCCTCAGATCAAAACCCCAGAAACAATATTCCACAAATGCTTTGCAACAAGAATATGTTTCATGAGATAAGACCGCATCGGATAGTTGGTGCCATCCAACTTATCATCTTCACGAAGAACTCCAAATAAATCTTGATTGTTCCCAGCCATAGCAAATGTGATACCCTGAAAGAGACCTGAAAACCCAAAAGCCTCAAGGCTATCACTGCAAAAAGCTAGCTGTCCAAAAATGACAGCAAATATCTGCAAATTTCCAACCCAAATCAAAGGGCAAGAGCAGATCTCACCCAAATGTGACTATGGCGAGCAATGTTCACTGCAAAAACAGCCCCAAATTTATTGAGGGCAAATAGACCAAAAAGAGGGCAAATGCAGAAAAGCCACAAATTTTGCTGAAATTTTGCAAATGTGACCCAATGTATGCGAATCTGACTTAATGTCTTGCAAAAAAGACTCAATGTCTGGCTACTCTACCTCCTCCTCCTTGGAAGGCTGCCCTCTTCTCTCCTTCCTTGAGCTCTCTTCTCCACACCATAATCTGCCACCTCTCTTCTCCTTCCTTCAGCTACATCTTTCTGTGACCTGCGGACGATGCGACGCTTCTATCCGGATCTAGAAACAGAATCACGGCTTTGTGTCTTCAACAAAGTTGTAGAGGACCTTGAGTACTACAAATTAGAAAAAGCCACAATCAGATGAAAAGAAAATTGCTACACTGGGAGAATCTGAACGACAAAGCTCTTTCTCTCATTGGTTTGGGGTTAGGTGATGACGTTATTCATCATTTTGATTTGACTCCACTGCTCACGACTTATGGGCTAAGTTTGAAGAATTGTTCGGCAACAAAATCATCAATTCAAAGGTATTCCTCAGATAGGAATTCTTCAAGTTGCAAATGAAGCATGAAGAGTCTCTTCTTGCTTTCTTGAATCATATGAAATCCCTTGTCACTCAGCTTGCTAGTATGAAGGCCCCTGTAGGGGAAGATGATCAAGTTGTTGTGCTCCTCTCGAGCATTGAGGAAAATTCTAAGTACTGGGAGATCAGCATTGCGTGTGACACAAATGGGTTATCATGATATGGTTGCTATGCTCATTGATCATGAAAGACGGTATGCAGACACTCCAGACTCCACTGTACTGTACTCCAAGGGCAAAGGCAAAGGCAAATTCAAGCCTTTCATATGCAATCACTGTGGGAAGCTTGGTCACACCGAGGATCGCTGCTTCCAGAAGCTTGCCAAGCAACAACACAAGGATCATGTCAACTTGGTTGGGGCTGCAAAAAGTGAAGACGAAGAAGAACATGATGCTTCGACACCGACTCATGCTCTTACTGCCGACATCAGAGATCTCTCTCTCTATTCAGAGGTCTATGTATCTGATGATCGGGACTTTTGTTTCTGATCTATTTTTATTATTCCTACAGCTTGATGTATTTTGGGGTCCTCTGTCCTGAGTCGTCCCCCTAAAATGATATGTATTGAGTGTTTTGTTTTCATTGAGTCTAAAGGTCCTCTACCTTGGATAGTCCTCCTAAAAAGATGTATTGGTTTTCCTCTTTTGGTGTGTGGCTTCCTAACATGTCCTGTTATGAAGCCAAGGGGGGATGTACTGTGGGAGCTATATGTATTGGCTTTGATAGGTCTCATTATCAGGCCCAGGATGTTGGTGTATTCCTAGACCTATGAGCTGGTCATGTAGCCATGCTATAACGTGAGCCTCTGAGCATGTTGAGTCTCAAGCCATGAGAATGCTTGGATCGTCTGGACTCTTGCCTTCATGGGGGGATGTTGGAATATGAAGCCAAAGTGAGTCTAAAATGAGTGTTCTAGGTGGTCTAAGTGTGGTTTTATAGTCTAATGAGTCCTAGACATGCCACGTGTCATATTGGGAGATATCCCATAGACATTATGACTTTCTAGAGTCTAGTGACACACTATATAGTGTTGTACTTGTCTATTGTCTATCACATCAGCATTGGATGGAAACAAAGGCATAAAGCTGTCAATATGTCAAGGGCATCAACAACGGGCTGTTTTTGACAGTCCAGCAAAGGCATACTGGAAGATTCATCAAACACAACATCCCAACTGACAAAACACTTGCCCGTGCGGGGCTGATATAGCTTATAGTCCTTACTCTCTAAAGTATACCCAAGAAAAATGCACCTAACAGCTTTATCATCCAACTTAGTGCATTTCTGTGAAGGCACATGAGCATAAGCTAAGCATCCAAAAGTCCTCATGTCGAAATGCAAGGCTTACGACCCGTCCAAGCCTCATAAGGTGTGATACTCTGCAATGCCTTTGTAGGACATCTATTCAAGATGTAATTTGCACACATGATCATCCAACCACAACTTATTAGGCAAATGTTTGCCTTTCAACATGCATCTGACCATTTCCATCACTGATCTATTCTTCCGCTCAGCCACGGGATTCTATTGAGGAGTATAACGCACCGTGCATCGATAATTGATGCCACGGGAAGCCAAAAAACCAGCAAACTCCTTCGACATGTATTCACCCCCCTTGTCTGTATTAAGGTGAGCAATGTGCAGCCCACTCTCATTCTCAGCCAAGGCAATGAAGTGCATGAAGCATGAAGAAACTTTAGATTTGGATTTCAATGCAAAAATCCAAGTGTACCTGGTGAAATCGTCAATAAAAGTGACAAAATAGTAGAACCCCCCAAGAGATGCAACCCTCATGGATCCACAAACATCACTATGAACCAGATAAAGCTTGCCAACTCTCCCATCCTTGGGAAACACAGCACGGTGCATCTTACCACATTTTTTAAAATAAACATACGTGCTTTTTTATTAAAGATCGCGGCCTAACACCCTAAACGCAAAAAAATGGTTCACAAACATGTTTAGTAGGCATATGCATTTTGGGAAGATCCACAACCATATCTTACTTATATAACTTCACCAGGGCTCCAAAATTGAGGTGTCCAAATCTCTCATACCACAAATGAGTATCTGCCATGGTAGAATCAAGAGCAAAGGCATGTGCATCGGCAAGTGCAGCATCACCATCCAAACATCTGTCATAAGCATCAAGTCTATAAAGACCTCTAGACAATGTGCCAGTCAAAACTATGGTAAAGGCATGTGTAGCATCATACTGTAGCATCATACACGGCACACTATGACGCCAAAAATTAATATTTTTTTATTTGGCATTGGTATTGTTTTCTTCTATGTTTGATAAGAGTTTGAGTATCAAGTGATAGCCTAGCGGCTCTCACTTATTTCTATTTTCTAAGATATTGTATGGGATTGAGAGGATGAGTGGATTTGATCATTATAAATACCATAGGTATGAATTATAAATACCTTGGTATGGGGTGAGAGTTATTTGTGTATGGATATTATGGGGTTTTTAGAAAATAGGAAGAGTGAGTCATATAAAGAGGTGGGCTCATATCCATGTGTTCCAATAATATAAGAGAGGCCACATGCCAAGCGTGTGGAAGGCATGTGGAGGAGTGTGGAGTCAAGAGGAATCCTTCTAGAATTCCCATGTGGAATAAGGAGGAAGTAGACATATGGAAAAGAGAGAGTCCCTATGGGCTCCATGTGGGGAGACTCTTGACTTTCTCAATATTTTAAGAGTCTTGAGCATCTTTTGATGGGACACATGGCAAGAGTAGCCAAAAAGGACATGGATGGTGACATACGGGCTTATGTGATTAATGGGAAAAAGAATCTACAGGCAGCAATTGTAAATGGGTGAAAGAGGGTGACAAAATCTCTATAAAAGGAGCCCTCCTCTCCCTTGTTCATCATCTCTCCTACCATTAGGCCTCATGTTGTTGTAGCTCTAGTCTCCTCAAGCCTCTTCCATAAGCCTTCTCTCCCTCTTATATTCTCTTATGTAAACTCTTGAGTCCATCTCTCTCTAGTTTATTCTCTTTCTATGAGTAGTCTTGGAGCTTCCGCTGGATGGACAAAAGCAATAGAGCCTAACCCGCCTTCACAGCCACCCTCATCCACGTTTAAATCACCCGAGCAACACAATCACAAGGCAAAAGGCATTCATTCAACATCCTCGTCTCTTTACAGACCTTCTGATACAACTCACACTCTGGCCACAATTTCTCCAGAAGCCAGACAACCTCAAAAAAACCCAGTAGACCACACAGCCCAACACAAGCTCCTACCATTGAAGCTCTTCACTATCAAGATCCCCCGCTAAAGGTCTCCCTCCTAGTCACGGAGCTCATGGTCTTTTGTCAAGATACTCAAGTGCTGCAGCTTCTCTCTTGCATCCACCCGACAACTCTCTCTAGCATGCAAAACTCATCGAGCTCTTCCCTGGCTCTTCCAATCCATGCACTAGCAATGCTTCACTTCCATCTAGTAGCTCAAGTCTGAGTGCCCTTCACGATATTCGCGTTACCATGCACCCGAGTCACAACCAACTACTATAACGTCCTCTCCTACTACTCATAGAGCATCCGCGATGCCTTTCTCCTTCACGTGATCATATCCAGCTAACCGACGCACCTCCTAATCCAAGGCACCGGCTTTCAAGCCAACAGCCATATCAAGGAGCTCCCGCAAACTCATTGACCACCTAGTGAATACACCGTCTTCAATCAAGCTGAGCTCCCGGTCAGTAGAGCTGCAGCCTCTATTGTCTCTCTATCCTTCTCCTCAACAGCCCAAGCTGCTTCAGCAGCCCTTTCCAGAGCACTCTTGGCAGTCTCTTGTCGTCTCCTCACCTTCCTACTGACCATATTGCTTTGTCTCCTCCATCACTTGAGCAGCTTGTGCGGACTTCCTAGCCTTCTCATGTGCGCGGCCTCCTTCCCGTCGTCCTCACCAAGCTCCCCATTTGTAATTCGTCATTCTCTTCTTGGTCCTCCCTTCCCCACAGAGCTGAGAACCCACCGTGCTTTATGATTATCCGTTGCCCAAAGTCCTTTCCCCAGCCCGCATCATCTACTACATCCAAGTCTTTACAAGATTTCAGTAAGCGCTGACTGTACCACAAAGCTCGTCATCACGGAGCACCTGGAATCCATCTATGCCAAGCATGCAGTCGAAACTCCTCATCCCGTCACGTACGTAGACCTTCACACAGCCTTTCACTTATGCACACACAGCAGCGACCTACGCGCTTCTCCTCCAGAACTGCAAAGTGTAGTTGTCACCACCACTGTTGTCCCTCACCTCGTCACGCTATGGTAGCCCCTCGCGGCTTCTCCTGCTCCAGCTCCCACTCTGTCGTCTAAGATCCTCCGCGTGCCCACGATGCTTTGAACCTTCTCTCAGAGCTCTTCTCCACTCGCAGTAATGCTTCTCACTGTGCAACAGAGACTTGAAGAGTTCTGCTCTTTACACGTGACGACCCCTTCAACAAGAGGCCTCCATCCACACAGCTTGCCACACCCAGCCGGACTCCCTCCAAGAGCTCCTTGTCCTCTCCGAATTCCTCTGCGAGCTTCTCCCCCCCTAGAACCACGAAGCTCACCTGCTTATTCTCTATGAGCCCACGATCACCTTCTCGAATTCTCTTGCCAGCTACCATCTCCATTTTCCTGCCAGCGCGTCGACGAGGAGCTTCCCTTCCAACCTTACGTAACATGCATGGCTTCTTTCCTTGTAAATTAGCCACGTCATGCATTTCCTTTTTCACCACTCTCCATTAAAAAATGCATATACCCTCCAAGGCACATTTTGAACCTTTTAGTCACTCAATTCTCACACATATCAGCATGCACCTTAAGACTTGTATGCACCCATGTACACGCTCATGAAGAGCCCCTTGACATGGACATCAGAACATATCAAATTCTTGTAACATGCAAGACCATGTTGACTCAGGAAAATGTAAAAAAACCCTTCATGACTTGACTTCATAAGACCCCAAAAACATTTCACTTGACCACACACTGGACTCCCTTACTCTGGAAGTCTGGTACAATCACATTGCTTTCCATCATCTCCAAGAAGTCCCTGTAGAAGCTTCTACCATCTGTACATCAGTGTAGAGTCCTTTTGGAAGTGTCCAGAACTCAATGCCACCACCAACTAGCTATATACATAGCTCTGCACTCACCCAGGAACATGCAACAAGTGAAAAACATTTTTTCATTTTTATCCACACACCGCTCCCTCTTGTATGTATGAAACCTCTTCTTCTCCCTTGTGTTTGTAGTATTTTGAGTGTATTTGAGTGGAGTCTTACTCTCATGGCAATGAAAGTCACTTCTTATCATTTTTCTCGAGTCTCCATTCCTATGTGCTTTTCTCTCTCTATTCAAGTCTCTAAAGTAGTTCTTGTTCGGCCGTTCACTATGCACACATGGTCCAGGGAGTAGTTTGCTTAGGCGAAATCTGCATGGGCAGATGGCAGTTAATATAGCAGTTAGACCCCCTGTCAGTATTTGGCCTATAACTTTCTCCTCGGTGGTCCGATTTCAATGAAACTTATATCAGCGCAAAGCTCTCTTTAAGGGTCTCCCTCCCATGTAATTAGTTTTTTGCATTGGGTCCAGGACAAGAAGTTATGAGTCTCTGTGTATGACTGTTTATTTCTATGGCAGTTTTTACCCCCTTTCAGTAAACTGTCCATATCTCTTCAACCGGTTATCTGTTTTCAACGAAACTTATATCAGTACGAAGCTCACTTCAAGGCACATCCATGTATGTACTTTAATTTCTGGTATCAGTTTTCTGGTGGAAGTTATAGACCTCTGTGTTTTCTAGCAGTTTGTAGAATGATTTTGAGCCATTTTTAGATGCTTCTGTGAAGGAGGTGCCATGTTTCCCCGGAATTTACCAATCCAGCCAAATCAGCCTCTTCAAGCGCCTAGATATATATCAGTTCATGTCATGTTGAGCAAAAAGATCTTCTTCCAACAACGCATCGCTCTTCTCTTTGGCGCCGACCGGCTTGGTGAGATAATGGCCTCTGCGGATCCTTTTCTTCTCCCGATGCTGGACTACAACATCACTTGGGATGTTACCATATTAAGCAAGGAGAAAGATATGTTGTGGTTTTATTTGCATGAAAATATTTTCTTCGTCTCTCTTTGCAAGTGATAAGGGTCTCTATTATTAAGATTGGGAAGAGCAGGAAGCTAAGAGGTGCGTGAAGTTTCATTACCCCCAACTTCATGTCACAACACCTCACACCATCAAAAAGAACCTGAAAGCCAAATGTAGCAATGGCTGAAATAGAAATGAGGTTCTTACGAATGCTTGGAACATAAAGGCTCTAGAGTGACAATACCGCCAAAGACAGAAGTAAGAGCAACTTGCCCAATACCTTTCACAGTATATGATACATTATTGGCACATGTGACACTGCCCCCCTCAGATGTAAGCTCCAATGAGCTGAATAACTTCCTGCAGGAAGTGATGTGCTTGCTAGCACCACTGTCAAAGAACCAAGCATCACGAACATCTAAAACTTCCATACAAGCATCATGAACATCAGGATTATACTGACATGTAACCAAGAAAGCCCAATGCTGGTCTTGTGCGAAATTAGTAGACTCATGTCGATCTTCTGCACTAGAAAAACCAAATATTGTAAGACCAGACTCTTTCTTTTTCCTTTCAGATGCTATGCGATTTCTGCATTCAGAAATATCATGCCCAGGTTTCCTGCAATAATTACATCTCTTCTTCTTTTTGTTATCCCCCTGAAGAAGAGGCACCATGTGAATGATCAGCATGGGTGTCTGTGGTGTGTTAATGATCAGAGGAAATTGCACAAATGGCAAATTAGGGCAAGAATGAAGCCCCTCATGGATAAGGGCTGCTCATCAAAAGCCTTTTTCCAGAGCTTGCATGCTACTCGAAAAAAAAACTCATGTCTAAGGGTAAGGAAGCTAGATGGCTCTTGGACGCACTCTTTCTCTGATCTCCAAGATGAATGCCAAAATTATTTCCAAAAATTGTTCTCCGCTCCTAGTTCCCCATCAAATCAAATGACTCATGCTAGGACTGAATTTCTCCAATATGTTTTTGGAATAGTAGAAATGGATGATGCTCTTACTTTGGAGAGACCTTTTACTGACACAGAACTTGATAATGCATTGTTCCACCTCAGCAAATACAAGTCCCCTGGCTGGGATGGCCTTACGCTGGAATTTTATATTTCTTTTTGGGATAATTTGAAAGAAGTCCTCTTGCAAATGATCAATGTTACCTAGCAATAAAATCAGTTGCCGCACTCTTGGAAGCATGGCATAGTCAAACTTGTGTCCAAAAAACATCTGTGTGACCATATGTCAGATTGGAGGCCTATTACTTTGATGCCTATAGTTTACAAACTCATTGCCAAAATGATTGTGCATAGGCTAATCTGATCCAATGTCCTGCAAATGTGACTCAATATCCTACAATCTGACCCAATGTCTTGCAATCTAAACAAGAAATTGCAGACCAAATCCCAAAGCTCCAATGTCTTGCAAGAAATTGCAACCAAAGGAAGTGAAAAGAACTGAAAGCCCCAAGTTTGCCAATGTCCAGCAAAAGCCCCAAAATTGCAAATGTCTGTAGATGACTGCAGTGAGACCCAAAAAAGGTATAGCAAGCAAGAACCAAGAACCTGGTTCACAACCAATGCCAAAACCTATAGGCAGATTCACACGTGCGAAACCTGTACGAAACGCCCAGAGCAGGTACGAGCTATACGGACAGCTGATCTCCAGTCACGTGTGTACAAAAGGTAGGTACAAACTGCGAACAGCTGATCTGCAGGTATACCTGTACGGAAGATTGTATGAAACAGGTATGCAGCAGATAAACCTGTACGAAGCAGGTACGGTACAAGTGTGTCTATGCGAAATATGTACGGCGCAGGTACACTTGTATGGAGCATGCATGGCGTAGATACACCTGTACGGAACAAGTACAACGCAAGTACGTCTGAGGTACGATTGTACGGCGTATGTCCTGCACAGTTAGGTACCACTGTACGGATGACTGCAAGATTACAAGCAGATCAGACGGGCAGCTGGTAGAAGGCGTACGGGATCTATACGGATCTGTACGTACGTCCATACAATCGTACAGACTGTATGGATGACTGTATGGATGGAGGCACAGGGAGCAATGCAGGTCCGGGGGCAAGGAAGCAGGTCCTAGTCACTCTGATACCACTATAGGTACGGTGAGTATGGGAGCAAGTACAAGAGTCGAGAGAGATAAGCCGTCACATCAACTAGATTAAAAAGAAATAAAAGTACAAGATACTTGAAGGTAGACCCTAGGACTAAGTGTCCTAGATGTCACATAGGACTAGACCCTAGGACTAAGTGTCCTAGATGTCACATAGGACTAAATGTCCTATGTGGCATAAAAGGCACTAAAACACTAAAGTGCCTATAACTATGCCTACAAGGCACATACCAAGGCCCATAGAGCATCACTAGAACCGGGAGAAGATGGCCTACAAGCTGGAATGATCGCTAAGCAGCTGCTGCACCAAGGGCTCGGTGAAGAGGTCCACCTTGTTGTCCTCTGTCTTGCAATACGTTAACTGGATTACGTCATCAAGAACCTTCTCCCGAACATAGTGGTACTGGATCTCAATATGCTTGGTACGAGCATGAAACACTGGATTCCTAGCCAAAGCGATACAACTTTGATTGTCATTGTGGATGACGGTTGGGGCTGACTGTGGAAACCCAATCTCTCTAAGTAGGTGACGGAGCCAAACTGCCTTACAAGTAGCGGCTTGTAAGGAACATGCGCACCGTACTCTGCCTCAGTAGAAGAGAGAGTGACTGTCGGTTGTCTCTTACTGCTCCAAGTGATGGCTGCCGAGCCGAGAGTGAAACAGTACTTAGTGGTGGAACGGCGAGTGTCGGAATCACCTTCCCAGTCGGAGTCACTCCAACCTAAAAGCTAGATCCTGGAATGTTGTTTGGATTGATAGAACAACCCTTGACTGCGAGACCCGTAAAGATACAAAAGTATTCGAAGACCAACATCCCAATGAGTCTTCTTAGGTGTCTGCATGAAAGAGTTGAGAAGACCAACGGAGTAACATAGATCTAGTCTAGTATTGAGGAGCCAAATTAGAGATCCAATCAACTTACGGTACTTGCTGGCATCCACGGGATCACTGGGATCATACTTGATCAACTTGGTACTGGGGTCCATGGGTGAGGAAATGGCACGACAATCGGACATATGAAACGCCTCCAGAAGCTCATGAGTATAACGTATCTGTGACACAAAGTAACCCTCTGGTCCTTGTGAAATCTCCAGTCTTAGGAAGAGTATAGAAGACCAAGATCTGTCATCTCAAAGGCCTGAGAGAGAGCTGCCTTGGTCTCAACAATATGGGTAGTATGACTTCCTGTAATGAACACAGATCATGGACATACTGGATGATGAGGAAAGAAGTCTTCCTTGACGGTAAATGTACAGGTTGGGATCAGCCCGCGATCAGCGGAAATGCTTGCGAACAAAGAACTCATCAATCTTCTGATTCCAAGCTCGAGGAGCTTGCTTAAGTCCATACAAAGCTTTCCGAGCCTGTAAACCATTCCTTCAGTCTTAGAAAACCCAAGCGGTTGTTGCTCCACATAGATATGCTATTAAAGCATGAGCTTGTGCATCTCTGCCATGCCATCTGGATCGTTCCCAAGTTGGAGGCAAAAAGGAAGTAGTGTTGGAAGATGAAGGATAAATAACACTACCACCACCCGAATTAATAGGTGTAGTGGCAGGTGCCTGTGACGGAGGTCTAATCTCAAAACCTGCAATTATATTCCACCGCTTGCCCTAACATCCCAGTTCCAATAGCCCTTTTACTTTTGGACACATCTACCTTTGTGCCGTTTTCTTCCTCACATTGGCCCTTGTGACTTAGGGTTTTATTTCAGGTCTGTTCAGTTGCAGAATTGTGCAAGAAGCACACATTGGCACTTAGTTTCTATGCAGGCAGCTGATTTTGAACTTCGTGCAATCTAACTACTTTGGGGTTGTGCATTTTGCATCGATTGCAATGGAAAACCATGATCCAGTTGGTATGCTTGCCCTTGAAGACAAGTTAGATGGCACCAACTATCCCATGTGATCCTATCATGTGTTGGTAGCCAAGAAATTGTTACTGAAGTCTCATATGCATTTGCTTTGATTTCAAGTCCAATCTTGTATTGCTAGAATAGGCAAGCTCGACGACCCTCAGGATTGGATTTACTTATAATAGCAAGATGTTTTTTTCTTAAAGACTCATTTTCTTGAATTGAAATCCAATTTTGAAGCCTCGAAAAGCTTGAATGTACGTAGGTACTCAATCCATAATTGATGTAACTCCACTAGTAGTTTTGTCTTTTTGCCATGATTGACAGGTAGCAATTGATAGTAGGCGCTCCTTAAGGATTATGCAATAGTAATTGTAGGTAGTTTTGGATGAACTATTAGAAAGGAGTTACCATGTCCTATCGAGGATCGTAGTCTTTGTTGGAAGGCTGCGTCGAAATTTTACTGCACAAAGCAAAAGGATCTGAGGCAACCAGAAAATAATAACACCCAACAAATAAAGAACAGAAACCAAAATCAGAAGCTAGATTGCCCCTGTCTGCACCAGACACCATATTGGCCCTAAACTTAGCGCCCCTTTTGGTATTTCTTTATCTTTTATTTAGAAATCTTGCAAATACAAGAATAGCACCACAGTGCATCAGCCCAAAGACATCTTTTCCACTTCTGGGACTACTATACCATCCCTTTGATCTAGAAGGTGGGTGATTCCATAGACCAAAACTTAAGAGGAAGAGGATTTCCATGGACAGGCAAACTATTGGACCATCATGGTTGGACTATTGATGGATTATATTTATGTGTCGGTACTTGAAATATACATTAGGTCAGGTATCTCACTTCAGGTCATAGGGCTTTGACGAGGTTCATATGGGGATGCCTTGGTTTAATGTTCACTTTGGGGGAAAGTTATTAAAGTCCAGGGATGAGGATATCTTTGTGGACGTCATCTTTGAGCCTGTCAGGGTTTCGGGTCAAGTGGGGCAGTGTTCCTTGACTTCAGGTTGGTATCTAGACCCTAACTTGGATCACGTTTCTTTGGGTTCACGGATGATTTGGTTCTATGGAGGTGTCCCCATAAAATATTTGCAGTGGGACCGTGGGGAGTGGGAATGGTTTGAGGCAAGGGAGCCTCCTTCGCTACACGGCTAGCAATTCCAAGAGGTTTCAGCTCAGTCTTAGGGGGGCTAGAAGCCCATTAGAGCTCCTCATTGGGCAGACTTGCAGAAACCGTTTGGGAGAAGACTCTGAAAATCTCTTAGGAATAGAAAAGTCACTATTTCTTTTGGCTTTCTATTCTTTTTTTTTGGGGGGGGGGCGGGGGAGGCAATCAACCTATGGAAGTCCAGGTTTGGGTCTGTCCCTACTACCCTTGTTTCCTTTTTGCTGAGAGTTCATTTAGTATTGTTTATGTGATATAGAAGGGCATTGCTAGACTTCTAAGTACTTTTGTTTTCTCCCCCCCCCTTCTTGATGACTTGGGGATCGGTGGCTTGGCTCTCTCCTTCGGGGCCTCATGTCTTTTATGAGAGGTTGCATGATGTATTTCAGCCATAAGCATTGCTCTTGGGGTTTGTTCACACTTAATAGAAGTCTTTTCATTGATTAGGAAAAATGCATCAGCGAGTATGCTGAGCACATAGATTTGAAGGCCATCCAAGCAGTTTTTAAACAAGATCGATTGACTTAAGATCACATCTTCACCTGCAAAGCTGAGTGCATAGGCTAGGAAACATCTGTGAGAAAACAGAATGGAAGCAAGAGTGTGCAAAGAGAGAGTGAGCTGAACGTAGTTCACTCCCGAAGTCAATTGAACTGAAGTGAATGAAGTGTGAGTAAAAGGAAAGAGAGAAGGGTTTTGTCTAAGTGACAAAACCCTATCTAATCACTAACCATAGTTAGAGATTAGACCGTGGTCACTGGTTAGGGGAAAAAACCTCTAAGAGGGAAAAGTTCCCCTAACTCACTTATTACATTACATTGGCCACTGCCTAGAATATATTAATAATTCTAACACCCCCCTTGCAATGCCAATGTGGTGTACAAGGTAGTGATCAATCACCAAAAGGAGATAAGTTTAGGCACTACGAAATGCCTCAAACTTCTAGTGCTTTGGTGAAAATGTCTACAACATTGTCATGTGTTGACACATAGATCATACTGATCTCTCCTGCATGCAACTTCTCTCTGACATAATGATAATGAACCTCAATGTGCTTCGTGCGAGCATGAAACACAGGATTCTTTGCCACTGCAATAGCACTCTGACTATCAGTGAGAATAGGAGTAGGACCCCCCAATATGAGACGAAGCTCAGCGAACAAACGTCGCAGCCAAACACACTCAAGTATCACTGTGAAAGCTGTCATGTACTTGCTTCACATGAGGAAGTAGCCACTGTAGATTGCTTCTTGCTCAGCCAAGAAATGCAAGCGTTGCCCAAAAAGAAACAATTACCACTAGTGGACTACTTGGTATCATAGTCTCCAGCACAATCTGAACCACTGTAAGCATGCTTCTGCAAGTCAACCCCCCTGGGAAACATCAAGCCCAAAGACTTTGTGCCTTGCAAATATCTGAAGATGTGTTTTACAACCTGCCAATGTGTTGTCTTTGGGCTGTGTATATATCTGCTCACCTGACATACTGCATACTGAATATCGTGCCTGGTATTGCACAAGTATATGAGGCATCCAACAGCCTGGCTGTAAAGTGTGACATCCAGTGATTCACCAGTATCATACATAGTAAGCTTCAGCCTCGGCTCCATGGGAGTGGCAATAGGCTTACAATCATGCATGTTGAACCTATCCAAGTGCTTCTGCGCATACTTGGATTGAGACATAACGATGCCACGCTGGTCTTGTATAAACTAGATCCCCAAATAAAAATTTAACATGCCCAAATCTGTCATGTCAAATTCAGCTTTCAACTCAGCTTTGAAATCTACAATTATATCCTCATTTGACCCCATAAGCAACATGTCATCTACATAAAGATGACTAAAATATTCCCCCCATCCTTCTTGATGTAGAGGGTGCTTTTTGTGGGACTATTGTGTAATCCCTTACTTACAAGGCTGGCATATCATGCACGTGGGGCTTGTTTCAACCCATATAAAGCTTTGTTAAGCTTACAAAACTGAAGTGCATTGACAGAAAGTTCAAATCCAAGAGGTTGCTTAACATAAACCTCTTCCTGGAAGTCCCCATTAAGGAAGGTTGTTTTTATGTCCAACTAATGGACATTCCACATAAAATTTGCAGCCATTGCAATAAGTGACCGTATGGTGGTCATCCGAGATGTAGGAGCAAAAGCCTCCTCATAATCTATGCCCTTCTTCAGTCCATAGCCTTTGGCAACCAGCCGTGCCTTGTACCTGTCAATAGACCCATCAAGAGCCCCCCCTGCATGCCTTACTGCAATGCGAGTCCTGCTAGGCAATGGGGTCTCAAACCTACTCTCCCTGAGAGTCTGAAGCAACCAATTCGAGACTGTTTTGGCTGTGTGGATCTCTTGTATCTCTTCCCTGACAACTTCATCATCCACACCCTGAGGTGGTAGAAAATCAGCCGGTGGCTGAATCGGGGCATGTGGATCTGGAGGAGGTTGCTGTAAGTTCTGAGTTGCAGCGGGGGAACCAAATGCTATAGGAAGCATCCCCTCAAACACATCATCTAAAGAAGATGGAATCTGAAATTCAGCATGTGTATTTGCTGAATTTTCAGAAAATATAACATCTCTACTAACAAAAATCTTGCATGTAGCAGGATTGTAGAGACAATAGCCTTTGCTTTGTGAACTATATCTCACAAAAATACATGTAAGTGCCTTATCTGACAACTTGTGTCTAAACTCCACAGGCACGTGGGCATATGCAACACAACCAAAAACTTTGAAATGGTCCACTGAAGGCTTTCTCCCATGCCATGCCTCATAGGGAGTGATTGTCTTCAAAGCCTTTCTAGGAGCCCAATTCAAAATATAGTTGGCACACATGAGACCTTCAAGCCAAAACCTGTGAGGCAACTTCTTACTTGTAAGCATGCATCTATCGATCTCCATGGCAGTGCGATTCTTCCGCTTAGCTTTACCATTCTGTTGAGGTGTAAGCCTCACTGTAAGCTGATGTGTGATGCCTTTCTCCTTCAAAAATGCCTCAAATTCATGAGACATATACTCGTCCCCTCAATTTGTGCGAAGTGTCTACACCTTGAGTCCTGTCTCATTCTCAACCATAGCCACAAAGTGTTTGAAATGCATAAACACTTCTGATTTTTCCTTGAGATGATAGACCCAAGTGTAGTTGGTAAAGTCATCTATGAATGTAACAAAATAGAGATAACCCCCAAAAGCAGGTGTCCTCATGGGACCGCAGACATCACTGTGAATAAGCTGTAATTTTCGTGTAGCTTTCACTGCACCATCCTTTTTAAAGGGAAGTCTATGGATCTTGCCAAGGATGCAACCTTCACATGCATGAGGAGGAGGCGACTCTAAAGGAGGCAATGCATCAACCATATCATGCCTCTGAAGTGTCATTAAGCTGCCATAGCTCATGTGCCCACTCCTGGCATGCCATAACTACGCATTCTGCATCGCAGCAGTGGGAGTGCTCACTGATAATGCAAGATCGGACCTTTTTTCATATAGATTAAGCTGAAAAAGACCCTGATACAAAGTGCCAGATAACATCAAAGCATAGTCATTCTCTTTGTCTCTGACTGCGCACTTGTCATCATAAAAAAGAATCTAAAATCCTCCTCTATTGAGTGAGGACACTGAAGACAAATTCTTCTTTATGCCTGGCATATAGAGAACATCTGAAATTCTGAAATCTATGCCATCAGTGGATGTGAGAATAATGTCTCCCACTCCACACACTGAATAAGAAGAATTATTTGCACAAGTCACCTTCTTTTTTGTATGCTGAAACTATGCAAACTAAGCTAAAATATTACAAAATGCCTTCATACAGTGCCTATAATGCCCAATGATTTTGGAAGTACTCTAGTTTTGTAAGTTGTTCCTAGCTAGTTGTTACAGAAGACTAGAGATAATTTAAATTAGAGTGTGAGCTTTAAACTTCAAAAAATCAAACTTTTAAATAAAGTTTACTGAAATATTAACTAAAGTCTCAGTGGCTTGGCTTTCTCTTACAGGACCTCAGGTTTTTTATGAGAGATTTGACTCCTCTCGGGCCATTTCGGTTCGACGTCATCGGACTGAGTCCTGTTCGTTGGATGTGGTACCACACCTTCCTTTTACAGCTGTACATGCCTCTGTGGATACTTCTTGGGAGATTCTAGCGAGCATAGCATCCTGGCATATCTGGAGAGCCAGATGCACAGAGGCTTTGGAGGGTACTCAGGTTCATCCCTCGCATACATTGGCTAGTATCTGGACAGACATCGTACATACTTTGATGGCCGTATGGACGGGTATGCAGGGGGACTCCCGTGCAGCCTCAGCTAGGAGGGCTTCTTTCTTCAGGGAATGGAAGGATTCTCCTTTCTTCTCTGAAACTACTACAGGGTTGAGGTGGCACTTTCAGCCTCAGCCTTGGTTGTTTTCCACCTCACTCTGAGGGGGTTTTTTATTTATCCTCATGATTTCATGATGTATTCCGCCTTGAGCTTGCTCTCGCAGGTTTTTTTTCTTACTTAATAGAAGTCTTTTTCTTGGAAAAAAAAGAAAGACCAATGGCTTTCCATCTTACGCATAGAGATAGACATCTTGAAAGAGACATCTTGCACATGAATAGCTTTACTTCATCCAATCAGAAGAGCTTGCCTTGGCCCAATCTAAATTTCAGCATCACACAAACACATTGTATGCAAAAATTCCTTGCATCAACATCAAAATGAAAGAGGTTTGAGCCCATATCATAGTGAAAACAACTTCTATATGTTGAACTTCAAAAAATGAAGCTACTCGACTCTCCTTGAATATGGTTCACCATAATAACTTCAATGGATTTTGAGAATGAGAGGATGCTTCTTGCACAGCTGATCCCAAATGCCTTATTTTTTTCTTACTTAATAGAAGTCTTTTTCTTGGGGGGAAAAAAAATATATTAACTAAAGTTTACTGAAATATTAATATCTTTGATTTAGGTTAGTGCAGGTAAAGGTACTCTGCGTTTCATTGGTAATGAAACGTTTCGAGACGTGTTGCAAGTTTCGAAACATTTGGTTACCAATGAAACTCGTTTCATTGTGACTATGGTCCTTTTGCAGGATTACTAAATCCTTCTCCTGCATGCTTCTCACATTCCTTTGTGAAACTCAATCTTCTATGCAGTCTATACCTTGCTTGCCTTTGGGGTGGATTGCTTCTCCATTGATTGCCCCCTTTTCCCAAGGGATAGACTGTACAGAGGAGGATGCAATCCATCCCCTGCTTGAATTTGGGTCGGGCTGCTTCTCCACGGCCAGGTGGATCGCCCCCTTTTCCATTGGCTATTTTTGTGCTTATCTTTAGGTATTCATGACTGAGTTGTTGAGTATCTGCTTGGTGGATCACTAGGTATCTGATTGGCATGACTCCATGCCTCCAAAAATGGAGATCTGAAAGACATGGTGAATGGGGAACCACCCCTTGTACTAGAGGCAGATGTGAACCGCTTGTTGGAGGATCATTCAACTAGAAGCCAAGGGCATGGAGGCATCCGACTGGGGGGCAGTTGGAAGCCAATCGGGGACTCTAGATAACCAAGACTCAGGCGACATGGAGCAAGCCAAGTGGCATGAGGTGGATGCTTGATGGTGAAGCGTAAGGCCACATAGAGTCGATGCAAAAGCCATGTGGCATGGACGTGGGCCAAGAACCAATGGGCTTGTTTTTTACTTTGGCCACAAAGTCCCAAGTTCTGTTGTGGGCTTCTTGAATGTTGATGAGTGCATAACCCACTATTATGGCTGAGGCTCTCAGCCTGGAACCCCTTAATTTTTGGGGCCGTTGTTAGTTACTAAAACTCTTCTTGTTCAGGATTTAGTAGGGTTTCAGTGGACTTTATAATAGGTTCCAGATCTCTTCCAAAGCAGTGAGTGAGTCCCCCCCCCCCCCCCCCTTCCCGCGAAGAAAAAAGAACTGCTCATAGTATGCTTGCAAAAACAATCAGGGATTGAGCTCAAATGTGGATCTTCTCTCCTGCTGCTGCTTCCTTACTTCGAAGAAACAGTCTTATTCTGTTAGGTCTTTATGGTGCTGTAGGTTCTTAACTGTTGCCATGAGCATGCTTTGTTACAAATGGGAACACTATGTGTGTTACTATGAGAGCATGTTTTTTTTAAATAAATGATGCACTAACATTTCTCGCTGTGATAATTTGTTAACCTAATATAAGGTGAAGGAAGTATGTCATCCATCTCCAGTATGCCATCCTCTCCTTGCTGCTAAATAAAAAGTTGTAATTCTCCCAAAAGCAAAATGATTCTCTAATGACAATTTTATTTAAGCTTGTTTCTACCTTCCTTTTTGTCTAGCAGTTCGCAGACTTGTGATTGCAGTTGAATGTATTATGTGAATGTATAATGTACGATAATCTTACAATCTTGTTTGTGCAATGGCAATAGTGTGCAGATTTTGTGATAATAAGCTTACAATCCTGTTTGTGAAGTGGCAATATAGTTTATAGCTTTTGTGGCAATAGTTTGTAGCTTTGGAATTTTCTTTGTCTGCTAAATGAACACCTTTTTTTTTTTTTTCACAGGGGGAAGTGAAGCAGAGACGGATGATGAGAGGGATATTCATGTTGGAGTTGAAGCAGAATCTGATGATGATGATGAAGTTTTCTTTGATACAAATGATTCTCTTGTGCCAGAATCCTTTGGCCATTCAGCTGGCATGTCTCGTCAAGCATCAACAAATTCTTCCAGAGATACTATAGGGATCGAATCAAATCTGGATGATTGCCTCAATCTGGGCATGGAGAGGGTGGGTTTTGTGTACCCACATGTAGAAAGACGGAAACGGCTTTCAGAACCAAAGGAAAAGGAAAAGGCTATAAGTTTATGGTCTATGATCAAAGATAATATTGGCAAGGATCTTACAAAGATATGTCTGCCAGTGTATTTCAATGAGCCAATTTCTTCATTGCAAAAGTGCTTTGAAGATCTAGAATATTCTTATTTGCTTGATCGTGCCTGTGCATGGGGGAGGCAGGTATTTTCAAAATTGATTTGTTTTTAAAGATATTTTGCAAGAAGAAATCCTGTCAGTTACAACTCCCAGTGGTGGATACAGTACTGAGATGTATAAATGTAGGATGATCTAAGGTTGGAATATCTTTTTTACCATCTTATTGTCCATTTAACAGAGCATGGTTGCTTTGGTAAACTGTTTTAAATATCAGAACTTGGTGACAAGTCTGCTGTGTATGGTATGTCAAGCGTCCGAGGGATTCAAAACTTGAGTTGGCATTGAGCTGCTTGTTTGAGAATTTGACTCTTCCGAACTTGAAGTGTGGTTTTCATGAAGATTAGATATTTATGTTTTTTTACTGGCTTTGTGATTGTGATGGGATTGACTTCTTAAAAAAAAGTTAACTCCCCCTTCTCCCTTACCTTCACCTGGTGTGCTGGGGCCATAACATTTAGCTTGTATTATTTGCATGTTTGCTGGGTCATGGGAAGAAAATGGACTTCTATGAATTTCCATGGAAGTGTACAAGCTCATCTTGCACGTGTCTTTAAAAACCACAAAATTAGTTGACCAGGAACATGGATGTGATTACTGTCGGTTACTTGAAAAGTGGCTTGATTCAAGAATGCAAAACAATACTAGATTACGGGTGGGCATATGAGTGGCTTGGATACTGTGATGATTGTGATTTATTTCGTTAGAATACACGTGTGCATTATGGAAAAATAATAAAGATCTTGTTAAGTTGTTAATCTAGATAATAAAGGGGGCGGATGGCAAGATTTTTCTTTTTCGACACAGTCCAATACTTGTACGTGACACAGTCCATATACTTGTGGATAGTGCTGTTGCAGAGTTAGATAGAAAGAAAGAAAGAAAGAAATTTTATTAGAGTCTTCGGAAGACGGATGGGTCTATGAGACTGAAAAAAAACCTGATACAAATCACAGTAAGGGTGGAGCTACTGAAACGAGCATCATCACCCGTGCTGAATCCTAAGTCTGATCATACATAATCAAATACATCTGAATGTAACAATGAAAAGAAAAGGACTAGAGCGGAGCGGAATCCTCCGTATGTCATGTCCCCCTGGCTGGTGCATAGCCGGTGATGGGACGCTGGTGCCCGTCAAGGGGTGCCGTGCGTCTCAGTCTCCGGGACGAGGCTCGATGCAAGACCAGAGCCACCGTGACTCCCGTGGGACGTATCCCGAGTCTAAACAATGATGGAAGGTCCCCCAGAGTGATCTGTGTGTCCCCTTGATGTCTCGTGTGTCATGCTGCGATCATCGAGTCGGGGTCTCTGTCACGTCATCAGCTAGAGACTAGACGATCAATGTCACTCGATGGGAAGAACTCTGTGATCCTGCTCTGAGAGGTGTCTAATGATGTGGCCAAGCCCTGTCGCCTGAGTAAGTACTCTCTATGTCGGACTCTCTCGTGAATGAAGGCCGCGAGGCATCTCTGATTTGGGTAGGTGAGGAATCTGGAAAGAAGCCCGGAGCCGTCTCTGAAGAGGCAGTGGTAGCGACCTCAGATCTTGTAGTACACTGGGCACCTGAAAATAAAATATTCCTCCGACTCAACCTCCTGATAGTCGCACAATATGCATAAGCGATGCTCCCTAGGAATCCCCTATGCTCTGCCGCTCTCTATGCGGAGGCGGTGTGATGATACCCGAAACTGTCCGATGGAGATCCGTAGTGAGTGAGGCATATGAAGCTCAGTGTACCCCGGTGGTGTGATGAATCCCTCCTCCGAAATGCGAAGACAGTAATCTCTGTAGAAACTCAGCTTCACTGGAAGCTCTCTCAGCTCCAACCAGGTCCTAAAGGTGTGTAGTTGCAGGAGATCCTCTCTTGGTTGGTATGTGGCCCAATCGGGATGGTGGGTGGGAGTACCGGAGGGGCATCTCAACTGTACTGAAAAGGAGGTATCCTATCCATGTGGAACCCTAGTCTCACAAACCATCTGTGAGTCCGTGCATACCAGCATCGCTCGTCTCCCTCTGTTGCCAACCTCATGGAGGAATCGACAGCCAACCATGGCAACCTCTGTCTCCCTGATGTGCAGTCCCCATATGATCTAACCCGGTTTCTATATGTGATGGTCTGAAAGGCTACATCTAGCTGGAGTGGAGAAGCACCAAACTCAACCTGAATGATGTGATGTGGTACAGACGGTTTCCCCGGGATCATCCATGAGAGCATGAGGATCTGCAAGCGCTCCACCCGAGTCCACTCTATCTCTGACATGTCAAGCCCCCAACAAGGGCTTCCATACATACCAGCTGGTCGGACCAAGGAGTCGAAGAGAAGAGCCTTGGTCCGAGGGTCCTGGAAGTGGGAGTGAAAGCACTGTCTCTCTAGCCAAGCCAGTGAGGTGTATCCCCTGCTCGGTCTGGCCTGCATCGCTGGTCTCATCGTGAAGATCGGGCCAGAGAAGATAACCCCCAAGTAAGTGTATGAGGATAAGATCTCAACTGGTGACCCACCCAAAGTAAAAGTAAATTGCTTCCGTTGCATGTTTGCTCGAGAGGTGTTAAAGATCATGACCTTGGTCTTGCCAAGGTTGACCTCCAAATCATGGGATAAACAAAAAGCCTGCAGTGCATCGAGGTGTCGCTGAAGCCCCTCGGGTGTGGACGACAAGAGTGCCACGTCATCTGCATAAAGAAGAATCTTGATGATGATCCTGGCAAGTGAGCAACTGGTTCCTCCGAACGTCCCCATGAAAGTCTCAAGCTCGTCGATGTAGAGGCCAAACAGGTTGGTGATAAGGGACAACCCTGTTTGACCCCTATGGTACTCAGGATCTCATTTGTCCAACTTGCGCCTGTACGAACTCGGCCTAAGACTCTCTCATACAGTGCCATGACTGCCCAGATGATCTCCTGATCAAATCCCAGTGTCTGTAGGCGTGTGATAAGACGAGCTCGAGGTACTGTGTCAAACGCTTTGCGGAAATCCACAAAGCAATAGTATACCCTCTCCTTCCATGATTTGGCCTCCTCAATGACACTCCTGAGTGTGAGTATGGGATCCATAGTCCCATGGTCTCGCCTGAAACCGGCCTGACCCTCTGCTCTGAGCCCTCTCATCTCTGCGAACAGGCTAACCGATGCATCCAATACAGTTGCATAGATCTTGGACATCACATAGTCCTGTAGTTACTCGGGTCCATGGGATCCCCTACCTTATGGATGGGGGTGATGGTGTTGAGTGTCCAAGTGCGGGGGAAGCCAAGGCAAACAGCGTCATTGAATAGCTTTGCTAGGATCGGGGCTAACATGTCGATCCCATATGCGATAAACTTAGTGCGTAGCACCTCGTGATCCTTAGCTCGGCCATTGTGCAGTTTCAATAATGAGTCCTTGACTCCCCCTCTGGTGAACAACGTGCAAGTGGTGGGACAAGGTGTGTGTATGAGGTCTGGAGTGGGCTGGTGTGGGACATCATATAGATGGTGTGCATACGTGTGCCAGACTCTCATGTCGATGAGGGGTGATGGGGACCTACGCTCAAGGAATCTCCGCCAAAAATCCTTAGAGTTGTTGCTGTACAAGATGTGCAGCAGCTCCTCCTCATTTTGACGAAGAAAAGCCTGCTTCTTCCGACGTACGAGACGTCGGTACTTGCGTACCGTGTCTAGTGTGTTCAGGAGTGTGTTCAGGAGGTGACATCTAGTTTCAAGTCGGAGCTGTCGGTGATAAGCCTTGCACTCCGCATCGTACCAATTGTTGCAGGGTACAGAACCAAGAGGTGGTGGTCTAGTGGACCGTGTGGTGTGGGGAAAGATTTGGAGGGCAGCCTCGTGGAGTGTGCGACTAATCAGGGCAGCACGGTCCTCTATGAGTGGTATGTGATCGATGTAGGTTAGGAGTCTGTTTAGGCGTCCAGAGTAGGCCGGTGAAAGGCTGTGATCAAAGTGTATGTCGTGGTAGGTGTCATGCTTCCTATGTGGTGTGTGCGGTGTGGCTAAGTGTGGGGTGGCGATAGTGAAGAATAGGTATGTGTGATCAGCTCCTGGAAAGAGTGGTGCTACAGTGAAGTCGGTGATACATGAAGTGAAGGTAGGGGATCCCATGATGTAATCTACTAAACTAGTGCCCCCCCTGGTGTGGGAAGCAAGTAAAACCACCTAAGGAGGGCCATAGGTTTGTAGATGATGAGATCATGCATCCTGCCCAAATCAAGGAGCGTGTGTCCATATGGTGTAACAGGCCCGTGTCGGTCCGATGAGGTCCTGGTCATACCTGCTCCGTCTAGGTCCATGTCCGGCAACACGATAGAGTCGTCTCGGAAGTCCAGGAGTGTTGCTTGTAGCGTACTCGTCCTAGCGTTGAAGTCCCCAACAAGGAGAGCTTCCCCGCGGGCTGAAAAGTATGGGATATCTTGATGTAAGGCTGCATATGGCGATGTCTCACCCTCTTCTCATGCCACTCTGGCGAAGTGGGATGTGTCTGGCGGGAAGTAGCATATTGCTATGAAAAGGTCACGGGTGTCTATGCGTCGGATCCGGATCCACATGAATCGGGAGTGTGCGTCCTTCCTCTCAATGGAGATGGCTCCAGCGAGGGAAGACCTGTACAATACTGCGACCCCGCCTAATCCTCGGACTCCTCCTGTATCCCTGGTCTCATCCCTGAAGGCTGACTCCCATTAGTAGCCACTGACTATCGGTAGTGGACGCTCTGGGCTCTGGTGTGTCTCCGTGTAAAAGACTATGTCTCGTCCTGTATAAGACTCCGAGAAGTTCCATGGGTCTGACCATAAGGTGCCATTACAATTCCAAATGGTGCAGTCTAGGGTCTCGGAAACTTGAGTCTCATAGGCCCCGTCCCCCTAGAACTAGCCTGGGTGTTGCTAGCTAAAGACAACTTTGGACAAAATCCGGGTACTCTCTTTAAGGTGGGTGTTATGTCATAATTGTCAGATGCATTAATCTGACACCTATTTGGTACACTGTTAAACAAAGGCGCTCACCATTGTTGGATGCATTAATCTGTCACCTCTTTGGTTATAATGCTCATGGGAAAAACATCACGTGCTTAGAATTTTGGTTTCACTTAAATCATTTTGTCAACAACTTTATACAAAGGAACCCCATATAGTCGTAATTGTATAATAGGAAATCAGTTAGAAGTATTTCAAGTTCTAGATAAAGTCTCATCTTTAGTGAGTGACACGTCCCAGCACTCCTGAAACCTCTGATCTGCAAAACAACCACACACAACATGAAAACTGAGCAGGCTGCTCACCACCCAACCATGACATCTACGGGATGTGATCCCGAATCAGGAGATGTCCCCTCCGAGCCACGAGCTGAGCTACTGGCACGAACTCCCAATCAGATCCCAACCAGCCTGGTGTCCCATACCACCAGGTGGCACTGAGAGGCCTGGGATCTGCTACTGGGCCTTGGGCTACGCTAAGATGCAGGCGCGCGTCCACGACTCAAACCTAGCACCTGGGAACGAAACTTGCTCCCATCGGGTCCCTGAGAACTGAACCCCCTGGGCCCCTTTTATAGACTCGGGCCCCAAGCGCCAAAAATAGCGAAGACCTATAAATAGTTCGTACCCTTGCCACTCAACCCGAGAATCAAGCCTGCCTAGCTCTAAACCTCCCCAGGTTACCTGAGCTAGTCTTGTGTACCCAGTACACGTCAGATACCAATTCGTGCACATGACATACTCCCCCTCCTCTAAGAACTCACTCCTGAGTTTGCTAAAAAATCCGGAAATGTTCTCTGGAGGTTTTGTAATGTCTCCCATGTTGCATCCTCCTCAACACGATCCTTCCACTTCATCTTGTATTCCGTGATAGATCGATTACGAATCTGTCTGTCACGAAATTCAAGAATACACTCAGGTTCGTGTGGAATAAAAGTCAAATCGGTAACTTCTATTATCTCATGAGGAGAAACAAGTTGATCATCCGCACCCAAGACCTCTTTCAGTCTACTGACATGAAAGACTGGATGTACTTTAACATCAGGAGGCAATTCTAGTCGATATGCAACTGGTCCAATTCTTTTAATGACCTTGAATGGGCCACAGTATCTAGGGAATAATTTCGGAACCAAAAGAGTACTTAGGCTCTTGGATTCCTTGGGAATTCGCAAATATACCATCGTTCCTTCAGAGAACTCTCTAGGTGAACGATGTCGATTAGCATAAAATTCGTCCCGATCTTGGGCACTTCTAATAGACTCCTTGGCAAACTGCAACATTTCTTGCATGTCTTGCAAAAAGTTCTTAGCAGCATCATTTTGAATCCCTTTTAATCCAACCATAACTGGTGACTTAGGTTGAAACCCGTACATAAGCATAAAAGGACTGTAACCAATACTCGAATGCTTTGCACTGTTATAAGCAAATTCTATCATAGGTAGATAATCTTCCCATGAAGACTGTCTCTTAGATACATATGCCCGAAGCATGTCTTCAACCAACTGGTTAACCTTCTCTGTACTGCCATCAGATTGTGCATGATCTGAGGAACTCATACTTAGAGTAGTTTCTAACTTCTCAAAAACAAGTGTCCAAAAGTTACTTGTAAACTTTGAGTCCCTGTCACTGACTATGTCTGATGGTAAACCATACAGCTTAAACAAGTGGTCCACAAACTCGTGAGCCAGCTGAACAGCTGAAATAGTTGTTCTAGTAGGTAAGAACCTAGCCATTTTTGTCAAACGGTCAACTATGACCCAAATGGAGTCATGACCCTTGCGCGTTCGAGGCAAACCAGTAATAAAATCCATGGAAATACTTTCCCTTTTATTACCTGGAATCTGTAATGGCTGTAATAACCCTGCGCTTCTAAGGCGTTCTGCCTTAGTAACCTGACAAAGCCGGCAACCTACTACATAGTTTTCAATAAATGCACGCATTTTAGGCCAATAAAAGGTATGCTTCACAAGAGTCCGATGTATACCCAGATGTCCAGCACTAGGAGCATCATGACACTCCCAGAGAATCTTGGATTTAAGGTCCAGAACATCAGGCACACAAATCTTTTCATTTCGGAACAGCAAGCCATTCCTAATCATCCACTGACCTCCCGCCGCCTGTACCGTAGGTGGCACAATCCCTGAGTCCTGGTCAACCATGGAGCTCCCATCCTGGACTCTCTGCCAATAAGAACTGAAATGTCTATCAGTTGCGTATAGCCCTCTCAAGGATTGAAATAGATCGGAGGATATTTCCGTAAATGACAGAGCATTTACAAACTTAACTCGACTTAAGGCATCCGCCACACTATTCAACGAACCCTTACGATAACGTATTTCAAAATCAAAATCTTGCATTAATACTGCCCATCTAGCTTTCCGTCCCCTCAATTCAGATCCATCACACACATACTTAATTGACTGATGATCAGTCAATACAAGGAACTTTGAACCATACAAGTAGTGTCTCCAAACCTTAAGGGCATACACTACAGCATAAAGTTCCTTTTCTAGTGTGGGCCAACGATATTGGGTGTCGTCTAGCTTCTTACTCTCAAAAGCTACAGGTCTGCCCTCTTGGAAAAGAGCTGCCCCGATCGCAAAATCACTCGCATCGGCCTCTAAAACATAAGGCCAGGTAGGATCGGGTAATGCAAGAACGGGTGCTTCCTTGATAGAAAACTTCAAGGTTTCAAAAGCCTTGTTCATTGCACCATTCCAAGAGATCGGCTGGGTAGACCTGCGTCCACGACCTTTCAATATGTTTGTCAGGGGTGCCATGATATGTGAATAATCACGCACAGACTTCCGAAGAAATACCATAAATCCTAGGAAAGAACGAAGTTGTTTCACAGTCTGAGGAATAGGCCATTCTAAAACCTTCTGATACCTTCATAAGGAATCTTGTGTCCTAAGTAAATGATCTCCTTCATAAAGAAGTCACATTTACTCATCTTGGCATAGAGCTTATGCTGTCTTAGAATAGCTAAGACAACCGGAGGTGCCCTATGTGATCCTCAAGCGTTCGACTATATACCAAGATGTCATCTAAGAACACTACAACAAATTTGCCCAGAAAATCCCTGAACAAATCGTTCATCATCTGCTGAAATGTGGCAGGAGCATTGGTCAACCCAAAAGGTAATACAAGAAACTCGTAGTGACCATACCTAGTTCGGAATGCGGTTCTATCTATGTGTTTAGCATAGATACCGATTTGGTGATAACCCGTACGCAAATCAATCTTAGTGAAATACTTCGCTCTGGCCAAACGGTCTATCAGATCATCGGAACGAGGTAGAGGGTATCGATTCTTAATTGTCACTTTATTTAATCGTCTATAATCTATACACATTCTCCATGTAGAATCTTTCTTCTTTCTTAAGAGGACAGGTGCACCCCAAGGTGATTTACTTGGGCTTTTATAGCCCATATTCAGATAATCCTGTAGCTGGGTAGCTAACTCATCCTCCTCTACCTGGCTCATCCTATAAGGTGGTACACTAATAGGTTGAGCCCCTGGGACTAAATCTATGCAACGACGATCTACTGCCCGTTCTGGAGGTAAACCTTCCGGCAGTTGAGCAGGGAATACATCCTTGAAACTATCTAACAACATTCTCAATTCACGGTGTTTAAACACACTGAAATCATTCTTGTTAATTACAGAGACAACAAATGAAGAAAGTGGAATCAAAACACACTGATAGACATCATAATGAGAAGTGTTTAATATATTCCGAAGCTGCATCGCAGATACAATAAGGCCCTGAGAAGAAGGAATTTTATCACACTCAATACAAAATTGGGCGTCCTTATCTACAAAAGAAAGTGTATGCTCCGTCCATCCAATCTGAATATTGTGGGTTTTAAACCACTCTATTCCGATTAACAAGTCTACATGCTCCAGGTGCATAACATAACATGTAAGAACCCCTGTGTAGGCTTGAATCCCGATAGGAAGTGCTTCAACCTTGCGATCCCAAAACTGCTTCCCAACTGGAAGCTGCACCTCATAGCTGTGATCGCTAGGTACTGTGGACAGCTCCATCTTCTGCACAAATTTGTAATTAACAAAGTTGTCAGAGCTGCCCGGATCAAAGAGAATGTGAACTTGTTGGTCCCTAACTTCTCCATAAACTCGGAAAAGATCATGGGAACCAAACAACGAAGTATTGAAAGTGCAATTACAAGAAAGTGGGCAGGTAATGACATTTACAGAAATACCTGTCATCGAAACTTGGTTCGCTCCCTTGGGTTTGGTACCTGGACCCGCCTGGAGCTTCGGTCCAAGCGCTAACTTTTGATTCTTGCGCTTTGGACACTCATTCTTGGTGTGGCCCCGCTCCTCGCAGTAGAAGCAACGTCCTTCTTTCTTAAGCTTCAATGTGCGAAGGAAACGGGCTCGACCATTCTTTGCCTGAGTCAAGTGTTTCTTGGAGGCAGTCGTAGGCTGAAAGAACTTGCATTTGTTCTTTCCACTCGTGTCGGAAACTGTAGTTGCTTTTGCACCGGCCATGGTATCATCATAAATACGCGCGTAGTTCATGGCCTCTTGCAACGTTGTGCATTTGTTGTTCATTATTTGCAACTTGTACGAATCTGGCAAACCATCCACAAAGAAACCTAACAAGGTCACTGGATCCATCTTTGTGGCCCTGGTCTGCAGATCTCGAAACCTTTGAAGATAGACTTCAAATGACAAGTTCAGCTTTGATATATCGAGGGCTTTAAGCTTGCCAACGATATCATAATCGTCCTCCTTCAGGATTTCCTTCCTGAAGACCCCTTCGAAATCTATCCATGTATCCGGCTTAGGTTGGAGTTCCTTCCACCATAGCAGAGCCTTACCTGACATGAAACCGGCTGCAAGCTGGATTTTATTTTCATCTGGGTACGGGGGGAATTGGAAGTGTACCTGCCACTTGTGTAACCAAGTGTCAACAACCTCCTTCGTTCGAGACTTTTGATCTCCCGGAAAAGGGTCTGGAGTTATGTTCGGACCTATCACTGAAGCCATGGCATCCACATGCGTGAGTGCCTGCACAGTGCTAGTCAGAAGAGTGAGTCACCTGAATCCCTTGGAGTTGCTGTGTCAACCCCATTTGATTCGCATTAACCTGCTCGAATTTTCCATCCAGAGCAGTGGTGAATTCACTGAAGGCCTTCTTCGTAATCAGATCATCATAAATACCCTGGTCTTCCTCTCCCACAGGACTGTAATCCAAATCCTGATCTCCCATGGTGAACTCAGGATTTGCGAAATGAGACATATCTGAAATCTGATTTGAAACGAACATAACTGAGAGAAATAACTGAGTGAATCAAAGCTGAAAGGAGAGTGGAGCAGAGAAAAACCGTCCCAAGAGATGCTGACGGAAGAAGATGCTGAAAACTGGCGAACCGTGGGCGCAATAAACCCGGAGTCTTCCTCTTGCTGAATTCACTGCAGGCTGCAGTGTACGGAATTCTGCAGCAATCCGTATAGTACGGAATCCTCCTGCTAACCGTACAGGTGACGCAATCAGTACGGATGGCTGACGTGGCTATAGGGTTGCTGACGCGATCCGTACGGTTGCTGACGCAAGCTGTACGAATGCTGACGCAGTCCGTACAGTTGGTGACACAGATGTACGGAAGCTGGCGCGAGAGTACAGCAGATGACGCTGGCTGTCCCGAATCCTAATGGCGCAATCAACGACGATGGCGAGGAGGGCTGCTTGCACAAGGCTATGGCTGAGCTTAGGACCTTGCCAAGCTATATAGGGAATAGGGCAGCCAAATTAGGAAGCCCTGCTTCCCAGAAAGGCTCACCCTCCCAACTTTGGAGGGTGGTGCTTTTTTCGAATTAAGCAGCACCTCCCACAGGGTGGCCGCACCCTGTTCCAGCCCCTTGCGCCTCTCCCTGCCCTGGCCGAAACTCCTTCCAGCCATGGCGCACCAACACAGCCTCACGCCTCTACATTCTCGACCCCCACGCAGCCCCGATCAGCCACGATCTGCACGCCTGTCACTCAGCTCCTCTATCGCCTCTCCTTCCTGCACCTCCGCTCTCTCCCAGCTATGCTCATCCTTCTCTCTCCTAAACCCTTCAGTAAATTCGAATCACTCTCTCTCTTTCTCTTACCTTTTCCCTACATCCTGACCACCCCTGATAACCCATGAACCAAGCAGAATTTGCAGCAGCAAATTTCGAATTTTAGGGCATACCTGGAGGAAGAAATCGTCCAAAGTACTCGCATCAGAAATTCCTACCTCAGGAGCTAGCTCTGATACCAACTGACACGTCCAGCACTCCTGAAACCTCTGATCTGCAAAACAACCACACACAACGTGAAAACTGAGCAGGCTACTCACCACCCAACCATGACATCTACGGGATGTGATCCCGAATCAGGAGATGTCCCCTCCGAGCCACGAGCTGAGCTACTGGCACGAACTCCCAATCAGATCCCAACCAGCCTGGTGTCCCATACCACCAAGTGGCGCTGAGAGGCCTGGGATCTGCTACTGGGCCTTGGGCTACGCTAAGATGCAGGCGCGCGTCCGCGACTCAATCTAGGATCAGACCTAGCACCTGGGAACGAAACTTGCTCTCATCAGCTCCCTGAGAACTGAACCCCCTGGGCCCCTTTTATAGACTCGGGCCCCAAGCGCCAAAAATAGCGAAGACCTATAAATAGTTCGTACACTTGCCACTCAACCCGAGAATCAAGCCTGCCTAGCTCTAAACCTCCCCAGGTTACCTGAGCTAGTCTTGTGTACCCAGTACACGTCAGATACCAATCCGTGCACATGACAGTGAAGCACCCCTAAAGCTGTCCTAGTCTCAGTGTTGATTGGTTTCAAACATGCTTCCAAGCTCTTCACGGTGTTTATTATACTCTATGCAGGTCATGCCACTATTTAGATGTGCCAATATAGTCGAGCACTGTGGGAGCACATCGTTTGGGTTGATCTGATCTCTGAATGACTGTTAGTCAGAGTTGTGATTTCGTTGATGCTTTGGTTAGGACCACTATGACAATGCCGTCTCATTTGGCATGTACATGTGACCAATAGCCATCCTATGTATGAACTCGTTCTTTAACCTTTGTATCTTAGTGCAAAGATGACTGTTTGCCGTAGCCTCTCGTATAAGAATCAGGGATGTCAATTGTGATTTTCTTATGTGTGCAAATTCTGTGATTTTCTTATGTGTACCCTAACCTTAGTCCGTTTGCTGGTTCGAATCCTTAACAGTGGTGCTGCGTATACACCTTCCGAACAGGCTGAACTGAAGGCCAAAGACTGAGGCTGATCAGGGCCAACTCCGGAGGTGTTAAGGCTGCACACAAGATGCTGGAGGGGAGCTGTTTTGGAGTGCTGAAGGCTGGGGAGGCTGAGTGAAATGAGGGCCTGGAGGCCCCCTATTTATAGGGCTGGAAGGGCTGAGCCAACCAGCGCAAAATGGCCGACTTTTTAGTCAGTTATTTTGGGGCTGGTTGGCTGGTCCCTTGGCCCCATAAAAGGTGGCCTAGGGAGGGGTGCAGGGTAGGCTATAAAGGCAGCCCTTCCCCTACCATTTCCCTTCACTTGTTCCAGCCCTGACGGGGCCCAAAGGGGCTCCTATCCTAGGCTGGACCTAAACCTATCTCTAATGCTAAGACGGAAACACTACCCTACTTTTCTCGAGTGGGTACCATCGAACAAGGACTGATGTGTCTTAACTCACAGACAGCTGCCTACCTAGGCTGACACACAGGGCAGCAAGGTTGAGAAGATCATTCTAGACGGAAAGTCTACAGACATTCAAGGTGGAGCACGTGGGCTCGAGTCTAGAGATAGCCGGCAGATAGGAGAAGGACCTTGTGGTAAGATTAGAGGACCACACCATTGGTGGGACTCTGGATCGATCTCTTTTGTATTGTGTCCATAGCTTTGGACGGAAATATATTATTTTGGTGGTTTCTCTATATGGCTGGTTCATTGTCTATTGATGAGTATGCACCTTTATCCTATGCACGTAAGTTTAAGAAGTCTGTGATTCCACAACCCACACCACACTGTGTGAGCTCTTGGGCTATTCTATTAGTCTTCTACTGTGCGTACCCTCTATTGGTCAATTTCTAACAAGCCGTCTGCTTGCAGGGAATTAGCATACAATATTTACTAAAGCGACAAACAACAGTAAGACATTGAGTGTTACACATACCTGCGGATGGTGGAAGTGGTTCCACGAAGTCCATACCTGTGTCTTGGAAAGGACCCGACATGACTCCAACACTCCTGAAACCTCTGCCCTGCAACCTGCAAGCAAACGCAAGAACACACCAAACATGAGGAATCTGAGCAGGCTGCTCACCACCCAACCATGACACCTGCGGGATTCGATCCCGAATAAGGAGATGTCCCCTCCGAACCACGAGCTGAGCTACTAGCATGAACTCCCAGCCAGATCCCGATTAGCCTGGTGTCCGATACCACCAGGTGGCGCCTAGGGACCTTGGATCTACTGTTGGGCCTTGGGATACGCTAAGATGCAGGCGCGGGTCCGCGACTCAATCCATGATTAGACCTAGCACTAGGGAACGAGACTTGCTCCCATCTGCTCCTGAAAAACTAAACCTCTGGGCCCCTTATATAGACTTGGGCCCAATGCGCCAAAAATAGCACAGACCACTAACTGGTTTGTACCCTTGCCACTCAACCCGAGAATCAAGCTTGCCTAGCCCTAAGCCTCCCCAGGCTACCTGAGCTAGTCTTGTGTACCCCAGTACACGTCAGATACTAATCCATGCACATGACATACTTTCCCTCCTCTAAGAACTCACTCTTGAGTTCACTAGAAAACCCGGAAATGTTCTCTGGAGGTTAGGTAATGTCTCCCATGTTGCATCCTCCTCAACACGATCCTTCCACTTAATCTTGTATTCTGTGATAGTTCTATTACGAATCTGTTGTTCACGAAATTCAAGAATACTCTCAGGTTCATGTGGAATAAAAGTCAAGTCTGTAACTTCTATTATTTCTTGAGGAGAAACAAGTTGATCATCGGCACCCGCAGTAACTCTTTTAGTCTACTGACATGAAAAACTGGATGTACTTTAACATCAGAAGGTGATTCTAGTTTATTTGCAACTAAACCAATTCTTTTCATAATCTTGAATGGACCGCAGTATTTGGGGGATAATTTCGAAACCAAACCACTACTTAGGCTCTTGGATTCCTTGGGAATACGTAAATATACCATCGTCCCTTCCGAGTACTCTCTGGGTGAGCGATGTGTATTAGCATAGAATCTATCCCGATCTTGGGTACTTCTAATAGACTCCTTGGCAAACTGTAACATTTCTTGCATGTCTTCCAAGAATGTCCTTGCAGCATCATTTTGAATTCCCTTGAACCCAACCATAACTGGTGACTTAGGTTGAAACCCGTACATAAGCATAAAAGGACTGTAACCAGTACTTGAATGCTTATCTTCATCCAATTGGTTAACCTTCTCTGTACTGCCATCAGATTGTACATGCTCTGAGGAACTCATACTTAGAGTGGTTTCCAACTTCTCAAAAACAAGTGTCCAAAAGCTACTTGTAAACTTAGAGTCCCTGTCACTGACTATGTCGGAAGGCAAACCATATAGCTTAAACAATTGGTCCACAAACTCGTGAGCTAACTGAACAACTTTGTCAGTCAATCAACTATGATCCAAATGGAGTCATGACCCTTACGCGTTCTAGGCAAACCTGTAATAAAGTCCATGGAAATATTTTCCCATTTATTACCAGGGATTTTCAATGGCTACCATGTGTCTCACATTGCCTTGATCTTTTGATTGAGGACCTAGGAAACATAGCTTGGATTGGTGCTATTTTCTCCACTGCCCGCAATATCGTGAAGTCTATCACAAAGAGACCGAAAATCCTCAGCATCTATTGGGCCTACAGTGACCTTGAGCTATTGAAACCTTCAACCACGAGGTTTGCTTACATGTTTATAGTGGTGGAGAGGCTCGTGTGAGTGCGCCAGAGCTTGCTATGCACGGCTTTGTCTCGGGAGTGGAATGATTGGGATGACAAAGGCCATGTGGAGTTGTCTGAGAGGGGGGGGGATTTCCTAACACTTCCGGAAGTATTACCGGAGGCCTAGGGCCACTGGTGCGAGAAGCGAGTAAGACATGCCATAAGTGTCACTGATGATACGTAGGCGAGTGCTTGTCGATGGTGTCAACTATGTGCAAGCGGTAGATGGTGTCAACTATGTGCAAGCGGTACAAGTGCTTAAGTGATGTGAGCAAGAAGAAGACCAAAGCGGAACAACATCATGAAAGCCAACCCTCGACATGAACGGCAAAGAACTTCAACCACATGAAATAGGTCCGTTGTACCAAGTGAAGGGAGAGGAGGGGGGGAGAACACAACGGAAAGAGATTTTAGAGTAGCGAGCAAAGATGGGGAGTAGCATAACTCATTAGAAAGCAAGATGACTCATACACCCCCAGAAGATACACACGAGGCAAGCTCTTGACTCTAGCCTCTCACTCCTTCACTCATGCCTCTCGCCCCTGCCAGAATGTCCCTCTCCATTTCCCCTTTCCCCCTCTTCACCTTCTCCTCCTCTACTCCACCCCCCGCTGCCAATCTCCTCTCCTTCTTCCTATTGGATGTCTTCTTGCACCCTTAGCCATTCCACCGTTTGTGGGCCGCTCTGTCCTTGATGGCTTCCGCAACACTCCAGCCTGTTCTGGGTCAGTGAATCCCGTGCTCCATGTGTTCTCCTGTCTATTCCATGCGCTCCTGACACTAGTTAGTTGAGAGGATTGGTGCACCACCTATACCTCTTAACTGTCGGACTACTTCCCATGTGCACCAACAAGTGTATCCCGTGTACCATTGCGCCAGTACTTCCCTCTGATCGACTTTGACCATGGTGAGTCGAGGTTGAGGGTTGGCACTCTTCAGTCATGTATTGCTTCCGTCATACCCAAGTCATGTCCAGGTCAAGTCATGTCCAAGTCATGTCCAGGTCAAGTCATGTCCAAGTCATGTCCATGTCAAGTCATGTCCAAGTCTGTTCCATGTCAAGTCATGTCCAAGTCTGTTCCAGAGTGACCAAGATGTGAACATATGTGAACACGCTACGACTAGGTATGACCAAGGTCTAACAACTTGGCATGTTGCTAAGGTGACCATGACGTGACCCAGGTGTGACTCTTGGTGGGTCGCCATAAACTTTGAGTACAACAGATCCCCCGCCACTATCATTCACCGTCCCGGTGAATGACTGAGGATCTGTGTGAGAGAAAGTTAAGTATAAATTACAAATAAGAAAGTGACCTTGTGGTTGACATCCCAAAACTGAAAAGAAAGGGCTCATGGCCTTACAACTGTAAAACTGAAAAAAAAACTGGCTCACGGCCATACAACTCCAAAATTCCTTATCTACATGAGAACTGCAGAATCCAAATGTACAGAGCTCGCAAAAAGAAATGCCGAACTAAAAGATCCAGGAGCTACTGCTTGCTGGATGAAGGTCAGGGAGGGGGTGGGTGTGCTGATGTTCCGGGGCTGGTCCTTGCCTCTTCCTCGACTGTGTCCATGAGGTTGCGGATGTCCTCGTATTTGGATTTATATCTGTGGTAGCCAGACCTGTAATGATCACATCGAGATTTGAGAGCAGCATTTTCAACTTGCAGCCCATAGAAGTCGTCCTGCAACTTGGAATGAGAAACTTGGAGATTGTCCTCCTCCTCGAGAATCAGCTTCATCTGAGAGCCACCTCCACCTGGTGATCCACAGTATGCTTATCCTCTGCCAGTGAGGTGTATCTGTCTTGTAGGGCTGCAAGCTCCCTCTGGATCTCAGCCTGTTGGGCTGAATGATTGTCCTCCAAAAATTTCTTGCTGGCTGTCCACTTTGCCTCCTTCGCTGCAAGACATTGCTGAAACTCGTCCTGCTGAGTTTTCCACGCAGCCTCCCTTGCCTGTAGAGTTGCTCCCCACTCCGCTTCTTTCACTTGCAATGTTGTATCCCATTCTTTATGCATGCTGGCTACCTGCTTCTCATGTTCCAAGCGGAGGTGTTGCTTCTGTGATAGAAGCTTGCAAACCTGACCCGTAGTATTAAAGAGGGAGGCACCCATCTGAATGAAGCTGTCATCTATAATGCGCTGAGCCATATGAAGGGATCTTTTAGCCCATGCATACCTATCCCGATAGGTCATTCGGTCAGCCATATTCCTCGAAGGCTGCTTTCATCCCCTCTTGCTCTGGGTCCTCGAGAGCTGCCATTGGAGCCAGTGTGTCAATGTCTAGGTAACAGCTTGGAGCTTGGGATACTTTCTTGTTGAAAGCGATTGTCTCTTGCAAGGGAAGTGTGAAAATTTGGTCCAGGTCCTCCTCCTCCATGCAAACAGGAGGCCACTTCCGCTTTAATGCATACAGCAGCCGTTTGTGTTCCTGGCTCTGTTCCTCTATCTGGGCCTCATGGGTGAATAGATCTCCTGAGGAGGATGCGAAGTAGGTATCCAACATATCATTTTGAGGAAGTGGAGGACAATCAGCTTGAAAAGGTATCTTACCCCCAGCAAAAATAACCTTGCCAGGTCGAGTTTCCAATAGGTCTTGTTCAGCAGCCTCCATACTCGGTTCAGGGGTCAGTCGTCGAGACAACCGGGGTGGTGTCTTCGCGTCACCAGTGGCTCCCAAAGTAAGATTCAAGTTCAATAACCTGTGTCGCTCTAATGCCTCTCCATCAAGAGATCCCAAGGCAGAGGTCCCTGCTGCCATAACTTCTGTCGATGGATCCCCCTGAGTTGGGGGGCCAATGTGCATATCTTTGCACCCTACTGACCCCGATGAGATGATCAGAGGGGGAATGGTCATGACTGCGGGGAAGGTAAGTGGTAATGTCATGCCATGGTGGGTGAGACCTGAGGAGGGCAGGGGAGTGACCGGAAGAACATCATCAGGGAAATCAAAATCTGCCTCGAAGGGGATGGATGGAGAGGCGACTCCTGCATGAGCAACGGATGACAAAGCTCCAGAGGCTGGCCCAAGAGGGGATGGCTCAGAAACCTGTGCTGCAGATGTGGGTGGAGCAAGAGTGGGTATGGAGACTGGAGAGGAAGAGAGGACAGAGACTGATGCAGCAGAGGCCGAGGATGCTGGGGCCGCACTAAGAGCCAGTGGAGCTGATCTCAAGTGGGGGATCATAGGGGCGGAAGGTGGGCGGTGAGGAGAAGATGAAGTATGTGAAGGTGGAGGAAAAAGTGCAGGCGTTGCAGCCCGCCACTGGTGCAAGAGGTAGGTGAGGTGAGGTCCACAAGTACAGGTGTGTGTGCCTCTGCGTGTGTGATTTCGAACAGTGGCCCGGAATGTTGAATAGAAGAGGGATGCAAAATCATACTGAGTGATGGTGAAGAGAGCATTGAGAGCAGGACGGATACCTTTCGTGATGTAGTAATGCCTGAGTGCTGAATAGAAGCGAGTGAAGAAGTAGCGTGTGATCACTGCTTCTCTGCTTCCACCTTCCAAAACCTTTTTGCAATCATATCCCCTCCTGTTGGGTTTGCACTGTGAAAGGAATGAAGGGAGATGTGGTGAATCGTCGAAAGGAGGCTGTATAGGGAGAGCAAGGAGCCCCATGTACTGTGAGACCAAATTGGGTGTGAGAAGCTGCCTGGAGCCCATGAACTCAAAAGTGTATGTGACAGAGTCATAAGATCTTATGAATCCTGTACACACTTCCACATCCAAAGGAGGGAAGATGACCTTGTCGAACTCAGTTAGACACAGGGTCTGGATCTCGGAAGATGTCAACACCGAGGATAGTTTGAGGTTTGGATCAAGAAGAGGTTTAAACATAACCCGAATGTGGGAGAGAGGAGGGGTGGTTATCGAAGGGCTATGTATCTCTGTTGGCCCACCCGACCCTTCTGAATGTGGTCTCCGTGCAGAGGGGGTGTAATCTGAGCCCCATGGTCGGAAGAAGAGGCACTGGAGCTCTGAGAGTGGAAAAGAACCCCCCGCTGCTGTCTTGATTGCGGTGGCTCTCCATCCAAGATGATAGTGATGTCCGGACCAAGATGGGGATGCATCACTAATGAAGTCAGCCCTGCTAATGAAGTCGGCCCTACCGATGAAGTTGGCCTTGCTGATGAAGTTAGCTCTGCTGATGAAGTCAGCCTAGCTGATGTAGTCGGCCCTGCTGTAGAGGCTGTAGGCATGGGTGAGGTCATGTGCACTGCAGAGGCTGCCTGAGACGTCATGGCGGTATAGAAAGGGATGAAGAGCTTATCTCTGGGCAACCGTGGCTTATACTTGGGCTTCTTCTCGAGCATGAAGAAGAAACAAGAGGTGAAGTAGAAGCTGATGACGAAGCAGGAAGGGAAGCTGATGATGAAGCAGGAAGGTGAGTGATGACAAGGCAAGAAAGGAAGCAGGAAGAAAAGGGGAGCTGATGACAAGGCAAGAAGGAAAGGAAAGGAAGGGGCGCTGATGACGAGGCAAGAAGGGAAGCAGGAAAGGAAGGGGAGCTGATGTCGAAGCAGGAGGTGAGCTGATGACGAGGCTAGAAAGGAAGCAGGAAAGGAAGGGGGAGCTGATGACGAAGTACAAGGTGAGATGATGAGAGGAAGGGGAGCTGAAGCAGGAAGGTGAGCTGATGACAGGAAGGTGAGCTAGGCTAGAAAGGAAGCAGGAAAGGAAGGGGGAGCTGATGACGAAGTAGAAGGTGAGATGATGAGAGGAAGGGGAGCTGAAGCAGGAAGGTGAGCTGATGACGAGGAAGGTGAGCTGATGACGAGGAAGGGGAGCTGCTGTCGAGGTGTTGGCAAGGCCTGCTGAGAGATAACGAGAGAGTGGGGCAGGTGATAACAAGAGGGGGAGCTGATGGCGATGAGAAGGGGAGCTGATGGAGAAGCACGGAGTAGAGCAGAGAAGGGCAGATCAGAAGAAGGAGCTGAGTTCGAGAGGACAGCAAGGTGGCAATTTGCAGCAGGCTGTCCAAGAGGAAGAAGCGCTCCAAGGACCCTCCCAGGCTGCCCACGAGGAAGAGGCGATTTGCTGCAGGCTGCCAGGGAAAGTGAGGCGCAACTGGAAGAAGGGCTGCCGGGAGAGATGCGATCAAAGAGAGGGTGCTGCTGGGAGTGATGCGATCCAAGAAGAGGGTGCGAGATGGGCTGCAAGGAGATTGCGCTGCAGAGATTTCGTTGATGGAGGGAGCTGCTGCAGGAAAATTCGTTGATGGAGGGAGGGCTGCTATCGTTGATGGAGGGGGGCTGCAGGAGAATTCGCTGATGGAGGGGAGGGGGGGCTGCTATCATTGATGGAAGGGGGCTGCAGGAGAATTCGCTGATGGAGGGGAGGGAGATGCTATCGTTGATGGAAGGGGGCTGCAGGGGAATTCGCTGATGGAGGGAGAGGGGGCTGCTATCGTTGATGGAAGGGGGCTACAAGAGAATTCGCTGATGGAGGGAGAGGGGGCTGCTATCGTTGATGAAAGAAGGCTGCAGGAGAATTCACTGATGGAGGGAGGCGGGGCTGCTTTCGTTGATGGAAGGGGCTGCAGGAGAATTCACTGATGGAGGGGAGGGAGCTGCTATTGTTGATGGAAGGGGGCCACAGGGGAATTCGCTGATGGAGGGGAGGGAGCTGCGTATGGTTTCGTTGGAGGGGGGGACAGCCACAAATACACAACCAGCCAAATTTAGGAAGGTAAGCCAAAAATAGCATCAATGGGCTGTAAGATGCGATGGATGAGCTGATCCCAAGGATCCACGCTGAGTTTCGCCAAATGCTAAATATAGCACTGGTCGGAATCGGGAGGTGAGATGAAGGACCTACGCTGAATTTGGTGGCTAAATATAGCCCTGGTGGGAGGTGGTAGGTGAGAGAAAAAGCGGTGTGGGCAAGAGGAAATATTTGAATGAAAACGGTGGGAAAATCTGAATTTGAATTTTATTTTCTCCTATATAGGCCAGTGGACGAGTGTGTCATAGGGGTGAATGAGGCTGAAGGAGGGATGAACCAAGGGTGAACCAAGGATGAACAAGGGGTGACATTGGTGTGCCCATGGGTGACTAAGGGGTGAACAAGGAGCGGCAAGGAGTGACCTAGGGTGAAAAAGGGAGGAACAAGGGGTGACATAGGGAGGAGCATGGGTGACAGAGAGTGAGCTTGGGGAGGTGACATAGGAAAGAACAAGGGTGAACTAGGACTGAACAGGGGTGACCTGGAGGTGAACATGGATGACCTAGAGGTGAACATGGGTGACAGAGAGGTGAACATGAAGAGATGAAATAGGACTGAACAGGGGTGACCTAGGAGTGAACAAGGGTGACCTGGAGGTGAACATGGGTGACAGAGAGGTAAACATGGGGAGGTGACCTAGAAGTGAACAGGGGTGACCTAGGAGTGAACAGGGGTGACTTGGAGGTGAACATGGGGAGGTGACATAGAAGTGAACAGGGGTGACCTAGGAGTGAACAGGGGTGACTTAGAGGTGAACATGGGTGACCTGGAGGTGAACATGGGGAGGTGACATAGAAGTGAACAGGGGTGACCTAGGAGTGAACAAGGGTGACCTAGGAATAAACATGGGTGACAGAGAGGTGAACATGGGGAGGTGACATAGAAGTGAACAGGGGTGACCTAGGAGTGAACAGGGGTGACCTGGAGGTGAACATGGGGAGGTGACATAGAAGTGAGCAGGGGTGACCTAGGAGTGAACAGGGGTGACCTAGGAGTGAACATGGGTGACAGAGAGCTGAACATGGGAAGGTGACCTAGAAGTGAACAGGGGTGATCTAGGAGTGAACAGGGGTGACCTAGAAGTGAACAGGGGTGACCTAGGAGTGAACATGGGGAGGTGACATAGAAGTGAACAGGGGTGACCTGGAGGTGAACATAGGTGACAGAGAGGTGAACATGGGGAGGTGACCTAGAAGTGAACAGGGGTGACCTAGGAGTGAACAGGGGTAGCTTTGATGAACATGGGTGACCTGGAGGTGAACATAGGGAGGTGACATAGAAGTGAACAGGGGAGACCTAGGAGTGAACAGGGGTGACCTAGGAGTGAACATGGGTGACAAAGAGGTGAACATGGGGAGGGGACCTAGAAGTGAACAGGGGTGATCTAGGAGTGAACAGGGGTGACCTGGAGGTGAACATAGGTGACAGAGAGGTGAACATGGGGAGGTGACATAGAAGTGAACAGGGGTGACCTAGGAGTGAACATGGGTGACAGTGAGGTGAACATGAGGAGGTGACATAGAAGTGAACAGGGGTGACCTAGGAGTGAACAGGGGTGACTTGGAGGTGAACATGGGTGACCTGGAGGTGAACATGGGGAGGTGACATAGAAGGGAACAGGGGTGACCTAGGAGTGAACAGGGGTGACCCAGGAGTGAACATGGGTGACAGAGAGGTGAACATGGGGAGGTGACCTAGAAGTGAACAGGGGTGATCTAGGAGTGAACAGGGGTGACCTAGAAGTGAACAGGGGTGACCTAGGAGTGAACATGGGTGACAGAGAGGTGAACATGGGGAGGTGACATAGAAGTGAACAGGGGTGACGTAGGAGTGAACAGGGGTGACCTGGAGGTGAGCATAGGTGACAGAGAGGTGAACATTCTCTCCTAGGTCACCCCTGTTCCCTTCTATGTCACCTCCCCATGTTCACCTCTAGGTCACCCATGTTCACCTCCAAGTCACCTCTGTTTACTCCTAGGTCACCCCTGTTCACTTCTATGTCACCTCCCCATGTTCACCTCACTGTCACCCATGTTCACTCCTAGGTCACCCTTGTTCACTTCTATGTCACCTCCCCATGTTCACCTCTCTGTCACCTATGTTCACCTCCAGGTCACCCCTGTTCACTCCTAGATCACCCCTGTTCACTTCTAGGTCCCCTCGCCATGTTCACCTCTCTGTCACCCATGTTCACTCCTAGGTCACCCCTGTTCACTCCTAGGTCTCCCCTGTTCACTTCTATGTCACCTCCCTATGTTCACCTCCAGGTCACCCATGTTCACCTCCAAGCCACCCCTGTTCACTCCTAGGTCACCCCTGTTCACTAGGGGTGACCTAGGAGTGAACAGGGGTGACAGAGAGGTGAACATGGGGAGGTGACCTAGAAGTGAACAGGGGTGATCTAGGAGTGAACAGGAGTGACCTGGAGGTGAACATAGGTGACAGAGACGTGAACATGGGGAGGTGACATAAATGTGAACAGGGGTGACCTAGGAGTGAACAGGGGTGACCTGGGAGTGAACATGGGTGACAGAGAGGTGAACATGGGGAGGTGACCTAGAAGTGAACAAGGGTGACCTAGGAGTGAACAGGGGTGACTTGGAGGTGAACATGGGTGACCTGGAGGTGAACATGGGGAGGCGACATAGAAGTGAACAGGGGTGACCTAGGAGTGAACAGGGGTGACCTAGGAGTGAACATGGGTGACAGAGAGGTGAACATGGGGAGGTGACCTAGAAGTGAACAGGGGTGATCTAGGAGTGAACAGGGGTGACCTAGGATTGAACATGGGTGACAGAGAGGTGAACATGGGGAGGTTACATAGAAGTGAAAAGGGGTGACCTAGGAGTGAACAGGGGTGACCTGGAGGTGAACATAGGTAACAAAGAGGTGAACATGGGGACGTGACCTAGAAGTGACCAGGGGTGACCTAGGAGTGAACAGGGGTGACCTGACAGAGAGGTGAACATGGGAAGGTGACATAGAAGTGAACAGGGATGACCTAGGAGTGAACAGGGGTGACCTGGAGGTGAACATAGGTGACACAGAGGTGAACCTGGGGAGGTGACATAGAAGTGAACAGGGGTGACCTAGGAGTGAACATGGGTGACAGAGAGGTGAACATGGGGAGGTGACCTAGAAGTGAACAGGGGTGACCTAGGAGTGAACAGGGGTGACTTGGAGGTGAACATGGGTGACCTGGAGGTGAACATGGGGAGGTGACATAGAAGTGAATAGGGGTGACCTAGGAGTGAACAGGGGTGACCTAGGAGTGAACATGGGTGACAGAGAGGTGAACATGGGGAGGTGACCTAGAAGTGAACAGGGGTGATCTAGGAGTGAACAGGGGTGACATAGGAGTGAACATGGGTGACAGAGAGGTGAACATGGGGAGGTTACATAGAAGTGAACAGGGGTGGCCTGGAGGTGAACATAGGTGACAGAGAGGTGAACATGGAGACGTGACCTAGAAGTGAACAGGGGTGACCTAGGAGTGAACAGGGGTGACCTGACAGAGAGGTGAACATGGGAAGGTGACATAGAAGTGAACAGGGATGACCTAGGAGTGAACAGGGGTGACCTGGAAGTGAACATAGGTGACAGAGAGGTGAACTTGGGGAGGTGACATAGAAGTGAACAGGGGTGACCTACGAGTGAACAGGGGTGACCTAGGAGTGAACATGGGTGACAGTGAGGTGAACATGGGAAGGTGACATAGAAGTGAACAGGAGTGACCTAGGAGTAAACAGGGGTGACCTGGAGGTGAACATAGGTGACAGAGAGGTGAACATGAGGAGGTGACCTAGAAGTGAACAGAGAGGTGAACATGAGAAGTGAACAGGGGTGACCTAGGAGTGAACAAGGGTGACTTGGAGGTGAACATGGGTGACCTAGAGCTGAACATGGGGAGGTGACATGGAAGTGAACAGGGGTGACCTAGGAGTGAACAGGGGTGACCTGGAGGTGAACATAGGGGACAGAGAGGTGAACATGGGAAGGTGACCTAGAAGTAAACAGGGGTGACCTAGGAGTGAACAGGGGTGACTTGGAGGTGAACATGGGGAGGTGACATGGAAGTGAACAGGAGTGACCTAGGAGTGTGACCTAGGAGTGAACAGGGGTGACCTAGGACTGAACATGGGTGACAGAGAGGTGAACATGGGGAGGTGACATAGAAGTGAACAGGGGTGACCTAGGAGTGAACAGGGGTGACTTGGAGGTGAACATGGGTGACCCAGAGGTGAAAATAGGTGACAGAGAGTTGAACCTGGGGAGGTGACATAGAAGTGAACAAGGGTGACTTAGGAGTGAACAGGGGTGACTTGGAGGTGAACATGGGTGACCTGTTCACTCCTAGGTCACCTCCTAAACTGTCTGAGAGGGGGGGGGTTCCTAACACTTCCGGAAGTATTACCGGAGGCCTAGGGCCACTGGTGCGAGAAGTGAGTAAGACATGCCATAAGTGTCACTGATGGTACGTAGGCGAGTGCAAGCGGTAGATGGTGTCAACTATGTGCAAGCGGTACAAGTGCTAAAGTGATGTGAGCAAGAAGAAGACCAAAGCGGAACAACATCATGAAAGCCAACCCTCGACATGAACGGCAAAGAACTTCAACCACATGAAACAGGTCCGTTATACCAGGTGAAGGGAGAGGACGGGAGGAGAACACAACGGAAAGAGATTTTAGAGTAGCGAGCAGAGATGGGGAGTAGCATAACTTATTAGAAAGCAACATGACTGATACACCCCCGGAAGATACACACGAGGCAAGCTCTTGACTCTAGCCTCTCACTCCTTCACTCATGCCTCTCGCCCCTGCCAGAATGTCCCTCTCCATTTCCCCTTTCCCCCTCTTCACCTTCTCCTCCTCTACTCCACCCCCCGCTGCCAATCTCCTCTCCTTCTTCCTATTGGATCTCTTCTTGCACCTTTAGCCATCCTTAGCCATTCCACCGTTTGTGGGCTGCTCTGTCCTTGATGGCTTCAGCAACACTCCAGCCTGTTCTGGGTTAGTGAATCCCGTGCTCCATGTGTTCTCCTGTCTATTCCATGCGCTCCTGACACTAGTTGGTTGAGAGGGTTGGTGCACCACCTATACCTCTTAACTGTTGGACTGCTTCCCATGTGCACCAACAGGTGTATCCCGTGTACCATTGCGCCAGTACTTCCCTCTGATCGACTTTGACCATGGTGAGTCGAGGTTGAGGTTTGGCACTCTTCAGTCATGTATTGCTTCCGTCATACCCAAGTCATGTCCAGGTCAAGTCATGTCCAAGTCATGTCCATGTCATGTCCAAGTCATGTCCAAGTCAAGTCATGTCCAAGTCTGTTCCAGAGTGACCAAGATGTGAACATATGTGAACACGCTGTGACTAGGTATGACCAAGGTCTAACAACTAGGCATGTTGCTGAGGTGACCATGACGTGACCCAGGTGTGACTCTTGGTGGGTCGCCATAAACTTTGAGTACAACAGGAGTCTATCAAGTTTGCATGCATGATCATGGAGGAAGCTTGGTAGCATGAGACGGAGGCATCAGTGAAAGCTGTTAATCCTATCTACATAGTGCTTCACATCATGGACATGAAGGGAGGCACGTTAGGTGAGTTTATGGACAATATTGGAGAGGCCCTCAATAGAAACACTCCCTATTGCTTGACAAGTAAGACTACAATTACTAAATTACTATTATAGGCTAAAGCTCATTGCTATAATTTTTAGTTTATGTATGAATTTTGTAGGTTGTGTGTGATTTAGGATCCAGGACATCCGTGGAGTGTGGAGTTACAGGTGGAATTGGTTCCACCGCCCAATCCATGCGGTGGCACACGTATTGCATTCTCTATGGCGTGCTGAAGATCAATATGAAAATGAGGAGTTGGAGGAAGGGCTGCAAATAGGGGGGCTATGAGAGAAAAAAATCGATTAGCCATTAGTCCATGGGGGGAGAGTGAAAAGGGGGGCGGGGGGTGAAGGAGGGGATAAATTACGTCAATTAATGGGAAGGACGAGTTGCCACGTGCCCTCCTCTAGAAATGTCTGCACCGCCCTGCCCATGCATATAAAGAGAGGCTAGCAAATCGGCTAAGCCCTTCTCCATTTCTGCTTCACCGCAGAGCAGCACTCTAGAAAATCCTTCTCTCTAGGCGGCATTGTTTCACTGCATGACACTTTGTTCATGCTCCATGGACTGGTCCTTTCTCATACACAAGCTGTGACGCCCAAATCAAGCCACCTTTCTGACATGCACTGCTCTCCAAGATAGGACTGTCTTCATGTGGCTTGAATCCTCTTCATTGCGAGCTAGTCCTCTTCGAGACATGCGCTAAACTTCATGTAGGCTGCCCCAAAAACCAAAACTGCACTCAGCTCTCAACATTCATAGGCTGGGAGCTCTGCCCGAGATTATCTCTTTCCTCAACTCTCTCTCCCAATAGCTGCAAACCAAAACATGTGCTCATAGAGCTATCATAGAGAAAACCTGACGTGCTTTTTCTTCGTTCCATCAGTGAGTACAAACTTTAAGTAGTGTAACTATTAGGAGACAAAATTACAATTCGTATGCAAAAAACCGTGTGTTGAACTGATGCGTGGTTCGCAAGATCTCGATTTTTTTAATTTTTGAGACCCATTAGTATAGAATGATTAAATCAATACCTACAAAAGTGGACAAATGGTGATGTGCAAATGCAACGAAGATTGGAGGATGATCTTCTTCTGTTCCACAATCACAACCTCTCATTTGGTCGACCTACAGCTATGCTCTAAGAGACGCAGTTGCAGCCTGTCACCTGGTGGGAGAAATATGGCAACTGTGCTCCTACTTTGGTAGACACAACTTGAAACTTCACTACTTGTTGTAACTTAACTTTTAAGCAAAAAGTTGTAAAAATAATAAGTTACCGATACCTATCTTGCTTGAATGGATTATGGTAGAAACGCCTTGCCATACGAGCTCTCTCCCAAGACTACAGTCCGGGTCCTTGTGAGAGAAACTGGAGCACTTGGGCCCTCTTTCACACAAAGAAGAACAAATTCAGCAAGGCTCCGTTCGACCGGTTGGTGTTCTACCATTGCGACCTCCACCTCCTTAAGTACTCTGCCAACTCCCCCGAATCTCGCCAAGTGGATGTTGAGAAGGTGGATGTGGAGAAGATGAAGGCCATACCAGATATTCCACGAGAGGAGCTGAACATATATGCCATGTTGTACGAGGAGATGTCGGCACCAGCAAATCGCACACTATCGCAGCCATCTAGAGATGGTGCTAGCACTTTAGCTGCACTTGATGATGATTCTTCTTCTTTAAACAGTGACACCCATGACTCATTTGAGGATGAGGAGCAAGAGGATGCCGAGTCGATGGAGGATGCAGATGATGGATATGAGACTAGTACTGTACCTTCAGTTGGATAGTGCTAGCCTGGTACTACTAGATTAGGCCCTAGGGACACTTAAGATGCGTCTTAGTCTCTAGAGTCTCTTAGTCTAGAGTCTAGACTATATTATTTCTTTTTTTTATGGTTATTGATGTAGACTATGTTAATCTAGTGTCTAGACTATGCTATTTCTTTTTTTGATGATTATTGGTGTAGTTTTGAGTTTACTTAGGCAGCTGGCTGCCTTTTTTTTAACATAATTCATGATCATGGATGCTAGTATCTACTATGAGTCTGCTTTTAATTTTCAGACATTGATATGTCACATGTGACATGTCACATTGTTCATGAATATAGAATCTGGATAATAGTGAATACTATGATGCTTTTTACTTATGCAATTGCCAACTATAAGTCATTTCAGATTGTTGTAACTATTGTTAATTCTTAAATCTTGAAGCATCATTCATGAATGATAGATCATAGAATCATAGATATTGAAACTTGAAGCATCATGCATGCTGCATAAGTCATGACTTAATAGCACTAAGCAGATGCTAAGTAGCATAATTTGCCACTTTAAGCACGTTGCACTATATTTATAATTTGTATAAAAAATTAACTTTTACACACAATTGTACCATATTTCTGTTTCTCGTTTCCCCGTTTCGACTCAGGCCGAAAACTCCGTTTTTGGCGTTTCTGTTGTTTCCGTTTCCATTTCGGCTAGCAACTATGGGGCCCCAACTGGACAGGGGATACACTGCACTTGCTAAACTCCAATAGCAGTGCATTCACTCTCATTTCCAGGATCTATGGACCAAGTCTCTTCTCTTTGACTCCTCGGTCCCACCAGCTGGCATTTGGTAGTCCTTGTTTAAGGCCTAAACTATTAGAGGTAGATTGGGTCCGAGCGGAGAGGCTCTAGGTTCTCTTTTTGTCATGAATGATCCAAAATAACTCGTCGGTCCCACATCAGATCATTTTGGCTGAGTTTGGGACCTCACCACTGCAGCATGTCAAGGCATTCCAAGTGATCACATACTTTTCCTGCGTCAAAAATTATGGTTCCTCGACCTTAGGATGACACGGGTTCCTGTGGCTGGCCTTTGACTTTAGCAGTTGATGGTGTGTTTGTCCGCATGTACACGCACATGGTTTCAAAGTACAGGGTTCCATAAGGACAAATTACCACCCTTTATATATAGCCTTGATACACCTTCTGTTCCGCTCACTTACCACGAGGCTAACTAGATTATCATATAGGATCACTTACAACTACACACATTCAGGACATAGAGCCCCCACCGACCTTGCTGTTGAGCTCAGCTTCAACAGGGACCACTACTTATGGATATCAAAGGAGAGCTTCATCAACCCGCCACACTATACATAGATCCACCTCCCCCACTCTTTGAGGATATTGATTGGACATTCCATGTTTCATCGCAATGACTACACATTTAGAGCAGGCAAGCTGAGGACATACCTAGAGAGGGTCACATTTGCACACTACGTGATTTGCAAGATATTGAGTCTTTGTCCCTTGAACACTAGCAACTTTAGAGGGGGTGGGATAGCAATCGTTTAATTTCACATTTTAAAGCTTAAACGTTTAACTGAAAAATTACACCAAAAGTGGTTCAGTTATTCCGTAAGGCTACACATAAAATGGCTTGCACTATATGTTAACAATTGATAACAGGTTTTACGTTGTGTGGCCAATAGATATACCTTTGCATCTAAGAGCTCACTTTGAAATTTCGCATTTGCAACTAGAAGATTGTCAAAAGTGATATGCATCCAGCAGTGCAAAGCATTGTTGAGAAGAGTACGCCGGCGCCTAGAAGCCAACAAGCATTGAAAATGGACAGCGGTTCTTTTCCATGACATTTCTTCCCACCAGAACAACAACGAGGTTCTTGCAGTCTGTTTGGATGTGAAATCGTCAGTGGAACCCACCTCTTCAATATAGAAGAAAAAGCAAGAGATTTTTTATCTAAAACATCATGATTTATATCACAATTACTTTGCATTGGAGCTCGTCAGTGGAGCCCACCTCTTCAATATAGAAGGGATTGCACACGATTTATATCTAAAACATCATGATTACGTTGTATTATAGCTTCTACAGAAGTCAAACAAAGTGTTTGTGCTTAAAATTTGTGTTAAGAAGAGAGTAAACTACAACTTTGAAATGCTGTTCTAAAGTGAAAACCAACTTACTTCTTCATAGATCTAAAAGACTCTAACATGGGTTTGACTATTTCTTTTAAAAAATGTATAACCCTGACATTGGGAGTTAGAAAGCCAACACTCTTGGAGAGAAGATCCAATGATCCTCATTTTAAACTTTCAAGTTTTACATGCCATATCACTACTACCAATTGTCTGGAAAATCCTGTGTTTCAAATGTTTTATTTAATGCATAGTGTGTAAGCCAGTGTGCATCGAACCTTAGAATAGAGGGAAATGCAAATAATCCTTCTTAACTTAATCCAAAAAGTAAATAAAATGCAGATGGCCAAGGCATATGAGACCAAATCTACTACACCGTAGACAAAACTTGTCTCTATATCATGAATGATGTTTGGGAGGTACAGGGTGCAACCTCAACCTCAAGACCTTGTCCAAGATCCCGTATGTGATACCTAGGAGAGTGATCGAGCCCCAAGGGAGTGATGGCACATCATCGTGCTCGTCAGGATGCCTGTGGACCGCCCCATCATCGTGCTTGCCAAGATGCCACGATGCCTATGGACCCATCTTTGTGCAGGGCCCCATCCCTAATATGTAGCATGTCGATATCTCTCCAAGAGACAAAAGTCTAGCATCATTGAGCGAAGACAAGAAGAAGCTGCCTGGAAGTCAAGTAAACTCTAGCTCTTGGAAGGCATCACACCCTCAGATGGTGAGAATGAACTACTCCCAAGTGCCTTGCTCTACCACTAGCATGATTGAGAAAGAAGCAACTCCCAGCCTGTCCTCCTCAAACTCAAGACTGTTGAGATCATCTAATCCAAGATTGCATATTGGGGAGACAATCTCTGTGTTGTCACTAGAAGGGACCCCTCTAATGGCGACATGCTGGTGCATAAATATGTCTTCTTGAGGCAGCCTCAACCTTGTTTATCTTCTCACTCTGTTATTACAAGAGCTTGATTTGGATTTCGTTCTATTTTCTCATGCCTTGCATGATGTACTTTTCCACTGAGCTTTGCTCTCGAAGGTTCTTAAAAATTTTGGCTCTTTGCAGCTCATGGTATTGCCGATTTTTTTGCCCTCAGTGAGCAATCTTCATTGCTCTGTGCAATTGATTATATGATAGAACATATGGCATTCTGCTAAAGTATAACCGTTGCCATGCGAATGCATACCTTGATTCACCGTGAGAATATGAGCGAACCCCCACAAAAAAGTTGCAGGTAAGATATTTTAGTTGAGGAGTCTCCACCCATTGACAAATTTGGTAGATAGTTAAGTGCTGAAGCTGATGTGATCACTCAAGTTGGTTCGAGCATGGAAGACATTTCAGGTTCAGCTAGAGTTTTTTGTTGAGCCTTGCCCTTCGGGGTGACTCATTTGTTTTCGAGTCGTGCCATGTTGACGCATGACCATTTCTTGGTCTAGTGATTACGGTATTTGGCCCTTTGAGGGTGTCTTCTACTTCGTTACTCAGGTTCCTTTTATGACAGTAGATCGATTTGACTTCCTGCATTGATTGAGTACAAGATTTTTTGTTTTTGTTGCAGCTAGTTTGGATGATGACTAGGCATTCAAAGAACTTTTATGGTGCATGTGTTTTGGCTCTAGAGATTGAGCCGTTTTTTTGCACTTGTCTTAAGTTTATTTGGTTTGCCTATTCCTTTTTTGATAGTAGCTTGTGTTTCTCAATTGATCTGGTGATTTCTCTCCCCCCCATTCGGATTTAGGGGGTGAATGTTGAAAAAACTTCAAGGGGGGCACTCTCTCTTAGTTAAGGTTCGAAGGGGTGGATTTGGGCACAAGGTTCACCTGATACATGGAGTGTGATTGGCTGGAATTTGTGGCACATGACTATAGCATGGTTCCCAAGTGGCACCACAAGGCAAGCTTTGACTGGATGTGGAACATGGCTGACCAATCACTTGAGGTGGTATTTGAACGTGGAGGCGGTGAAAAACGTGGTATTTGAACGTGCCTCCTATGAGCATAGGGTGTGAGCAAGAGAAAAGAAAGAAAGTTTATTAAAGTCTTCGGAAGACCGATGGGTCTATGAGACTGTGAAAATCCTGATACAACGAGCTGTGGTAGTGGAGCTACTAAACGAGCGTCCATACCAATGCAAAATGCAAAATGCCAAAAATGCAGAATGGCAGTACTAAGTCCTAAGTACAACATAGCGATGTCGGTGGTCGACTATATATCAATCTCAGCATCATCATCAATATCATCATCATCCCCAGCAACAGCAAGATATCAGGATGGATGAGGCAGTGGAGGCATGAAGTCGGCAAAAGAGTGCTGTCGGCCACTCAGAGGTGCGGTCCTGGCACGTCTCTTGGTCGTAGCTCTACGTCTAACCAAGGCTACTGTGACCCCCGTCGGTCGGGCTCCAACTCTAAACAAGGAGGGGATGTCTCCAAGTGTGATCTGTGTGTCGACCCTCTGTCTGAGCTGTCGGGTCACGGGTTCCAGGTCACGGTCATGTCGAGGCCTCGTCTCGTTGGGATCCATGTGATCTAGCTGAAAGAACTCCGTGATAGGGCTCTGAGAGGGATCAACCGAGGAAGAAGTCTGATCCTGTCTCCGTGCTCGGAGTATCCTCTCGCGGTGTCTAAGTGCCTCATGAATGAAACTTGCCAAACACCGCTGGTCTGGGTAGGAGAGGAAATGGGCTAAAATCCCATAACTATCTCTGAAGAGGCAGTGGAAACGTCCTCGGATCTCATAGTACACAGGACACCTGAAGATGAAATGCTCCTCTGTCTCAACCTCCTGTATGTCACATAGTGTGCATATGCGCCGCTCCCTGAGAGCAAGAGTGTGAACCGCAAGGAGAATGACAAACACCCTTTCTCTTGGGTTTCTCAGCCTTGTGAGAAGGCTGTCCAGAATCAGCTTTATGCCGATGTGAAGGCTGATTTGCATGTTGCTTATGCTTCCCCTTCCCTTTGGGCTTGAATTTCGAAAGCATCGTATGTTCACTAACTGGAAGCCATTTTCTTTCTGGTTTGTTCTTCCTGCAACAAAAGTCCTATCAACTCATGAAAAGTGAGAGGGTTGCCACCCCCCCTCAATGACAAATTCAATGAGGTGTGAAAGCCAAGATAAGACTCAGGAAGAGAATTCAAAGTGGTAGTGACCATCTCTGAATCTGGAATGATCTCATCAATATTTAACAATTGCTCTCTCAAATCCTGAAGTTTAGTGAGGTGCTTAGACATAGAGTCACCCTCATCCATATGAGTATGAGTCAACTCTCTCTTCACGAATGAGACCCTCGCATCATTGCGGGCTGAAAACATACTTTTCAAAATATCCCAAGCTGCCTTCGAGGTCTTGCATGACCGAGTGTGCGGAATGATAAACCTTCTAACAAAAAGGAAGATAGCTGAAAGTGCTAGTACATCACGTGAATCCCACCTTTTCTAATCCTATGTAGGAGCCACCACTACAGCAGCAGCTGCTGCACCTACCACTTGTCTTGCACCTTGAGCTTGTCCTCGACCCCTTCCTCCACCTTGTTGAGGAGGAGTGGTAGGTGCAACCACATTCTCTAGCCGTGGCTCATCCCCATTGACATAGTTCCATAAGTGTTTGCCAACTAGGATATTGCGAGCAATAAAACTCCATAGGAAGTAGTTGGTTCCATCCAACTTATCCTCCTGTGTGAGGACTCCAAACACTTCATTGGGATTGTTCTGGGCCATAACTACCAAAGAAAATGCAGCAAATAATTCCTTTCTGGGAATGAAGGTGCACAACACTAATTCCTGCTGGGATATTGATGCAAACTGCCCACTACTCAAAAAACAGCCAATCAATGGCTCAAAATGCAACAGCACAAAAGCATAAGCTCAATTGAATCTCTACCAAATGTGCCTACAAAACACCTGCAAAGCATTCTAAAGCCCCAAATCTCGCTGAATGGGTGACCAAAAGCAAATGACAGCTTGATGTCACGGCCTATCAAAGGCTCAAAATGCACCCAAATATCTTGTAAATGCGCAAAATCTGCCAAAAAACACTGCAAAGTCTGCAATGTGACTCAATCTAAGTCCAAAATTGCCTGCAAAGTGTCCAATTACTTCATACACTGAGAAATTGCAGCCCAATCACAAAAGCCCCAATTTCTACAAGGAAATTGCAACAAAAGAGGGCCAATTTCCCAAAAGCCCCATATTTTGACCAAAATTGCAATTCTCTTGCAAAAGCCAAACATTACCCCAAATGCAAACCAAACACTAGCCGAAATGCAAAAATGCTTCTATGCAAGGCACCTAGATCAATGTGCAAACAAGCTGTACAGCCAGTAGCTGAAGTGGATGATAACAAGCAGTAAAGACTGCTTGTACGCACGGTAGCTATATGACTAGGCAAGCACACAGGTCACGAGGCAGATGCATGTACAGACGGGGAGGTTGCGGTAGCGTACGACAACCTGTACGGACTATTATCCATACAGTGTATGGATGACTGGACGTGTCGGCACTGACGACATGCACTTAGCAAGTACGGTCGACAAGATGGCGCAGTGTACGTCAACGGTATACAGACAACTTATTGGTGCAAGTACGGAATATAGTCGCTGCTGTACAACTAGATAGCAAGGATAGTACGGACAAATCGTGTGCGTTGTACGAACAACAACAAAACTTTACGACCGAGAGCAATCGACTATACGACCAGGTAATGGGATCTGTACGGATAGGTGACTACACAACTGTACAGCAACAGAATCATTGAGCGACCAGAGTATAGCAGGGTGTACGGCCAGCACGAGAGCGTGAGCAAGTGGTTGATAGGCAAGGAGCAAGAAGTTGCACTAATACCAAATGTGAGCACAGGGTGTGAGCAAGGTGAGCAAGAGTGTGAACCGGAAGGAGAGCAACGTAAGTTGTATTGTAGAGATAGATACACTATATAAAACTTGGGGTTTTGTTTAAGTAACAAAACCCTAACTAACCCAACCACTAACTACTAACTGCAGTTGGGTATCCTAACTGCGGTTAGGGGGAGAAACCTCTAATGAGGGAACAGTGCCCCTAACCCACTTATTAGTCATGCATTGGTCACTACCATGAATTATGGCGATAATTCCAACACCTCCACCTATGCTCTAGCTTCAACCCAACTCACTTTGCTCCAAAAGGTAAATGATGCACCTCAAAGCCTTTCAAGATAGGCAAGTGCCATGATTGCAAAAAGCCCGGTCATCACATAATCAGTTAATGCCCCAAGAGACTTGCAAGAGAGAAGAAAGAGTCTGGCATGGCAGTTTTAGGCTCAGCTCATCATGCAGGTTCTAAGGATACTTCAACTCATTTTGTTGAGCATGATTGGGACTTCTTTACTTGTAGCTATGATGCTTCTTGGGAGTCACGTATTCTCAGCGTGAATGAGACAGCTAAGACATGGTACTTTAATATCGGTGCTTCCTGCCATATCACCTCACATAAATCTTTCTTTGATAAGTTATCCAATGCACCAGTTGGCAAAACAGTTTCTTGTGCCAATAATTCTTCTTATCTAACTTTCACTCACAACTGTGGATGGTTCAGATCTTTGCATCCAAGATGTTTTGTATGTCCTTGGGATTAAGAAGAATTTACTTTCCGTCTCTTCTTTCTCTCAAAGAGGTTACCAGGTCATCTTTGAGGATGGCACATGTACAGTCCGTGACAAGGAGAGAGATAATGCCTTGTTTTCACCGGTACATTATGTCACGGCACGTTATTTCAGCTTGATGCCTATGAGAAAATAGCATATTCAGCTTTAGTGGCTTCTACCTCTGCCATGCAAGATGCAAAGTTATGGCATGCCACGTTTGGGCATGTAAATTAGGGCAGCCTTATGTTATTGCAGAAGCTTAATATGGTTGATGCCTTGCCTCGTTTGGAGACTCCTCCAAACAAAACATGTGAGGGCTGGATTTTGGGTAAAATGCATCATTTTTCCTTTCCCAAGGATAGTGCAGTCCGGGCTATACAAAAATTACAGCTCGTTCATACTGGGCAACCACTTTGTTGCCTTGGTTGAAAATCAATCTGAATGCCGGTTGCAAGTTCTCCGTTAGATCGAGGGGAAGGAATATATGTCCAAGGCATTGCAACAATTTTTTGCCAAGAAGGACATTACGCGTTAGTTTACGGTGAGGTATACTCCTCAATAGAACGGAAAGGGTGAAAGGAAAAATCGGTCACTTTCAAAGATGGGGAGATGCATGCTAAAAGCAAAAGGGTTACCACACAAATTTTGGATGGAAGCCATCATGTGCTCAAATGATGTTTTACACAGGTATCCCACGAAGGCTCTTAAGGTCATGACACCTTATCAAGCATGATGGAGGGGGAATACCAGGGACATTTACAATCGCATGGTAATGTAGGTTAGCTATAGGTTTGACCTTGTAGGGGTTTCCTATATAACCCAACACTCTCTTGTATTTTCAGTTATTGTTGGTGCATTGTGAAATATACAATTCTCTCTCTTGCAGTCTCCATGCCTTGACTCCCTTGCACTTTCATACTTATTCAAAGCTTCAACCAGATGATTGGTGGACAACTATAGTAATTCAATGTATGTATCATGTTGGTGCTACCATCATATAATAGTCTCACTTGTTGAGGTGTTAACTACTGCACTTCCAGAACCACTATGATACTTTTCAAAGCATAGACACATGTCAGCCATCTGCTCTTCTTGCTTGATTTTGGTCCAAAAAAGTAAAACCCTGGTTGGAAATGATCCTAAGGTTTTCAGTTCCATTTCTGTACATGACCTTTTGACCCTTTCAGATTTGGCTGGAATTACAGCAACTGCAAACATTTGGCAGAATTTATGGAATTTCAAATCAGGAAAGAAAAATGACAAAAGGATTCGTCTTGACCTCAAAATTCATGAGCATCAAGATAGGTGAGCTGCTGCTCCTCCCCGCTCCCTTGCTGCACCCTCTCCCTCAGCCCGTCCCTCCCTCTCTCCTCTCAGCCTGCTCCCCCGCCCCCTCCCCCTGCCTGCTCCCTCGCCCCCTCCCTGCTGTTCCGCCCCCTCCTGCCTGCTCCCCCGCCCCCCTCTCTGCCTCTCCGCCCTCTCCCTGCCTTTCAGCCTGCCCCCCTGCCCCCCCGCCCCCTCCCTTCCTCTCCGCCCCCTCCCTGCCTGCTGCTCCCCCGCCCCCCTCCCTGCCTCTCAGCCTGCCCCCTGCTCCCCCGCCCCCTCCCTGCCTCTCCGCCCCCTCTCTGCCTCTCAGCCCTCGCCCTCCTCTCCCTCTCCTCCCCCTTCCCTTCACTCCCTGCTCCCTCTCCTCCCCTCCCTGCCCCTCCCTCTCCTTCCTCCCCCTCTCCTTCCTCTACCTCTCCCTCCCCTTCCTCTTCTCTCCCTCTCGGCCCTCCCCCTCCCAGCCCGCCCCCTTCTAGCTTCTCCTTCCTCTCCCTTTCTCTCAGCCTCTCCCCTTCAACCCTCCCCTTCTTTCCCCTTCCCCCTGCTCCCTCCTTGCCTCCTTTCCCTTTCTTCTGCCCCCCTTTTCTCCCGCAGCTTCTTTTGGAGCAGAAGGAGCCTCTAATTTGTTAGAGTCGGCCTCCTCACCTCGATTGGCGATGGATACTCCGTCAGCCAATCCTACTCCACCTCCACCGGCCACGAAAAATATTACATTTTCTAAAGACGAGTTGCAGCAGCTCAAGAAGGATGTAGAGATTGAATGCTCTACCACGTTGCTAGCACACATCTTCGGGTCTCACCCCTCCAGATCCCAAGCCAGAGACTGGATGCTTGCAGCTGTCCCCCCAGACCTCACTCCTCGATTGTTAGATGTCCGTCTTCTGGGACGAGGTTTTTTCCAGGTTGTTTTTGACACTCCAGAGGCTGCGAGCACTGTGCTCAAGGCTGAGTTTTTACACCTGGGACACAGGAAGATCTTCTTTGAAGCCTTTCATATTGGTTTCGACCCAGTGGAGGCAGATAAGAAAATCTTCTCGCTCTTCATCAGATTCCCCGGGCTTCCCCAGGTTTACCATCGACTTCTTTCTGATTCTAGAGATTGTGCCAAGTCAGGCAAGTTGCTTTCTGGCCATACTTTTTGGTCGCCTGCCTTGGGCACCAGGGGGGCCACTTCCATTTCAGTTTCGCAGTCGGTTCTCCCCTTAGTTGTTGGGCACGGAGTCATTATTTCCTCTAGAGCTCAGTGGATTATTCTTTTGATTGGAGGGCGTAAGGTTGGTTTCCTTAACCTGTATGCCTCCAACATTAGAGGGGAACGTGTCCTTATGTGGAAGACTTTGCTCTCCTGGGCCCCCATTGTGGATTCATGGGTGATTGGAGGTGACTTTAACATGGTCGAGTTACCGTCAGACAAAAAAGGGGGTAGAGAAGGCGGACTTCACTCTTTGGAGAGAGCAGCTTGGGATGCCTTCCTTTTTCATTTCTGTGGAAGAGATACTTGGTGTGATGATGCCTTTCTTATTCAGCCACAGTCCCTCCTGTTCTCTTGGTCGAACAGGAGGCAACAGATGCCTATTCATGCACACATTGACAGATTCTATGTAGATGACTGGGCACTAGACAGAGGTGGATCGGTATGCATTGTTGCTGGAGTTTCCACTTCAGACCACTTCCCTGTTGTGCTGGCTATCTCAGAGCCTCACTTGAGAGGCCGGTCTGCCAGCATCAGGATTCCAGATGCCTTTTACATAGAGGAGGACCTTACAGAGGCAGCCCTGCAGATATGGTTTGCTCATGTCCAGGGTGGGCAGCCATATCCATCACATGTAGCCGCTGCCCTTTCTGGTATTAGCGACTTCTACCGCTCAGTTGCTTGTACCAGGAGACGAGATATTCTCAGACGTGAGATTGGTGTTCGCCAGCAGTTGGCAGCTTTGCAGAGGGAAGAGCAGAAACGGCCTTCAGATTCTTGGATTCAGAAGCGCCTTGCTGCAGCAAGGACTCATCTGCAGATATTGCTTGATCAGAGAGCAGAGTATGCCTTTCATGCACGGTAGTCCTTCTGGATTCAGATGGGTGGTAGAGTCAATAAACACTTTTTCTCTACTCTTGGCCCTAGACATAGTAGAGAGAGTGTATCCCAGCTTATTGACTCACATGGGGTTTTACAGACAGAGCCTGATGATGTCTTACGCATAGCTTCAGATTTCTATGCCACCCTTCTTACTGCTAATCCTGAGACACACGATAGAGAGGATGCTAGACAGGCTATTTGGCAGAGCATCCCTGTGTTGGTGAATCCGGGTATACATGTTCTACTCGACGCACCTTTCACCAACACAGAGTTCAGGACTGCACTTTCAGCCCTTCACAAGGGCAAGTGCCCAGGTTCAGATGGCCTTACCCCGTCTTTTTTCATTGCTTTTTGGGATATGATTGGAGACTATATTACTTCAGCCCTGCAGGCCATTTGGGACTCTGGCGAGATGCCTGGGTCGCTTACAGAGGGTCTCATCCACCTTATCTCAAAACGAAGTAGCAGAAATTTAGTGTCCCAGTGGAGGCCTATCACACTTCTGGGGACTTGTTACAAGAATCTGGCCAAGGCTATCAGCCTCCGATTGCAGCCACTTCTCCCTGACCTCATTCATGACACTCAGACGGGATTTGTGCATGGTAGAAGCATTTTTTATAACATTTTTTCTTTCTGGGAAGCTTCAGAGTGGGCCATGCAGAGTGGCTAGAATCTTGCCATTCTACTTTTGGACTTTGAAAAAGCTTATGACAGAGTAGATTGGGGTTTTTTGGAGGGCACCCTTCTACGCTTTGGCTTTACTGATGCTTGGATCAGAGGTGTTTCCTCTTTGTACAGATCAGCCCACAGCCAGGTACTTATTGGTGGGGTAAGGGGTGAGAGATTTCAGATTTCGAGATCAGTCCGTCAGGGATGCCCCCTTGCTCCTTTCCTTTTTTTGTTCGTGGCCGAAGCTATGAGTATCTATGTTAGATCTCAAGCTGACATCTTTGGGCTGAGACTTCCCATCAGAAGGGAAGAGGAGCTACTTTTATTTTGCTTGGCGGCAGAGGGGCACATAAATTGGCATAAATCCAATGGCTTTTGGATCAGTGATGAGGACACTCCAGTTTGGGGGCTTGACATAGGATTCACTTGGGTTCAGAGGGGTGAGGGGTGTGCCTGACAGGTATTTGGGCTGCCAGGTCGGCTTGGACATTTCTACCACGCAGCAGTTTGCTCCCGTTTTGGAGAGCATCAGAAGGAAGCTTCTTTTTTGGAGCTCAGCCAAGCTGGATCTTGCCTCTAGAGTTGTGGTGGTCAACCAGGTCCTCTTGGCCACAGCCTGGTTTGTTTGTTCATTTTGGTGCCGTTCTAGGGACTGCATCATTCAGCTCAGAAGACCCATCAGAAACTTTCTCTGGAGTGGGCTTGATGGCTTAGCAGATGCCTTAGCCAGGGTGGCTTGGGAGGCCCTCATCCTCCCTACACAGGAAGGGGGTCTCAATATTATTGATCCAGATTTACAGTGCAGAGCTTTACTTTGCACGATGGTGGTGCGGGGACTTATGCCAGGGCAGGAACCGTGGAAGGACTTTCTTATCAGCAGCATACAGAGGTGCACACCTTCTTCAGGAGGAGACTGGATGAGCAGTGTTAGATGGATCTTCACCACAGCACACCTCAGGTCACCTTCGTCCCCTCTCATGGTTGCCATTCTGAAAGCTTGGGCCAGTTTCAGAAGCACTCTTCGGAGGATTCCTCCTTCCTCTCGGGAAGAGATTGATAGGCAACCCATCATGTGGAATGACAGTATTTTAGATGATCATGGCAGACCACTGGGTGCCTCACTCCACATGCAGTGGTCCAAGTGGGAGAGGGGACCATCTTCTTCTATGGGGTCTTGGAAAGCTTTCCGCAGGCTTCCGTCTTGGAAAGCTTTCCGCAGGCTTCCAGAGGAGACCAATTCAAGGTTGACAGGACATCTCAGAGGGAGTGCAGGGAGGATCTTGCAGATTGAGGCAGCCCTTCCAGAGGTTTGGGTAGAAACAGACGATATGCCACTCACTTCCTCCACTTGGGCAGGTACTTTTTCGAGAGGCGGGGTTCCGCTTCAGGTTTTGGCCTTCCGAGATGCACAGGAGGATGCTTTGGTTTTTAGTGTCCAGGATGGTGGCAGATTGCTCAGGTCCACAGAGGACATCTTGCTTGAGTCTGCTTTTCAGCCTATCAGGGTTGTAGGTCTTTTGATGCAGGGATCAGATTCAAAGTGGTTCCTAGACCCAGACCCCCGGCTACTCTCCACCGGGTCTTGGAGGCTCTGGCTCTATGGGGGAGTTCCCATAGGTATTTGCAGTGGGACCCCGGAGAGTGGGAGTGGATTGACGCAGGGCATCGAGAGAAGAGCATCCCCTTCTTTCGTTACACGGTCAGTAATGCCAGGAGATATCAGCTCAGTAGTAGAGGTTGGAGACCCTCTAGAGTTCCTCATTGGGAGACTTTTGGTATTACTGCGGATCAGCAGAGGTGCTTCTGGAGGAGGCTCTGGAAATCCCACAGGAATAGAAAGATCACTATCTTCTTTTGGCTTTCTATTCATGGAGGGATTGCAGTGAACCTTTGGAGGTCCAGGTTCGGAGCCGACCCTACATGCCCTCGATGCCTTTCTGCTTCGGAGTCTATTCAGCATTGCTTATGGGATTGCAGACAGGCGAGGATGATTTGGATGGGGGTAGCCAGGATTTTCAGTCACTTTGCCCATTCCCCACTTTTTATGACATGGGGCTCGGTGGCTTGGCTTTCTCTTACAGGACCTCAGGTTTTCTACGAGGGAGTTGACTCCTCTCGGGCCATTTCGGTTCGACGTCATCAGATTGAGTCCTGTTCGTTGGATGTGGTACCACACCTTCCTTTTACAGCTGTACATGCCTCTGTGGATACTTCTTGGGAGATTCTAGCGAGCATAGCATCCTGGCATATCCGGAGAGCCAGATGCACAGAGGCTTTGGAGGGTACTCAGGTTCATCCCTCGCATACATTGGCTAGTATCTGGACAGACATCGTACATACTTTGATGGCCGTATGGACGGGTATGCAGGGGGGCTCCCGTGCAGCCTCAGCTAGGAGGGCTTCTTTCTTCAGGGAATGGAAGGATTCTCCTTTCTTCTCTGAAACTACTACAGGGTTGAGGTGGCACTTTCAGCCTCAGCCTTGGTTGTTTTCCACCTCACTCTGAGGGGGTTTTTTATTTATCCTCATGATTTCATAATGTATTCCGCCTTGAGCTTGCTCTCGCGGGTTTTTTTTCTTACTTAATAGAAGTCTTTTTCTTGGAAAAAAAAGAAAGAAAAATGACCGCCATGAGACCAATGGCTTTTCATCTTACGCGTATAGATAGACATCTTGAAAGAGACATCTTGCACATGAATAGCTTTACTTCATCCAATCAGAAGAGCTTGCCTTGGCCCAATCTAAATTTCAGCATCACACAAACACATTGTATGCAAAAATTCCTTGCATCAACATCAAAATGAAAGAGGTTTGAGCCCATATCATAGTGAAAACAACTTCTATATGTTGAACTTCAAAAAATGAAGCTACTCGACTCTCCTTGAATATGGTTCACCATAATAACTTCAATGGATTTTGAGAATGAGAGGATGCTTCTTGCACAGCTGATCCCAAATGCCTTATTTTTTGGGTCAGAAAGACTGGCCAAGAGAAAAGTGTATCCTCCAGTCTGTCCTAAATGTGCTATCTTCTTATTTACTGTTTACTTTCTTGGTAGCATTGAGGGATGGTCTTTCAGATCTTCTATCATATTAGTACTTATCCTATGTGTGGAAAGATTTATCAGGGATCTCATGCGAACTCCTCTAGCAATTAAACTGGTATTGTTTATGTGGGGAGAAAATGTAGGGGTTCAGTATTATTTTGGAAGGAACAATGCTTACTCAGTTCTAGCTCAAATGGACTGGTTCTATATATTTTTTCTTACAGGTAAAATAGCCAAAGTACAGAAAAGCTATTGACCACTATGTAACAAAATCACTGGATGTCCTATTACTGCCTCTAATGAGCATTCAACGTACCTTACGCTCCCTTCTCTCTCTGAATACGTCTGCCATTTTTATCTTCATTTTCCTGTCAATAAAAAAATATATAAATTAGCTATGGAACACCAGAAAAGTATCATTTACCCTACCCAAAAATGATTCTTCAAAACATCTTACATAGAATTTATACTTGACTGGGAACCATTCATTGAAAATTGTTCGTCTGCATTTTTTATCAAGGCCTAGCCTCCAGTTTTCAAAGATTGCAAAATTGTGGTTATTATGCTTTAAAAATCTTGTTTGACTTTACATAAAATTGAGCAGCTTGCACACTATAAATGTTGGGGTTTCACTGTCAAGATCACGTATAATATCCAAAATTTGATTGACCCTTTCAATATGTCCACCTCTCTATAGATCATCCCCACGACACACTGACAAAACTAATCCTTGCGGCATCATTCTTGCAAATTATACTTTTTTTCTTTAAGCTTGAAAACCTGGTAACAACTAGGATCGTGGCTGGAAATGCCACGCCATGCCCGTGATGGTCTCACGAGTCACAAAAGAAAAGAAAACTTCTCCACTCTATGAGACAAATCATCCTCTTGGCGGAAGCACATCTAGAAGATCCCTGCATCCTCAACCAAATAGCCATCAGTGTGTACCATATCTGCCATATGCTGGCCCAGGTATGATTTGGGTGGACTTGGGTGCTATCAATAGCCTCTATACATCTAGATCTCCAAGTGCCATGCAGTGATGCTCGCTACAATCTCCGTACTAATGTTCACTGATGCATGTGCAAATAAGTATTGGGAGAAAGGGATGGCATGAAGTT